>NW_027205193.1:600000-1095301 GCF_024711535.1 Dipodomys merriami
TATGAGTACAATTTATCTTGATTAATGAATGTTTTACTTCTCAATTTACAAAGGCCTACAACAATGGCCACATATTTCCACTGGTGTAGAAAGTTCCACCTTATAGTATGTCCTACATTTAGCTCATTAATTTTACTAACTGTACTAGTCAGTCTTCGGCCAGTGTTCTTTTCTAAGAATTTGTCTCATGGTGTGACTGATTAATGTTCCTATTGACTGTAATGGTGACATCTTTTTACTAATCTTCCCTGCTTTTAACATGTTTTACTTTTATGATCTCACTTATATTGAAATAATTATCTGTAATAAACTCATAACACAAGTCTTCACTAACCAAATAGTGTATTCTGCTGCAGGGTGCTAGGGAGGCACACCTTTAGCACTGCACTCTATAATATTCTCTGGGCCCACACCTTTGCTCAGGGCCTCTGTTGTCTGCATATATTATGTGGGACTTTTTTCACTATCACTGACAGTAAGCCATAAAGCAAAATGGGAAAATGTTAAGAAGGATATTTAGGTATCTCAATAAACAACCAAGTTGAATTATAGGACAGACTGGAAAAAAGAATTCAGGAAAAAAAAAAAAAACTTTAGCAACACTTTTAAACACCACCAAAATATCTAGCTCTCTTTTCTGCTTACCTGTGCATTAACTTTGCTCTTCTCAGACTTGATCTCATAGTTTCCTTTACATAATTCAAACAGATTTACTGAGGATCACTTATCTTACAAGATAAGTGGTCCAGGGACCAATAAACAGGGCCATTACGATATTTCCTCAAACTGTGAAACTAGAGAAAATCAAAATTAGTCTCTTTCTTCACAACCAAGTCTGTGATAGTCTATTAGAAGGCATTTTGTGAACCCTTCAACTACAATAGTAGAGTATATACAAATGTCTGCCCTCATCTATGAATCATGTGAAAAGAGAAAAGTCGAGTATGCAACAAGTAGTGAAATAAATAGTGTAAATTCCGAGTCAAGATATTAGGGTTGAAATCAAAATAGATTAATTATAAGAACTTGGGTGTGCACACCTGTAATTATATATCTGTAATCACAATATGCTGGAGGCTGAGGCAAAAGTCCTGCAAGCTCAGCACTGAGAACACATTCAAACAAAACAACTCAATCTAAGAAACAAAGTAACTCTTAAAGTTAATCCATGTATGATTTTAATGTTAATCTATACTTGCCATGACCTAATTATAAAAGAGGGTGAATATATACATTATATGTCGGAGACTGGTGGAAAATAAACCTTATAGTAAAACCAATGCTCTGAACAACTCTGCATTGATGCAACAGCCATGTCCACTGACACCAGAATATCCCTGCAGAAAAATATCCAGCTGAGAGTAGAGTAGACAGCTAGGATAAAGGATGCCAAGCGAAGCACCAAATCATCCCATAAAAGCCACCCAGGCAGTAAGAGCTCATCAGCAAAACTCGTTCCCATTTCTCCTCAGCTGATCAAAAACTCTTTAATGAAAGTCGGCAAGTAGATGACTTCACACAAAGTTGCTGTCTATTCTCCATTATGCTTTGAGAAGAAGTATTCTTTAAGTTCAGATAGAAAATAGCACCACTTAACAAAGCAATATTAGGAGAATTTTGCTGCCAAAACAAATGTGCTGAAGCAATAAACACAGTTGCAAGATAGTGGTGCCAGAAGAACTTATGGAAACAGCCTGGAGATGCCAAATGAAGGTCAAGAGCTTTTAGGCTCTTACATCGTGATATTCTTCCAACAAAATAGTCCCCAATGTGTACTTGGAGATGTGGCATAATTGACTTTGAGTAAATAAAAGTAAAGCTAAATAGCTTTAGGCCATATGGCGTAATGTTACATTTGATTTATACTACAGATAACCAATCAGATCCTTACAATACTCCCTCCATTCAGCTATATGAAATAAAGATTAAAAGTAATATTACCAGCCAGGTGAAAACTACATGTTACAGAAGATTGGGTTATAGTAATATTTTGTGTGGGGTTAATCACAAGTCACCCTGTAACTATAAATATGACAGCTATCATCACTGTCCTTTCTCTCTAGGGAGAGAGGGGCTAAATTCCCCTCAGTTACCTGCTCTCCTTTGTATTATTAAACTCAAAGGAACTCAGAAAACATCTTAGTAAATCAATTCCTTAGGCTTTATCATCATGTAAGAATTGTTTTGTTTCTTCCTGTCAGATGGAATTTTATAAATATATAACAATTTTGACAGGAATTTAGTAAGTAGATTTGACATAAAGATTTTAAAAAATAAGAAATATTATATAGAGCTAGAGTTTTTATTTAGGAAAAAAGCATCTGTTAAACAATATTCTACAGAATTCTTAGAATCAATGAATTAAATAACTGAGGAAGTATTATAAGACTATCCACTAATAATTCAACCCTTTCATTTATCAGTAAAAAAAACTTAATCACAATGCAATACATGCATGTTGCTGACATTTACCACCACCACAAAATAAATAAGAGATATTAATCTTTCCATGTACATTCTGCTTGTATAATTTTAACTTCTTACAATAGAGCAGAATGAAACATATTTCTTTAAAAAAGCCAAAAAGAGGGATAATGATACTTAATTTATCAAATCAATATATGTTCTACTTTCTCAATGATTATGTCACTTGATCCTTTCTTTTATGTTTTATTATGGACAGAGTATTAATATCTTAATGTATGTGCAATGATTATGTGTATAATTTTCATATTCTGACTATTCTTACAAAAATGAAGTACCTAATGAAAAACACTAATAAAATTGTTCCTTATCTATTCTCATTCTATTCTTTGAGACCAGCGGTGGAGGTGGGAAGGGGTGTTCTCAGAGAATGGTGTTTAAAGAGGCAAAATCATCAACACTTGAGAAATGATTATTATTATTGGCCTTCCATCAGTCTGAATCAGAGACTTAGAAAAGAGGCCCAACCAGCTGTGTGTGAATAATATCTAAAATACATCATTTAAAGTAAGTTCTGAAATAGCTTTACAAAGTTTAGTGCTAACAGCTAGACAGATTAATACCATTTATTAGATTGATAACATTAAAATATTGCATTTAAGTTCACCATTCTTTATAAAATACTTTTACTTAAGGAATAAGACAAATAGCTTTTATTTAAAACAACAAAAAGCCCATACCCTTTACTTTAGAACTCACTCAACTTAGAGTACTCAGTTTCCTTATTACACAGAGAGAAATTGTCTAGTGGCTCTTCATAACTAATAAAGGCTTGAGCAAGCACACACTGGAGAGTTCTTAAGAATCTGAGGAGCCTAAACGGAACTTCCAGTCTCTTCGAAATGGAAACACAACACTACCACTAATACAGGTGGTAGTAGACAGGCTATTTACCTCATTTTCATTAGTCACAGAAACATCTGCCTGAATTCTTGATTCTAAAACTATCTCAGAGCCTGGCTTTTTGAAGTCTGAAAATCCAGTGATTCTCATTGTAATGGATCATCTGAGTCTCTTAAGGGAGTGTTTAAAAAATAAAAGTTCTCCGAGTCTATTCCACACCCTCTAGTTTATAGCCCCAGTTCTCTGAGTCTATTCCACACCCTCTAGTCTATAGCCCCAGAAACTTCCGTGCTGAAAATCAGCTGGGTACTTTTCTTTGCCCCCCACAAGGAACTTCTAGGATATACAGCAGATACTTCCTTGTGTTTTCCCCAATTGTACTCATTGTCCAAACGCAATCGGCACAGCTGCTCTTTCCTCTGTATTTTTTCTACTTCAGGCAGTCTCACATGTTCTTTTCCAGACTGTCATATCAATCTATTTTTGGTGCAGTTTCTTCCATTTCTCCCAGCTATTGTGTTCTACTACAACCTACTTTCTTCTAAACTCTCAATGTGATTCTTTCAGTTTGCAAATTGATCCAAAAAGCTACTAGTAGTGAAATGTGCTACATACCTATTGTTTCCTGGCCCCTAATGTAATGTATTTTATTCTATAAAGGAAGTCAATTAGGCATATGTAAGATGTGTGAGGGAAAAAAAAGTGGCATCACAGAATGCTTAATTTGTCCTCATCCATTATTTACTTTATGTTTACAACCTAATTTTCCATCAATAATGGGCTAAGTGAAAAGGTTAATCATCTTCCTCATTATGATTAAATTGAAATAGAAATTTGATGATAACAAACTCATGCTGGAAACCAAACCAGATCCTGCAAGGAACTTGTCTACTACCCCTTAAAAATGACACATGTAAGAATATTAATTAATACCCTTAATGTTAGGTTTTTAAAAAGACGAAGCCAAGTAAGAACAGCACCACACACGTAGTATTTAGGTAAGGGGTAGGTTTATTCATTCCGACTGGCACTAGGCTATCTTGGTCCTCCACGTGGTGGGGAAAGGCCTAGGAAAGAGCTGGGAGAGCTGGGAAAGAGAGAAAAGAGCTAGAAAAGAGCTAGAAAAGAGAGCGTCTGGGCCTGGGCTATGCCTTATCTAGGGTATGGGCAGAGAAAGGTGTAGCCACATCAAATTCAGATGTGACCTCAGCAGATGCAGATGTGACCTCTTCCAGGTGTGCATGTTGCCTAGGTAATGCAGGTAACTGGGCGGAGACTTTGCTGTGAGGAGGGTGGAGTCTGCTCATCATCCAGGAGCTGACCTTACACTTAGAACATCCCAAAAGAAAAACCTTAATAGCAATAGGTCTAAATAGTTTTTAGTAGGAAAAGTTTGACAAAAGAACTCTTCAATATTTCAGAAATTATATCCCAGCTTTGGTGAAATATCTGTTTAACTGATTTCAAAGTAATTGTTGAAAAGCACAAGGGCCCTTCTTGGTCATTGCAAGAAGAAATACTTTCTCCCCAGCTCCCCAAGTACAAAGAATTATGTTCTACAAGAAAAATAAATAAAGCAAAACCAAAATGAAAAGAAAAAGAAAAAGCAGTCTTCCACCAGGTACAATGGGTTCATAAACAGATTGAAAATGCTCGAAAAATTCCTCAAGTAAACAACATTGGGCATAGTTCTGACAGAAAAGACAATAGAAAGCGAAGTAAAATGTCCCAATCAGATGAATCATCCACTGAGTGTTTGTTGCTTTCTAAAGTGAGCAATATTTTGGGTTTGGTAAGCTTTATACACTTCTTGCATGCAGGAAAGCAGGGTAAGAGTTTGGAAACAAGAATTACTCAGAACACACAATAAGGAATTAATAAAAAGCCAAACTACTCCCCAAATGTGGCATCAGATATTGTGCAGGGGTGAAAGCATCAAAGGTCAGAGCTAACAAAGGTCAGGATGCCTGGAAATCCTCTGGGTAAGTTCCATAGTATGGGGCCAGGGACCTTAGATATTCCTGAAAGAGCTTCAATGTCCCAAGCAGGCTTGAGAAAGAGAAAAGCATCCTAGGTGGGAACAATTGTGAGCAAGGATTAAGAGGAGATAATGAGCTGCAGCTTATACAGCTTCAAATAGAACTTCATTTCAGGGTTGTGCGAAGTATTTAAAGCCATTCCATAGCCCATCACAAGCACAGACCACACTTGAGTCCATATTACTAACTCAGCTTACTGCTTTGAGCCAAAGTTTGCTGCAACAATGAGATGTACAAGTCGTTATGTTGAAAAATGAACTTTACAACTTTGGCCGGGCAGGGGTAGAAGGGGTGGAAGGGAGGGGAGCAAGGAATGGGAAGGGATAGAAAGGGGAAACAAAGGAGGAGGCAACAATCTTGATAAGAAATGTACTCATTACCTTGCCCATGTAATTGTAACCCCTCTGTACGGTATTTTCACAATAAAAAATTTACAAAAAAATCTAAGCAACTAACAGCAGGAATTTTAAACATTTTGAAATTGCCTGAGGGTAGTAACCTTACTTCCAAATAACCACGAACTTCTTGAAAACCAGTTAGGAAGAGACTTATTTTGGTTCCTTAAGACCTAAAAGGTAATGAAGCATTTCTACACCAAGTGATATCATTTGAACTTCTTAAAAAGCCTTTTTCAGTTTCTTATGAACATAGTTAACCTGAAATTGTCTCACATGCATGGTTGATCAATAAAGGCTGGGTAAGTGTCCCCATATCTTGCTGTGTACAAACCAAGAATATGTCACAACAGGGGACTGTTTGTAGCTATCAATCCCCCCCACCCACCCTCTGTCTTTGTCTTTCTTATATGGTACTTTGGATATGTGTAGAATATATATTTGACAGTACTTGGTTCCTTCATTTGATAAATATTTATTGTATACATTAGTGACGATATATAATAAGGAGTCAAGCATGATTCATTTTCTTTCTTTTTGGACATTTTATATGTTTTTATTGTAAGAATATTGTACAGAGGGATTACAGTTACATCAATAAGGTAATGACTACATTTCCTATAGAGCATTGATACCTCCTCCTTTGTTTTCCCCCTATCATCCCTTCCCTCCCACCTCCTCAACTCTTCCCTCCCCCTCCCCCAAGTTGTAAAGTTCATTTTCTACATAGTGTCTTGTATCCTTATTTCAGCATTTTGTTATTTCCCTTCCCCACCTCAAATTAGAAAAATGTATATACAAGACGCAGAGCACCAACATCAAATACAGTGAAAACAGGGATTATACCATGAGGAAAGAACATACAAAAGAAACAAAAAAAATCATATAGATCATTTAAAATATGTTAAAAGCAATAACAAAAAAGAAAAAAACCTCTTGTGTCCCTATCTTCGGGTTCATTTCACTTAACATCATCCCATTTGTTAGAAAATGGAAAGACTTGGAAAAATTATATTTAGTGAAGTAAGCCAGGCCCAAAGAAACATAGGTCCCATGGTTTCCCTTATCTGTAATAACTAGTATAGGTCTAGAACAACCAGGAAAGGTCAAAAGTTATATACATATGACCATATAAGATGGTGTTAAGTGCATGATTCATTTTTATAAGAGGCTTAATCTTAAGAAAAAGGCAGATTGAAAGTGAGAACAAGCAGATATAACTGTGGTTGAGGCAATGATGGATAAACATAGGACTAAAATATAGCCAGCACACAGCAGTATATTGAATATGACCATTTACAGTGGGTTAGAACTGCCTAATATTATTGTGCCATTAGCAATTATTAATACTTTGACCTTGAACATGTTATGAATATCTTCCTACTTAGTTGCTTCATTTGAAAATTGGGGATAGTCATACTACCACATAGGGTCTTTCTGAAGATTAAATTATCTAAAGTAAAATTTTCTTAAAACAGTAACATATAGTAAAAATGCAGAAGTAGAACTGACAGTGTAACAACTACAATGTTCTTATCAGTACTCAAGTGATACCTTAGCAAATGGGGAGTAATTCAAATACATCTCATTTCATTAATGAACTTCTGATAGGACAGGAGAGTGATTTTGAGAGAAAAATTTAGTATTATCCCAAGCTTGCATATTATGTTCTTTGTGTGTCCATCTGTTGATTGTGACAGACTCTCACTCTGTATCCTTGGCTGGCCAGGCCCTCATCATCATCCTGCTGCAGCCTTATAAATTCTTGTAGTAGAGGAACTTATCATGCTTCCTTTTATCAATGATTTCCAATGGACAGTTTTCCCATTCAAAGTCAATGAATTTAGAGAGCTCTTGAAGACTCAGCATCTGATTTTCTCACATGAAATAATTTCCTTTTTTAAGAATAGTCATACAAACAAACACTTCATGCTGCACTTAAATTATTGGGTCCAAGAAAATGACAAAGTTTTAGGAAAAGCAAGTAGGCAAATACGTTAACGTGCAAGAAAGCTTGGTGTACTTCCACAAAGAGGCAGCACACTGGAAGGACAAAAAAAATCTTTTCAGCTTTATCCACATATTTGGAAGATTCACTTAAACCAAGAAAAACACAATCAGGTAAAGATTTTACACCCAATGAGATGTTGGCTAGAATGGGGGTTCTTTAATTTTAATGTGCAAATTACCTAGAGAATCTCTTGATTTCTCTACACCATGAGGTTCCATGATTAGCCCTCACATTCGACAAGGATACTTTGTCACTCAAAGTGAAAACATACCAGGAATATTTAGCATCACCTAAGAGCCTATAGGAAATCCAGATTCCAAGGTGCGATCCATACCTTCTCAAATGCAATCTAAGCCCAAACCACACCCATCAGATTGCAGTTTCCTATATTCACATTTGTCAAGCATCAGAATTAAGAGCTGCAGCTATTTTGGGAACAATAAAATTGTCCAGCTCAGCTCACTTTTGGACAGAGAGTCTCCTGTCTGGGCAAATCCCTCCGTTCTAGACAAAACAGCGGGAGTTGTTTAGCCACCCTAGCATTTGATCCTACACATGGGATGAGAGTATTCTATGCCTATGTCAAGGTTGAGAAGTTCAAGAAGATGATACAGTACAATTAGCATTTAGTTTCCTGGCCCACTGCCTCATCTTGAGCAAAACACTTTCCATTTCAAAAGTCTAGTTTCCTTCTATGTAAAATAAAAATAGTATCTACATCAATGGATAACTTTAAGGATTATATTTTTTAAATGATAAAAAGAATGACACTGATCAAGAAGCATAAGTCACAAACTAACATACAGCAATGAAATTCCTTTGTACATGTCCTTAAAGATAAAATAAAATGAAATGAAACTCAAAAAGAATTAAATGAGTAATGATGAAAGTAAATGAGTCCTGCAAGTAAATATAAGTGGTAACTATTATTGATGATCATCTTAGGAAGTAATGAATACTTTTCTCTGGTTCGTTTTAGAAGCATAACTGATTATGGCTATGGGTTCTGATTTTCAATTCTGGGGTGTGGGAGGGAATGAATGAGGAGGAAACAGAAAAGAAGAGGAAAAATAGCATGTGAAGGGAAAAGTAAGGAGCTTGGAAAAGATCAATAGGCTCATTTGTTTGTATACTTCATATGACTATGCTTAATCTATAATGGGAGTTAAGAAGTTATGACAGAGGTTGAATGGCTGGCAAAGTTCCAATAGAGATGTTTTGTTATCACTAAATCTATATGATCTTTAGGAGTCTTCATAAAAGGATCATATTGGGTATAAGGTATTCAGCCTAAGTATAGACTGAGTACCCTTGTAGTACCAAACAGTTCTGGCATTATGCATTTATTAATCCATTTTTTCTGGATAAATTCAATGCTCCTCAAAGGTAGGAATCATTTCTTTTTCTTTAAAACCTTTTTTCTCTCTCCAGCACCTAACAAAGGACCTGGTTCATAAAATGTGGTCAATAAATGCATGTTGAATTGAACTGAGTTACAAGCTGAAGTTTATGTATATTCCATATTTTAGATTTAGGGCAGAGTAGTGAGCTGGAGAAGTAATTTATATGACTTTTAATAGGTACTAGATTTCTCCAGTGAAAGCTGACTTCTTAGCTAAAAGCTAATTTGCTATTTTTATGTTTTTCAAATATACCTATCTGACAAACCAATGAAAGGTAATTAAGTCTAAAACAAGAAGTTCTCCACTTGGAATAAAAATTTATTCCTTCAAACTCCTGCAAAATCTAATGAAGTCTACAATACTAACTTTACTATTGGAAAATGTCTGCCCAAATCTTGAACATGTTTTAGTTAATGCTATATATATGTACTTTCAGTGATATTCAATGATAACCTGAATACTCATCATGCACTACTTAAGAATTTAACTCCTGAATCTATTTGCTATTCCATAAATAAACCTTACCCTCAATTAAATTCCTCACTATTGATAAAGCTTTCTTATTGTTTTAACATCACAATAATAAAGCCAGTGTCCTTAATTAAGAAGTTATTGAATGAATAGCTGATCTATTTATGAGAAGCATCAATAGAATATGTTTGTTTCAATAAATGGGACTACAGAAAATCTAATTTTGTTATAAATTTATTTACTCTTACATCTAATTTTATTTCAAATATAGTGAATGTCAAGATTAAGATTTCTTAGGAAAGAATAGAATGTCCATATGGAGCAACAATTCTAAAACTAGAACGTTGTAGAAGAAACCAATACATTCACCTTTCAAAAATGTAATTTTCTCCAATTAACTGCTATAATTCTTTTAACTGCTAATAAAGCAAGCTTAATTTTAGACAATTTTTATAACACAAGACCTACAGACAGGAAAAATATGCTGTATTTGAATTCAATTTCTACATGAAAAACAGAGCAAATTGCCTTCATATATTGTTTCAATCCTGAAATATGTGCTATGTTCTTTAAACACTAGAAGCTCAGCAATTATTGTGTCCACATTTTGTTAAAAAGTAAATGAATATTTTAGTCATTTATAGTCTCCCCAAGTTTAACACCTTTAATTATCTTTCTCAGGAAGAATGAACTCTATATTAGATGATCTTATTAAAGTTCAATAGTTCAACAGGTTGAAAATGGTTTAATGGATTGGTGGCATGGCTTAGGTAGTAGAGTGGTTACCTAAAAATCTGATCTTACTTCTCTCACTAGATGATTATTCTTTTCAGTTTTTTCCTTAATGGTAATGGGATTTGAACTCAGGGCCTTGAGGTTTGGTAGGCTGGTGCTTTACCAGTTGAGCCACACACACACACACACACACACACACACACACACACACACACACACACACACACACACACACACACACACACACACACACACACACACACACACACTACCACAGTTCAAGCAGATCATTATTCCTTATTGTTGCTAACAAACATACATTAGATCAGCAGGGCTCCAAAAGATTTTTTGGCCATAACTCATAGATGAAGAAAGATTAAAATATAAGCTTTGCTGAGAAAGGAGCAGGGCATTCTTAATAAAACTTATGTGTGCTTCCTCAAATATGAGACATATTCTGACCAAACCGGAGTGGTCCTATCTTCTGAAATGTTGGCCATGCTAGGCCTTTTGGCAGAATCTATTCCAACATTTAGAATTTACTTTTGTACAAAGATTTGAAAGGTGAAATTTTGTACTGTTTATGTTGATAAGATTATGAAGTGAAAACCCATCAAGATTCTGGTTCAGATTTCCATTAACTTGCCACAGAATTCAGTGTCGGGACTCTGGTCTACAGATTAGGAAAGCTGATTGTATTCTAAAATAACTCATTTGTGCAGGCTTTGAGGAAAGCTTTTCTCTCGTTTCAACCTGAATTTCCTCATGTATAAAATAAGGTAAGTAAAATCAAAGGGTATGTCCTTTGCAATTCAAAACTTACAGTGAAACCTAATTAGTGTGTGGGAGTGTGTGGGAGTGTGTGTGTATGTATATGTATGTGTTTGTGAGTGTGTTTGGCAATATAAGGATAGTCACTATAGAAAACAATACTCAAATGACTTCTATTACCCAGATCCCTATTAACATTGGAGAAGATTAACAAGAATAAAACAAGTTTTTTGGAGAATGCTACTTATACTGACTAGAACTTTAACAAATCCAGTATAATAAGTAAAAATAAAAAGGACAAGTATATCCTGATCTAAGGAAAAATGATTAAATACATTGGCTCTGTTATTACCAACAAGCTTCACTATTTTTGTTTATTTTTTCCTCATTTCTTCTTCAAAGAAATATTTCTAATTTTCTTTTTGTTAATTTTATATCTATCTGTTCCTTTTAAGGTTTATCAATCTTTACTTAAATATCATTGCTGCTACAGAAAATTGCTTGAAAGCATAAATTAAATCCAATAAAGAAAAATGACTTTAGAATGAGCTCTCTTAAGTATTAATGAGTCTTTCATTTTCAATAAGGTGGGCAACTGGTAGACATACAAACTCTAAAATCTGAAGCAACAGTACCTAGATGGGAAACTCTAGAATTTTCATTTGGACCTTCATACCTTAATTCATTATAGTTTCAAAACATAAAAATAAAGAGGTACAAGTAGATGGTGCTAGTTGATTAATCAGAAGTCCTCTTAAACATTCCTAAAACTGGAATAATTCTGTTCCTAAAATGGAATGCATAAAATCTGCTTAAATCCCAGTATGTTTTTATACAAGAACATTATTAGCAATGCCCCTGGAGAAATGAGCAACTGCACCATTTGTGGTCTTTTTCATTCCCAATTCTTAAGTCTCCTTATCCTTGGACATATGACAAACAAAACCTATCTCTATTTCCATAAATTATATTTACTGCTTATTGCTATGTAACATTATTCCCATGTGTCACAGGAGGTTTAATATTTGATTTTGAAATAAATCAGTGCAATTATCAATTTTATCATCTACATTTCTATATATATTACATAAACAATACAAATGTCAAAATTCAAAGGAATGATTTAAGAAATTTCAGCTGATCTGAAACTTCACTGATCTTATGGGAAATTCTATAACATACTTGAGTCTCTTTCATTAAGTGGAACTTCTAAAACCCAACAAACAATTGTGTTACTGATTACCTGTCATATTCTAAGGGGAATAATTGAGGTCAGTAAATAAAACAAGGAAAACCAGCCCTATGCATAATTTATATAAAAAAGAAGTTCACAGCACTATGAAGGAATGTAAATTATACTTAGGCATTATCTATATTGGCAAAGATTATGGATGATTTACCCTTTTTCCCTCTATTCTTTTGCATTTATCTGAAAATTACATATCATAATGTATATTCATGCTTCATGCTGCAAAAGAAAAATAATACAAAGTTGTTTGACAAAAAAAAAAAAAAGAAAATGTAGGATCTGAAAGCCTTCCATTTATTCGCACGAAAGAACAGAAAACCCAACCTCAATAGCTTTCCCTAAGTGAACAATCCATTTGTTCATTAGGAAACAGGGTTAGCAGTTCTTTTCCTGAAAGAGAAAGGATAAATTCTCTAAAGTACTAAGCTTGATTTTCCTGACATAAGTTTTTAATTTTCAAAAGTGATAGAATGAAGAAATGTGTTTATGCCATCAAGGAAATTATTTCCATTATAGCATTAGAGAGAAAGATCATCTGCTTTGTTTTCATTCTTTAACTGAATTATTTATTTATATAAGTTAGTATAAAATGACTTATCTTGGAAATACTAAATAGAAAATTATGTGGTCTCAGGTATTATCTCATCATATTTCTTACCATTTTTGCTAGACATTTTTTTTCTCTCCGTTCTGCCAAGTGAAAAGGCAGAGGGAAAGAAAAGTACCAAAATTAGTCTATGTGGTGTAGACACAGACTTTAACCCTGAAGCACAGATAGGCAATGAGTCACCCACCATCCAATCTGATCTCACTGATTCTGGTATTGTTAAAAAACAAAACAAAACAAAACAAACAAAAAAAGAAAAAAAAAACTTGTGTATATTATCCTGCAGTGAAAAGTGGCAAATGTTATGAGAACACTGGAGGATAATTTATAAGCAGCTTCAGAAGACAATAAACCAAACACATGAGAAATTAAAGAAGTTGCAACTCCAGTTCTGTGTCAAGTGATATGCATTAAAAACAAGATCTGTCTTTAAATAAAGTTGAAAACTTAAGAATTTCTAAACTGAGGTTGTCTAGGGTTAATGTTATCAGAGTCTGCTTTAGGAAAAGTATATTGCATTCCGTACTATTGATTATGTTTTTAAATACTTGGATTTATTTTATGGTATAGTTGGCAAAATATATACAAACCAAGTAAATTTTTATCACATTGTCTAGTAAAACGTCAACCCAACAGGAAAGAATACATGGAAAAATGTCTTAGATATATCATGTTCATGTCAGTAATTTAACAGCTGGATAATCTCTATGCAGATAAGCTCCTGAAACTTTACATCATCGTTCTTATAGGTTTTCTTTCTATTTATAGAAAATGCTTTAGTTAGCTGCTGTCTATTGCCATTATTATTATTTTGCTGAAGTCTCATTAATTGACATGTATTCTTTGAATTTGACTATGATCTGGTGTTTTTTTTTTTTTTGTTTTGGTGACCCTGAAAAGAATAGAAGAGTTCTGCTTGTGGGGGTAAACATACAATAAAATCCAGAAAATTAACTCTTGAGAAAAATATGTATACACACATGCACACATAAAAGCATACATGTATATGCTCTGTAAGAAATTTGGGCAGTTGTTTGTTTTATCTAAGGTAAATAGACTAAAACTTCTACTCCAGTGACACCAGGTTGGCCCTGCTGAGGAAAGAGAACATAATGATATGAGGCTTTTGTTTTGTTTTGCTTGTCTATTTCTGAAATTCATCAATGTTCTTCATATCCCATGTTCTCTTCCCCTCTAGCAGAGGAGGCTGTGCAAGAAAGCAAAATACAGTTTCAGGCTCCAATTCCTTCTAATCAAACAAACTAAGATGGAATAGTACATGTATTGATTTTATACAAACCCATCTATAGAGCACTATGATTCACACAATTATGTGTTTTAAACATAGCTCTTTGTGATATGATGCTTAGATGGAATTTGATGCATTTCTTTTAACCCTCACTCCAAAATTGTTTAAAATTTTATTCAGTTTCTTCGCCATACCTAAGATATGGAACCAACCCCGATGCCCCTCAGTAGATGAGTGGATCAAGAAAATGTGATATAGATAGAAAGATAGATAGATAGATAGATTATATATAATGGAATCCTACGCTTCTATCAGAAAGAACAACACTTCCCCATTTGTTAGGAAATGGAAAGACTTGGAAAAATTGTATTAAGTGAAGTTACTGAGTTCCAAAGAATTTAGGTCCCATGGTTTCCCTTATTTGCAATAATTAGTATATATATATATATATATATATATATATATATATATATGCATATATATAATAACCTTATCAGATGAGCTGGAAAGCTCAAAAAATATGTAAAAATGACCATATAAGATGATCCTAAGTGAAATGAACCCCAAGATATGGACACAAGAGGTCTTTTATTGTTACTGTTTTAAATGTATCATGTGATTTTATTTTGTTGTTGTTGTTTCCTTTAATTCTTTCCCCTATGAAATATCCCCTGTTGTCACTATACTCTATTTTGATACCATGCATCTTGTATATACATATATCTAATTGGGGAGGGGGAGGGGAATAACAAAACGCTGAAACAAGGACACAGGACCCATTGCAACAAGGATATGCACAGGACAATATCTTGGAAATGAACTTTACAACTTTGGGCAGCAAAGGGTTTGGAGGGGGTGATAGGAGTGTGAGAGGTGGGGAGGGAAGGGATAGTGGGACAACAAGAAAGGGAAGGGGTAACAGTGATCAACAATTAATGTACTCCAATATTCAATCTGAGCTGAAGCATTGTAGGTCAAACTCATTGAGCTAAAACGTTGTACTCAGAACCTTAAAAACAGAAATAATTAAAATCAATCTGCATTGTATTCCTTCTTATATTGAAAGACCCCCTCCCCAACCAACCAGGCCCTGAGCCTCTTTGTAGGGGAACAGAGTTTTGTATCTAACCAAGCTATGTCTGGCTTCTGTAACATGCTTTGCTAAGAAAATTATATTACCCCCACACTCCCCCTTTGATAACTAACCTCACCAGTTAATCAATAAGCCCACACCCTACTAATCCCACCCCGTAGTCAGCCCCCTGGTGTGAGCGAACGACAGGTGCTGACTCCAACAAAGGTCACTTCCTCATACCAAGGGCCAGAGACACACAACTCAGCATGTACACCGAGGGACCCCCCTCGAACAGTGATTGGCCAAAACATATGATTTGTTTTAAAAGGATTGGCTGCCTGCGTGCAGACCAGGTTGTAACACTTTAAATTTACTGGCTGAAAAAGCGCGGGCTCTACTGTAACGGACTGAGGGGTCCCATAAAAGGACCATCCCCGGGACTGCTCGGGGTTCCCAGCCACTGACCCGAACCTTGCGGATCTCGAGGTCACGTGCACCTGGGAACCTGGGCATGCCCAAATAAAACCCTCTTGCTTTTGCATCTGGTGTCGTCTGACTGGTGCTTGGGGCAGGGAGGTCCTGATTTGGGGGACACCCGAAGTCGGGGGTCTTTCAATATCTCATAGGCATATGTATGTTTTGTGAATCCTTGAACTAAACTTTGTAGGTCATTCATATTAAACTAACTGTTCTAACAGAGCACTGCTCTGACATAAATAGCCATTTAAAAAATGGCATTATCACTAGCTAAAATAACAAAACCATGATACATTATATAATTTCTATTTGTTAAGGTCAACTTTAGTATTAATCACTTTTGAATGACTCAGATGGACTTCCAAGCAAAAGATTTAGAAAAGCTGCAGTGTGACAGCACTACATTCCTCAGGTTTTACTTAGGCATGTGGCCACACGCACAATAATCTCAAGAATGCTACTTTATTTGAATGCTAAACTAGGCACAATACTAATTCATAGCAGATTCTTATGTTTCCATTCTCTCAAATACACAATAAGACTTGTACTTCCCTGTTTCAAATCAACATGTTCTCAAGGACAGTCTTTATCACCTCTATCTCCACTCAGAGGCATATTTTAATTGCTTATTCTCTTCTGGCTTCTTTCTCCTTCATCTGTCTTCCAGCCTTTTGCTGTTTTGCATATAGGATGATGAGTTTCAGAATAGGATGCAGGACATATCTGATTGTACTGAATCATAGCTAATGTTCTTGTGCCAAAATTAAAACATGTTGAATTAAACAAATCAAAATGCCTCTAAAGGATATTCTCTCATAATGCTTCTAAGTCAATTTTCCTTCACATCTTTCAGCAAACTCGCGATCTGCATGTGGATGCCAAAGGTGAGTTATCTGTCACTCATGTGATGTTTTCATTGTTGAGATACATCAGGCTCTTATCTGGATTATTTACTTTATAGAATTAAAAAATACTTCAAGGTGTAGAAGGGGTTTCAACAGTCAACATTTCCGTTTATGAGTATAATGTATCTTGATAGATATCACCTCTGCCATCATTCTTCCCATCTGGATTATTTACAAGAATTTACAAGAATTAATTTGAAAGTTCAAATGTTTATTTTTAAAGGAATTCTATATTATTAGAGAAAAGGGAAAAATCAATAAGTAATCTAAAAATAAATACACTAAATAAGACAATATATGCATTTAAAAAAACTATATTAGCAGATTGTTTCTGGATGTGGGTGGCCCACCTCCAATCCTAATTATTCAGGAGGCTGAGATTTCAGGTATGATGTCAGATCAGGAAGGAAAGTCTCTTAAGACTCTTATTTCTGATTACCACCAAAAAAGCTAGAAATGGAGCTAAGTTTAAGTAGTACAGTGCCAGTCTTGAGCAAAAATCCAAAGGGACTCTTAAGTTTAAGCCCCAGTATAAGCAACAAAACATCAAATCTAAAGAAAACAAAACCAACGTACATATAATAAGAATAAAACCTACATAAGCAGAATATAACCTCCATGAAGGTAAAGCATTTTGTCTCTTGTATTTACTGTCCTGTCCCAAGCTCTTACAGTAGTACTTAAGGCTAAGGACAACAAAGTACATTGGAAGTTAAATTGAAAGCATTCATCACTTTTGTGTTTACCGGCTCCATAAAGCTTATTTCAAAAAGGTCAAGATATTTTGTTCACAGTAATTTCGTGTTTATCTGGTATTTGTGTAGAATACATTTATAGATGCTTATAGTTTATTCACTGTAATATATAGCTGATACTGAACAGTATTCTATAGGACTTCAACAACCAAGTTGATAATGATAATAACTCTAGGGCAGGAGGAGGCAACAATGATTGATAAGAAATGTACTCATTTCCTTGCCCATGTAATTGTAACCCCTCTGTACAGTATGTTCACAATAATATATATATATATATATATATATATATATATATATATATACAAAAAAACCAAAGCTACTGTCAGTGAAATATGCCAATAAACAAGTACTGCGCTTATGAAGCAAAAAAAAAAAAAAACTGGGGTCGAATCACCTTCAAAGATTTAGACAATTCGGATACCTGCTCTTATGTATCCCAAACCAACCAAATCAAAAACCAAGGGAATAGCACCTGCTCTCAGTATTGCTTTTGAGGTGATTGTCCTTATTCATTTTGTGTTTTGTGCCTGTACTAGGATTGCACTCAAGGTCTTATTCTATGGCTTGATTTTCTTACTCATAGACAGTGAACATTTCCTCTTAAGCAACACATGTAGAATAGCTGTTTCCTGGATATTTTGGAAATGATGACTCACTCTTTTTCTGCCTGTGCTGGCTTTGAACTATGATCCTCTACTTCTCAGTCACTTGATTAGCAGGATTATAAGCCTGAGCCACCAATGTACAGCTCAGTAGTGTTTTTGAAAATTCTTCAGCTGACCCAAATGGGCAGATAATTCTGACAGATAATTCTGACTTAAATTCAAACACTTCTATTTATATAAAATATGATACTTATATTCATCTAAAATTCATGAAAAATCCCTTACAGATAGCCAACGTAGACTTTCCTTATTTTATCAACTCTTAATAATCCCATCAACTGTCCATATGGACAATTTTATAAAGCTGTGTTTATTTAAAAATAGTGTCAAAAATCAATCTCTGTCTTTAATTTACTTTTATAGAAGTCCTAAAACCCCCACACTGTCTGATATTTTTGTCAGTCAAACTTTTTGAATTGTTTCAGAAAATGGTATTATTTCCTAAGAGACAGAGCATTTATTTTTCTCATTTCTTCCTTTGGCTCAAGATTGGTAATAGACAACATGTATATTGTTTACTCTCTAGTATAACTGACAAAATATATTTCAGATGTCATTACATGACAGCACAGAAACAGGCTCTCATGCCAACATACTCAGAGAACATAGTGAGAATACCACATGTTTCCAATAACTTAAGAAGCATTAAATCAACAGCCACATTTAGGACCAAGATAAGTCTAAGATCTAGATGAGATATTTATCAACAGGACTTGTGCTGCCTTGCAGAACACTAGTTCTCTGACACAAACTGCAATATTCACCATGGGAATAATGCCCTATCCTATTTGCATCAAAACTCATTTGTGTATGTGTGTGTATTATATATATTATATACTTCATACATAAACATATATATGAATATATCACTACCTTTTCTCAAAAGGAAGTCTGTTTTTTCTGATTTCCATAGGAAACTATAACTGATATAATTTAAGGTCATTACAACAAACAGCAAGGAAATTTAGTATAGACAATGAGGGAAATTTCAGGAATACAATTAAAGCTGGTAAAACAGAGAAAACCTATGACCTTACAGAAGCAATATGATACAAAGATTACTATTTTCCTTGGTTGTCTAGGCATTAAACTGTGTGCTACCAGCTTTTTCTGTTTTCACATGCCATCATCATCTCTTTCTCATGAGAAGCATGTTTCTAAAGGAGACTTCTGTTGACAGCATCCACTTCACACCACACAGCCTATCTGACCACCATTGCCTTATGGCAACATTTTCACAGGTTAATTCGGTGTGTGTGTGTGTGTGTGTGTGTGTGTGTGTGTGTGTGTGTGTGTGTGTGTGTGTGTGTGTGTGTGTGTAAACTAGAACTTGAAATATGTGCTGTCCCATTCATTTTGGATTTTCTTTTTTAATTTTATTGTCAAGATGATGAAAAGAGGGTTACAGTTATATAAGTAAGGTAGTGAATACATTTCTTGTGTAACTTGTCACCCACTCCCTCATTTTTCTCCTTCTTTCCTGCCCCATCATCCCAAGTTGTACAGATCATTTCGAATATATTTTCTTTTGAGTATCACCTTTGCATTGGTTCCCTCTTTGACAATGAAATTTTTCATCCAAGGCTAGCAATCTATCACTTGAGCCACATCTCCACTTCTGGCTTTTTGCTAGTTAATGGAGATAAGTCTTACAGAATTTCCTTCCTAGGTTAGCATTGAACCACCACCCGCAGATCTCACCTTCCTAGTTAGCTAGAATTATTGACACCTGACTGATTCATTTTTAAAGCCTCTGTCATGTCCTCTTGTCTTACTAATTTTTTTTCTATCTATAAACAACATAAAAGTGAAAAATCCTCCCTGGGCTTCTCAAAGCTTACAGGATTTTCTTTCCAATATATTGTCCTCACAACTTTTCTTTCTTCCTGATGCTAATTTATTAAAAGCTACAATAATAAATTGCCTTTTAGGAAATGAAATGCAAATTTATTTCTGTCATAAAATATTGGGCTGAAAAAAATCACAAATACATACTATCACTATCGGCCCTTCCAAAGTTCCAGCTAACTCCCTTCAAAACTCCAAGGACAGAATCTTAATCCCTAGTTCCTCAGAGTATGACCTTATTAGAACTAGGATCATTGCAGGTAGAATTATTTAAAATGAAGTCAAGTTGGCATAGGGTACACTCTTAATGGGATAACTCCTGTCCATAGGACATTTGAAAAATGATATGAAAATAGGTGGAATGCCACCAAGAGATTAGAGTTGTGTTGTCAAACCAAGCAACCAGGGAGATGAGGAGGGAGGCCTGGAACCTACATCTCTCCCTAGTGACTTCTTCTGAGCCAGTATGGCCCTGCTGACATCTTGATCACAGAGTCTAGACCAAAGTACTCCAGGCAATATATGTCATCAGTTAAGCCATTGGTTGTGGGAGCTCTAGGATGAGGATTGTCTAAATAATTTACATTTTTATTCAGTGTTTTATTAAAATAAGTAGGAATTATGATGGATGCTTCCCATGACTGCCATCAGTATTAGGAGGAATTATTGCTAGTGTAATACAGGCTTAATCTAATAATCCCTTTCCCTCCTCTTCATTCTGTATTGCCTCTAGTTTACAGGAATGATAGCGATCAACTGCAAATCATGCCACTCTTGATTTTAGTTATTTCAATATAGAATGGTAAAAATATAAACAGGAGGTGGACATAGCCTATACCAAAGATTTTTCTGTGTCTTCTTCTAGCTCCAAAGCTCAGAATTGGATGATCCACAATCAGAACTCCTATCCTCTCTTAGCCTCTTATGTTCACTGCTACTTTATTTTCCAGAGCCTCACATAATATAACTTAGCCATTACTTGTCCACAACTCAATAGTGTACAGTTTACCAAATGTCCTTTTAAGGTCTACAAAACCCTAATAGTGTCAGGCACTAGTGGCTCACTCTTATAATCCAGGTGAGTATCATGGTTGGAAGTTAGCCCAAACAGAAAATGCTAAGAGACTCTTATCGCCAATTAACCAGCAAAGGTGTTACAGGTAGAGGTATAACTCAAGTGGTAGAGCATCAGCTTTGAGTAAAATTGATAAGGGACCAATATCAGCATACACATACAAAAAAAAATAGTCCTAATAGTGTACTTGATGGAGATTGATCCTATGGTAAGGAAATAACAAATATTTCATATGACTTCTACAGTCCACATTTACAATTCTTATAATTCTTTTTTAATTGACCATATTCGTGTTTTGGATTGCTAATTTTCAATTATTTATTTTAGATTATTCTTATATGACAGTATTATTTATTTGTTTCACAATTACTTATTGTACAAGGTTATTGACAAATAACCTTCTGACCAGTTTTCACTGTCAAGATGGCAAGTTAATATGTGTCTATAATTGTCACCAAGAAAAGCATCTTAACAAGTCAGGTTCAGTCTACCATGGAAAGGACAGTACAGCAGAGCACGGGAATGTATGTTAGAGCAATAAGCAAGCCCGGGCATGGAGAATACAGGACACACCCATAGTGAGCTACTTCTCTGACCAGTCTCATCTCCTGCTTTTTACCACCTATCAATGCCACCACCCATTAAGGGATTAACTCATCAAGTAGGTCAGAGCCCTTATGCTATAATTGCCCTTAAAAACAACCCCAGAGGCAATGTGAACTAATCTCCCAGGTAGTTCTTTGACTGTTTTCTCCTTAATTCAAAATGGTGAATTAATTTAATAACTTTTGGTATTAATTTATCAAATATGTAGCAGGATGAGGATCTATCCATCTGAAAGAATGAAAAATATATTTAATTCTTATTCGAGGGTGAAAAAGTAGTAAATTTGTGGTTAGAAATAAAAACTGGACAGATCATCCTCAATCTGTGAAGAGCCTTAATTTAGTTCTGAGTGTGCCTAGCCTGGCAAAATTTATTCAAGGAGATGTAGCAACCTTCTTCCAATCTTTGCTCTTTACTGTTAATATTTGAGAATATGAACATATGTGCCATACTTTGAACATAACATAATGTATACAAGAATGAAAGCACGATATGGTAGCCTACAGATACATTACGATTTTTGTCAATGAAATAATAGAATCTATTTAATAAGAACATTATTTCAAAATTTATTTATCTATTTAATAAGATAATATTAATAATATTAACATTAATAATATTTATCTATTTAATAAGAACATAATTTATCTCACAATATTTAGTACATTCTAATTCAGAGCTATCATTAAATATTGTGAAAGAAATGCAATTTTAAGATTAGTCACCAGTCAGAAAATATATCTTAATTAAGACAACTTTAGAGATCTAGAATAGATAAACTTTGAATGCACATATTAATTACCATGCTACTGAGGATGAGCAAATAACTACAACTACAAAATTGAGCACAAAATTATTTAGCTTCTAAGTATGAATTATTTTTGTATCATTTAATGACAGATATGATAATGATGGATGCAGTATAAGAAGTGAAGGAACAAATAATATAAAAAATATAATGCTATTGAATGTATACAATAACCCTTATTATATATGTTATACATATAACCACTTTGAACATACATAATAACCCTAATTGAATTTATACACACAGCCATCCATCACAGTTACATGTTGATTCCACACTCTCCCAGTAAATTGGAGCATGTAGGTGTTCTCTAAGAGTAATTGATGTGGTTAGAAATTGACCCTATAGATCTGGGATCTGGGTCATTGATCTTTAATAGTTTTGATGTAACATCTAGGAAAATTTCAAATTTATAATTTTTATGATCTAAGAAAGGACTTAAGTTCATACAGATCAAAAACTAATTTCTAGGCATTATGGTCACTGATCAATTATCAAAAATTTAACATAAATACTAATATTCACTCACCATGAACAGTCACATTTTCTCTAAATATCAGAGTATGCAACATTTCTAATTGAATTCTAAACAATACCACTCAAGTGATTTTTGCTTTGTTATAGTAGTATTATAAAAAGAGAATGTGTTTTCATAAAAACATGTCATCAAGAAGATAATTAAAGAGAAATCCAAGATCATTCTGAGTCCAAGGTTCAGGAAATTGTAGCCATTTGAATCTCAGTTCATATTTTGTTTAATAGAGAAAAGAACAAGTCTAGTATACTTGCTTTAAAATATGACTAGAGATACAACAACGATTTATATTCACAAACACCTTCAAATTAATTTTAAAACTATTTAAAAACTATTATTTCCCTGTATTTTCTCCAAAGAATTCTGCAAAGTCTTTACTCCTATTATACTCAGGTCTGATCACAGTAAACATAGTCACAAATTCTCTTTACCATAGCATAGCATTTTGTGATTTCGTTTTGCTTTTGAGTTCTAACTCAGTGTGCACAGATGTTTGTATGACATATGTGTGACAGCATGATTTTTATCTTGTTAACCTTTGCTGTCAGGTGAGTTTAATTTCTCAAAACACTTTCTCTATTCCTTAAGAGTTCACAACATATAATAGAAGGGAATATCTTCCAGGGTGTAACTTTTGCCATTAGCAAAGGTGAATAATTGGGAACTCTTTGGAGCTGAGATTTACTTTAGCTTATCCTAGAAAGTTCTCAGGGTATGACAAAGCTCTTTTTGTATGTGACGGTACTAAGGCTTGATATTAGGGCCTTTTGCTCTCCATTAGATTTTACTCAAAGCTGGCCCTCTACCACTTTAGAGATTTTGCTGTTTAATTGGAGTCAAGAGTCTCATGGCCTTTCCTGCCCAGGCAGGATGCAGCCTCAGGTCAGTATCCTAAGCAGTGATGTTTACAGGCCTGAACCCCCAAACCCCAGCTGAATCTCAAACTCATCACAAGTTGGGATGAACCAGCTAAAGAACAAAGGTTTCAAATGTTTTCTTTTGTGTTCCCTATATCCTTATTACCAAAACACTTGAACTAAGAGATATTCAGAAGTAGTTTTCTGTGTCAATTCTGTCTCTACCTAGGAGAGTCTTAAGGCATACTTTCATCTACTAGTTCCAAGAAGAGCTGCAGTTCAAAATCCCTCAACTGTTTTTTAATAATTGTAATTATATAGGGGATGTACAGAGGGGTTACAGTTATGTAAGCCAAGTAATGAGTATATTTCTTTTTGAACAGTGTCAGCCCTTCACTTGCTTTCGCCCAGCTTTTACCTCCTATTCCCACCCAGTAGTTGTATAGTTCATTTTCAACACAGTGTCTAACGTGTATCACTGCTGTATTTGCTCACACTTTGTCCACATGTGTCTCAAACTTACTATGATTGTGAAATTCTTTATTAAACTCATGAACTCTTTTCTAAAACTATGGTCTTATAAAGATGTCTACAGAGACAGAAAGGTTTCCAGAAAATTGTGGAGGTGGAACTGGGAATAGAATCAACAGATCCTCTTTGGCTTCTTCCTTTTCCTCTACTGGCCTAGCTTCAAGTAGAATATTTTATTGTTATTTATACTCTATACTGAGAGATGTAATTATGAGATGAGTCCAAAATGAAAGCATCACTAAGTGAACAACTGAACTTAGTACTCCACATCTAGGAAGGGCTTTAAAAAAGACTTTATTTTGAAAATGTAACCAAAGTTTATTTGCAAATATTTTAGAGTGCAAGGCAAGCACCATGTCACTTTTTACAGTGAACATATAATGCATGAAATTTTACGGAGTTTAAGAAACTGTTCTTTTAAAAAATTAGTGTTATAATTGCAACAACAACGAGATGTACAAGTCGTTATGTTGAAAACGAACTTTACAACTTGGGGGTGGATTGGAAGGGATAGGAAGGGGAAACAAAGGAGGAGGCTACAATGCTTGATAAGAAATGTACTCATTATCTTGCCCATGTAATTGTAACTCCTCTGTATAGTATTTTCACAATAAAAAAAATCATTAAAAGATGAGTGTGTGCTAGTACTTGAGTTTAAACTAAGAACCTTGCATTCTCACTTTACTTCTTTGCTCATGGATGGTGTTCTACCACTTGAATCCCAACTTTATTTCCTATATTTTGCTGTTCAGTTGGAGATAAGAATTTCACAGTTGTGTTTGCCTAAGCTGGCTTCAAACCTCCGGCCCTAGATGTCAGCCTCAGGAGTTGATTGGAATACAGGACTGAGTTATTGATGTCCAGCTTTGTTCTTTATCCTTTGATAGAATCATGTATGCGCCTTAATATTTGACTTTGTATTATGCATATAATATGCATATATTATATGTTAGATTTACTTTATTATATTGTTATATGATTTATTATATTGTTATATATTATATATATATTTCTTTAATAACCCTTTACATATATTCTATATTTCTTTCATAGTACTCAAAAACACTCATCAATTTTTTTCAAAGGCCTCTCTTAATTTCTTAGCAAACAAATATAGCAGCCATTTTGAAACACCCACCCTATTATATTCTCGAATATATTTTCTAATGTACACAAAAAAAAACAAAACTGTAGACAAGTAAAGATGGACACATGCTTGAGAAGTGAGACACAAAATAAATGTTGGCTGTAAAGTGGGGGTGGAAGCTAGAAAGACTGTTTGATTTGCTAGTGCCTATTAGACATGAATTTCACCTGCTACATTTTTGGATTTTTAACCTTTTAGGGATTTATTAATCCTGGAGACATCTTGATTATCCTTCAATGGGCTATACCAAGTCCTAGAGATATTAACAGCTATTAGCCAGCACCCACTTGCCCAAGTAAATCAACTGCTAAAATCTGTTTTGGTTCCTGCACGTTAAAATATGATAACTACAATTATAGTATTAGTTGGTGGGCCTTTCTTTGAGATAATTAGATCTTAAGGGCAGAGACTTCATGAATGGAATAAGAGTCATATAAAAGAGACCCAGAGGGATGCCTTGTCCTGTTCCCACATCTGGAAGTGGACTTAAGAGTACTCACCAGACACTTAGTCTCTTGTTCACTTAACCTCAAGGGCTAGCTTTTAGAATTGTGAGAGCTATCAATAATTCCATTGTTCATAAGTGATCCAGATTTTTTATTGTATTTTGTTATCACAGCTTACATACACTAATACAAAATAGGTCCAAAGCTCACACTGCTGGTGTTCTCTGCCAACTCATCAAGTACCTATAACTTTGCATATCCTATAAACACCAGCCTTAATTATTCAAATTTCTAAAATTTTCTACCTGTGACAAGGTTCAGATATTAATTTTCACTTTTCTTACATTGTCTTGGTCTATTTGAATAATTCCCCAAAAGAGTCTTTCAGAATTAACAGTATTTTTGTTTCTCCTTAAGGAAATGTAAGACTTTCTGGATATGTCCCTCACTAGAAAACACCCCACCAAAGCTTTGGGCCACATTGTGATTTCTTACGTGAGTCACAGAGTTGTGTGCCTTCACACATGCTTGGCACATTTAAAATACTTTTGTTAATTTTGCTGTTTATAAGGACTACATACTTTTTAATTAACTCATTTGTCTACATTTGTATTATTTAGTGATTAAGCCAAGATTTTTTTCTGCATGGTGACATACCTGAACAATTATATGATTTATCAATTGAGTAACATAAAACAATAAGTAATAATTTGTAATTTAGAGGAAAAGCAAGTCTAATTCCTATTCTCAAAGACTACAGGAAACCCAAATTAATGTTCTGTTATTCTTGTATTGTTTTGAATTTTTAAAGAGAAAAACGAGATTTTTGTTGTCATAATTAAAGATTTAGTTTACAGAATTTAGAATTTACCTAAGGGCTTCATTTCTTTTATAAATGAAAAAATACAAATTTCAAATATGTTCTCAGTCATAAATGAATTTTAATAACAACAATATTTTGTGATAAGATGTGAGAGCTACAGTTTTTTTAAATGTTACTAGCACTATGAAAACAATTAGTTTAAGAACACAGAACACATCATATTTGATCAACATTGCAGTGAGGAACAAAGATTTACACCATGTGTACAAATAAAATTTATAGAAAACTCTATGCTTACAAATGTTTCCATTTTTGTTACTCCTACATATCATATAATATAGTACATTAGGATATTTATTATAGGTAGTATACTATATGTTACACTACATACTATGTCTCTATAAATAGAGTTATGTATGTACATATATATCTTAGAAAATGGCAGAGATCTTCTGTAGGTACAGATAACTGAATAGGAATTGTAACGGCAGGTATAGGGAATGGCAACTTAGAGGCTAGGAGAGCCTGTGAAGTACTTTCTGAAGGGAGGCATTATCTAACATGACGTTAGGCGAAATGAACCCCAAGATAAGAACTCAAATGGTTTTTCTTTCTTGCTATTGTTTCTAACATATTTATAAGATAATTTCTTTCTTGCTTTGTATGGTCCCTCCCCCACGGTATAACCCCTGTTTTCACTATATTTGATGTTGGTATAATTTGTGGGGGGGGGAAGGGAAAAAAAAACAAATTGTTTAAATAGGGATACAGAGGGACCCATTGCAACAATGAGATGTACAAGACGCGAGGTTGAAAAACGAACTTTACAACTTTGGCGTTGGTGGGGAGCAGGGATGGGAGAGCAGGGATGGGAAGGGGAAACAAAGGAGGAGGCAACAATGCTGATAAGAAATGTACTCGTTACCTTGCTCAAGTAATTGTAACCCCTCTGTATGGTATCTTCACAATAAAAAAACTTATTAATTAAAAAAAAGGAGGCATTATCTAAACTAAGAGTCGATAGCTTAAAAAGTTCACTCAAGGCTGTTACCAAGGTGAATGTAGTCCGCCTACAAGGACATGGGATAGTTACGATCCATGAGACCAAAGTGTTCACAAGAAGTCAAATCATAAAGAACTTTCCAGGCTAAGTTTCGATACCTACCATCAATGTAATGAGGAGACAGTAAAGCATCATCAGAAGCAGATGATGCTTAAAATTCACAGGATTCGCCAGGCACCAGTGGCTCACACCTGTAATCCTAGCTACTCAGGCGGCTGAGATCTGAGGATCGCGGTTCAAAGCCAGCCCCAGCAAGAAAGTCCGTGACACTCATCCCCCAAAAACCAGAAAACTAAAGTGGTGCTGTGGCTCAAGTAGTAGAGCACTCACCTTGAGCTGAAGAGCTGAAGGACAGCACCCAGGCCCTGAGTTCAAGCCCCCCATCCCACAAAAAAATAAAAAAATAAAAAAAGATTTACAGGATCTCATAGGTCCCAGTAGAATCCATTCAATATTAATATAAGCATTTTCAATGACTTTGTACCTATAATTTACTATTATATCATTCCTATCCATTTTCTTTCTTTCAGCAATAATGAAATATACATTTAACTTGACTGAAATAGATGTTTCTAAAATTATGCATTTTATATAACTGGAAAAGAAATGCTTATATTAAGACAGAACAAAGATTTCAACCCTAGTTTGAACTGTGTATTTATTACAATCCTGTGACCCATTGAAGAACAGCTAGGCTTGAACAAATTTTGAAAAAAATTGAGTGCTCTGGAAGTTCTCCATAAAAAAATCTTGAAAATAAGAGATGAAAGAAAAGGTCAAGCCATCCAGAACCAATTTATAAAGAAATTCTGAAGATTTTCTTAGAATCTGTCTTAAGATGTACGTTTTCTTTTATGGAGTAATAGGCAACATGAATTCAAAGAAGCCATAACTCACTGTCTCCTTTCACCCCAAAAGCATTTTTTTAATGTGTAGTTACTCATGTAAATTATGTTCTGAATCATGAAGAAAATGTAATTATTCCTTGACAGGTATTTTCTAGTTAATATTTGAGTTGAAATAAATAAGACATTTACCTATATTAAATATATTAAATATAGGTGCCTCTAGGGAAACTTTATCATTTCTTAGAGTCTGGTTAATTCTCTTGGATTCTACTATAAAAATTGGTACCTTTAAAAATATGTTGGTATAATTTGTCTTAAAGATATTCTATGGTATTTGTGATTGAATTTTTAGTTATATATCAATACTACTAATAATTTAAATTTATATCCTTAATTAATTAAATTTGATTTTCTAAGTAACAACAGTAATTGTCCTGTAGTTATTAGTATGTATATATATATATATATATATATACATATATATATATATATGCTATAGTAACAATCAAAATTACCAGATATCCCTCACCTGTTGCCATATGTACTAATTGTGTGGTTAAGTACTAGATGACTTCTACCATGCGGTAACCATCCCATTAGTTATGTATCTCTAACAATAGAAATTTCTTCTAAAAATACTGAATTATTGAAAACAAGAAATGATTCTGAAAAGAAGTATTTGCTTCTGCTGAGAGTCACCAAGTAGATTATGAGCACTTCTTTCAAGTGTTTTATATCTCAGATAAATAATTAAAACCAATATTACAATTGGCTAAATAACTTAAAATGACAAAATTAGAATCAGAGGAGAAACAGTTTCAACTTCAAAACCTGCAACTGAATTGTATTTCCCAAGCAGCCTAGATCCCTCATTGGGATCATGTCTCACCTTGCTCATTCATGTGCCCTGGTGAGTCGATTGATTTTCTGTGCCTCTGGTTTTCTGTGATTTCCTTCCAGTTATGAGGCTCCTCTAAAGAATTCATTACTGGCCTCTGCACACACTAAGACTATCATTATTAAACAAGGCTTCTTGATACTCACTATTTCATTGAAGTCAAACATTCTGACCATATATAATAACATAACATTTATATTTCGAGAGCAAAGTCTTTGGTTATAGGCAAGGCTGAAACAAATCCCTGTCTCAGTGGAACCTCATGAGATGTCTAGACCTACAACACACTCATATCTTTCTGGTATTGGTTAAACATTTTTCAGAGTACCCTCCATTAGTAGTAATTGTCTTCTGACTCAAACTGATTATTCTAGGCCAGTGGTTTTCATCTAATACAAATGCAATATTTCAGCTAGAAAAGGAGAGGAGTTTAATTTGGGCTGAAATTCGTTGTACTAGAGATTACTTTGAAAAGCATTTTGTACAAAATTTGTCAACAACTCTAGGGACATTTCTTCATAATGCCTCACTGATGCATTATGGTGTTAATCATTATCATCAAATTCTTTTTGTTGTCCATAGTTCTCAGACATTTAGAACAAAAGCCAGCAACATTATCTGTCATCTATCTATGTATCTGTGTGTCCATGAGTCTATGCATCTATCACCTAAACTGAATGATATTTTATTTCTATCACATTATTTTATCTACATTTTCTAAAGAACTTATGGATTATTATTTCCAACCTGAAAGCCTGAAGCTTACATGTGGCAGAAGTATCCAAAAGCCATATGTGTAGTTTGTTGTATGATGAATGCATGCTATTCTATGAATGCAGCAATGTACATAAAGAGTTCTGCTTTGCCATTCACAGTCATAGACAGTACATTAATTAGACTGACCACCTTGTTTACATTCACTGTACTCATCACTCCTAAAACCTATTATTCACTAGTACTTCAATCTTATTGGTCAATATTTCCCCAGGTCAACACTCTCAAAAAGAATACACACAGAGAAAGGAAAAATCAGAGGAAAGAGAGGAAAAGAGTAGGCCAAAAGGAAGAGGAAAAAGAGAAAAAATACTTTGTACCTTCTCCTCCTTTATAATGTAATGGTGCAGTATTTCCAACTTCAAAACAAAGGAAGAGAACATGAAAGACTTGGCTTGGACTCACAAATCAATACAAATGTCATCATTCTCCCTAGGGTGTTTATCTACTCACATCCACTCATAATGTGACCGTAAACATCTATGAAATCCAGGACTCTGAGCAGTTATTGAGTCTGTTTATGGTAATGGTGAAGTTGACACCTTAAGTCACAGTGATTTTCAAATAGAGCCACATGGAAAACAACATGACATGTTGGAAAACACAGGAACGTGTTGATTAAGGCAATGAATACAAAAGTTCTCAGCTAAGAAATGTTATGAACATATCACTATGTAAATCAGACTTTATATTTTAATTGCCTATAAATACATGTAAGTAGAAATATATATAAAATTCCGACAATCAGATATGTGTTGTTTCTTTTTTTTCCTAAAGCCTAATACTACCAATAATAGTCAATGAATGTGGTCAACAGTCCTTTCAATTACAATTGTATTCGAAAGGAACTGAACATGTCAGTTGTCTGTGTCCGTACACAGATCTTTGTTTAGTTACTTATTTAGGTTTACTTATGGCAGTGCTAACTAATAGTAGACACAAATCAATCATTCTTCTAAAATATATAAAAACTGTTAATAATGTAGGATATTTTAATCAGTATGAAGAGATCTGAAAATCATGGTTCAAAGCTAGCCCTGCAGAAAGTCCATGAGACTATTATCTCTAAGTAACAATCAAAAAAAAAACTTCTATATATATACACATTCAAATGTCAGAGCATCTATTAAAAAACCTATATGATTTACTGTTCACTCATGTTCTATGTGCTTCACAATACAGAAGAGTACGCAGGGTTCAAAGGAGAAAAAATGCTACATACAACTGGAATACAATAGGCTGAAAGAATAGGAAGGATTTCCCATGAGCAATATGGAAACTTGGCTTAGTAAGGGCAATTGATAATATCTGTTTTATAACTGCTTGTATTTCTGAAAATGTGCCATAATGCTTTTGTGTGTGTGTGTGTGTGTGTGTGTGTGTGTGCGCGCGCACGCACACACACACGTGCACGCGCTGACACATATTGAGGTTTGATCTCAGGGCCTGGGACCTGTCCCTTAGCTTTTCTATCAAGGATAAGGCTTTACATGTTTATTTAGAGCTTCACTTCCAGTATTTTGGTGGTTAATTGGAGATAAGAGCCTCACAGACTTTCTGCTCTGTGCCTTCAAACCGTAGCCTCAGATCTCAGACTCCTGAGTAGCTTGAATTATAGGGATGACCCACTGGTGCCTAGCAGATAATGCTTTTTTAATGGATGAACATATATTTTTAATTAAATTAGTGGTTCTGTATAATATATTTGATTGTATTCCTTTATCATAACTACCTTTTTAAAAAAATTCATTGTAAAGATGTTGTACAGAGAGGTTACAATTACATGAGTAAAGCAATGAGTACATTACTTGTCCATCATTGTTATCCCTTCCCTTCCTTGTTATTGTCCCACTATCCTTTCCCTCCTCCACTTCCCACACTCCTCCTAGCCCCACTCTATTTCCCCCATCCTCTCCCCCACCCAAAGTTGTAAAGTTTGTTTCCAATATACTGTCCTGTGGGTATCTTTGTTGCAATGTGTCATCCTGTGTCCTTGTTTCAGCGTTTTGTTATTCCCCTTCTTATCCCCAGATTAGACATTGCATATATACAAGATGCAAGGTACCAAAACAGATAATGCTTTTACTAGAGAAGATGTGGGGAAAAAGGTTTATTGGATAAAATGTAGGCACAACACACAAGAATCACTAAAATACAAGTTTGATATGCACTTTTATGTTACATTGTATATCCTATGTTATTTGAAGAAGGAACAAGCAGTTAACTCCATTTTTTTTCCAGCAAATATGTACTGGCCACCTATGTATGTGTTTCAGAACTTCCCTAAATCCTATAAATACAAAAATGAAAATAATTGATTCAGTCCTTGCTCATTTCAAACTTAAAATGGTAATTTTGCCTTGCAGTACTGTTTTGTAAGAACATTTAATTCAAGAAAATCAAGAGAAGTGCTTACCTTTTCAGAAGCTTTTGTGGGTACTTATTAAAACTACAGTTTGGAGTGTTGTTATAATTCATATTTTTTCAATTGACAAAAATTATGCATATATGTTTGGGCAAAATACTATTATTGATGTATGTGTACATTGTGGAATATCTAAATTGACCTAATTTACTATCACTTGATATACTTAACCTTCTCTGGAAAGAACATTTAAAATTTATTCTCTTAATAAATGCAGATATATTATGATTTAAATACATAACTTGAAATATGCACTACGGTAGTCATGAGACTGTATATAGAACTCTAAATTTCCATTCCATTTTTTTTTGCTTGTTTGTTTCTGTAAGTACTGGAGTTGGAACCCACAGCCTCACAATTGGCAGGCAGGTACTCTACCACTTAACCCATACTCATAGCTCCAGGACTCTAGAATTTATCTCTACTTCGTACCTTTGGCCAACATCCCACCTTTCCTGCATACCCACCCCAGCCTCCAGAGAGTACCGGATCACAAGCCTCTACACCTGAGTTGGTTTTCTTAGAGGATGGTGTTGCAGACACTGAGGCAGTTTTGAACTTGAGGTTGTCCTGCTTTGGCTGGGATCATTCACTGCAGGAATTACAGGAATAAACCATTATGCCCAACTTCTACATATTTCACTTCTGTTACATCTGACATAAAAGTAACATCAGGCAGTTTTGTCTTTTTGTGCCTAGCATATTTCATTCAATCTAATGTCCTGCCCAGAGGCTTTCACATTCTATTTGGTCTCTATTCAGTCCACTATGTCACCTATAAGCATGCCATAATCTCGTACATGCCTGCTTGACCTCTAGAGTAGAATTCCTCTCAGTGCAGAGATTTGTCTGGATAATCACTGTGCCAAGATTTTGGATCTGTTTTACATGTGTGCTGGATTTAATCTCCAAATAAAAAATACTTCTGATGGAACCTCTGAAGACCCTTGCCACTTCCTAGCGTTCAAGTGAACCTGCCATACTAATATCTACATATATTCATATCTTCATTGGGACTGGCAGAGGACTTAAAACGTTTCAGCATTATACAATAAATGTCTCTGCATCTCTAATACTGAGTTGTCATTCTTTAGAATATAGTAGGCCACCAATGGCCATTATTTTACACATTTGGTGGTGGTTTCACAAAGACTGAGAATGACTTTGGGTTTGTCTGTCCATACACTTGCTTCCTCTCGTATCCTCTACCTGATATACTCTAAGGTTTTTTTTTTTAAGTGTTACATTCTAACAAGTTGAACCAAGCAGTCATTTTCAATTTAAGCTGCTGTTTTGGTAAGCAGCAGTAATTCAGTCACAAATCAAAGCAGCACAGAGGCATGCTACATCCTCACAGCTGTCTTCTAGAAACTTAAGATAGTTCATATAGCAAGACACATGGCAAATTGGATATTTACTGAAACAGTGTTTTATGTCCAAGCATATATAAATTGTGTTAGAGCTGGAATTCAGTGTACTTTTGATTCCCAAACCTCACTGTAGCCAAAAAAGTTATGTGAATAAACATATATAACTAAAAGATGATATATAGTCTTGATACTAGAACTCCATTGTTTCTTGTACTTCATACAATAGAATGCTGTATGCCCAGCCCTGCACTAGAAACTTTCACATTATCTCATTTAATACCGTGTTAATATCCTCACTGAGAAAGTGATCACGTCAAGCCCAGAAAGATTCATAGACTGATGTAAGCCACACAGCTAACAAAGGATACTGCTTGCAACTGAGAAGGCATTGATATGGGTTTATTGAAAAAAGACACAAAAATAACTTCAACTTCCCTTGAAATGGCACAGAGTTACTAACAAGTACTAACAGATCTAGAAGATGTTCATCCTTCCAATTGGTTAGCTTTGTCTGTGTGGTAGAAAGTTGATGTTTCTACTATGGTGAAGTTATTTAATAACCAGCTTAATATAAGAAATGTACAGCTTAATGCATTGGTTAACATGATATTCAATAGTTATTGATAAGCAATTAAAGCAAGTTCTAAAGATAGACAAACCTAACTCAATTTCTACCTAGCTCATTTTCTTCCCCGTGACTCAATTTAAGAAAACCTCTGAAAATCTCTGATAAATTAATTCAGTAGCAAATTAAAAGTGTCTTCATACATAAATATTGTTCATCTCTTTTTATAATATCATTATAGACCAATTGTTGGGATGTATCAGTTTACTTGAATACAGGTTAATCTGCATGTTGAGCTATGACTTTTTTCCTTAAAAAATATTTAGTAGTTCAATTACTTAACTACAAAACAGTGCTAAAAAAGAAATAGGTTAAATACAGTGTTATGAACCATGTAGAAAAGAAATAATCTCACCAGTCCTATGTATTCAACAAGACACTTCTTTAGGGACTGATTTCTGTTCACACTCTCACTCAGATATTGAATGCAAGCTCTATTCACAGAGGGAAATTTTAATAAAATAGTCAAAGCTAACAGAGACTATATGGGCATTTCCTAATCTACAGGAAGAGATGCCAAGGACTCATGCTGAGAGGGGTCACGTGGGGACACAGAGATAAAGCCATGATCTGCCCAGCAAGAAGACAGACCTCAGGAAAAATAAAACACTCCAGTACCTTGCTTCATGTAGGATTTGTAGCCTCCAGATATCTATTAAAACAAATTTCACTTGCTCAAGTCATACGGTCTCCAGAATTTTGTTTTGGCTCCACAGGAAGAAAGGCTCATGGTAGGTTTAGTTAGCTCAAAAATAACACATCTTGAACCTCAGATTCTTTTTTCCCCTGTAGAACCAATTAAACCATTGACAAAGTGTCTAGGTTAGGCATTAGAAAGAGAAAACATGTGAAGCTAGGAAGATTAATGCATGAAAAGTGTCTGTCAAGGAAAAAAAAAAGCTGTTGGGACCATGACCAGTTAGGGAGTTGCAGGTCAAGATAAAGATGGCGACATGACTCCACTGTAATGTGTGGTATGAAAGAAACCACACCTTTCAGGCCCAGTGTATAACTCCAATGCTGCTGGTTGTAACTTTTGCTAAGATATCACTTTCTTCATGTAAATCTTTTTTATTAATAATTTCTAAAGTTGTTTCTAGCTTCAACATTTTAGAAACACTTAGCATCCCCAAGACATTTTTAGTTTGGGTTTTTATTAGTATTACAAACCACTTAGAAACCCATAGTTTAATCCAATTCTTTTCTAGAAATTAATTAACATTGAATGATAGGGAAAAGTAAAGGCTTTTCAATAATAATTTCCCATTCTTAGAATTGAGCTTTACTCTCACAATTCTGTATGTATTTAGGCAATTTTTATTACTTGTACTTCACGATTATTACCAATTCTCCACGTTCCCCAAATTCATATTGTCTCAAATTCAGTAGATAGAAAGTTCTGAAAAAGACATAGGTATTCTAATCATGTCAAAACTCTGATTTGGCATTTAGAATGTCATTTGGCAATACTCAAACTTCACTGTCCCTCAGTTAATTCATTATAAAATAAAGATGAACATTTATCTCAGACATTCTTTGTGCGTAGTGCAAAGATAATACACACAGAGCCACAAATCTCAGTAGAAAGTGGAAATAACCATTTCAAAGCATGAAAACAAGCCAATAGTCTTTCAATCTGTCCTTATACTATTGAAAAGTTAGCTGTTTTGCTTCTATTTCTTCAAAATGTTTCTTAACCCATACAAGATATAATTAGCAACACTGTGAATCCAGGTTACCAAGCTAAAATATATAATATTTATCCCTACTCTTCCACCTTGTCTTGATTCAGTTCACTTCCATAGTAACTTAAACCTATTTTATTTATTTCTTTTCACATCTCTGGAATCCATTGTCTTCTCCTCACATTTAGTGCCTTACAATCTTTTCCAAGATGAGTAATGACTTACTAGGTGGTCTTCTGAATTATATTCTCTCTTCTCTGCCGCCTCCTCCTCCTCCTCCTCCTCCTCCTCCTCCTCTTTTTCTTCTTCTTTCTCCTTCACTTTCCTTTACTTTCCTCCCACTACCTCCCATTTTCTCATCAAAATAAACAACAAAAAAGGCTGATCATTATTCTTACATTTACCTTTCACTAGTACTTACATTATGGTTTTTATTGCCTTTTGTGAATCAAGAAATCTGGTCCTTTACAATGAGTTCAAACCCCAATTCTAGCACTGATTGGGCGCATATGCAGTTCTTGTTACTCCAACTAAAGAGCTTAGACTAAGTTATTTTTGTGCAGTACCCTTAACATCTATGACATCACCTATGGGAAAAGAAGACCATGCATAAAGATTACAAAAGATATATACCACATTTTCTTGATCCATTCATCTACTGAGGGGCATCCGGGTTGGTTTCATACATTAGCTATGGTAAATAATGTTGCAATAAACATAGTCATGCTGGTTGTTTAGTATGGTCTTGTTTGTGCTCATTCTGGTAAATGTCCAAAAGTGGGATTGCTGGGTCATAGGGGAGCAGAAACGGTCAGATAAGTTGATGTTAGGTGAAATGAACCCCAAAATAAGGACTCAAATTTTTTTTTCCTTTTTTGCTATTGTGTCTAACATATTTATAAGATATTTCTTTGTTGCCTTGTATGTCCCTGCCCCACAGTATAACCCCTGTTTTCACTGTATTTGATGTTGGTATAATTTGTGGAGGGGAAGGGAAAAACCAAATTGTTTAAATAGGGATACAGATGGACCCATTGCAACAATGAGATGTACAAGACATTATGTCGCAAAATGAACTTTACAACTTTGGGGGGAACAGGGACGGGACAGGGGAGGGTAGGAAGGAAGGAGAAACAAAGGAGAAGGCAATAATGCTTGATAAGAAATGTACTCATTACCTGGATCATGTAATTGTAACACCTCTGTATAGTATTTAAACAATTAAAAATATAAATGTATTAAAATTAAAAAATTACAAAAATATCTCAATTAAGCTGTATATTTCAGGGTAAAAGATGCTTTCCTGGAAGTAAATAAACAAGTAATACTAATAAAAAATGCTAGCATCTTTATAATATCAATGAAACATTTAAGGATGGAATGAAGATAATTGAAAAACAACTCTTATTTTTCATCAGATCGATGCCACCCACATCCACAGTATCTTCTGATTCTGTTTTCCTGGAAGATAAGAGATGACTCTTTCATTTGTTCTGAGCTGATTGTCTGATTCCCAATAGCATGGGTGACTGCTTTGTAAATGATGTTGATTGAATACAGAAGAAAGAGTTAAACATAATAAGACAGATAAGTCAGCATGATTTAGACCACACCATTCTAGTCACTTAAATTAAGAGTTTGATATGCTCATTAACCAATCTGAAGTGCCATTAACAACGGAAAATAAAGAGGGTGAAAATAAGTATCAAGAAATAACGTAACACAATTAAATTAATGGAGTTTAGGGTGGATGTACCAAAGTTTCCACTGATTCTTTCTGTAGCTTTTTTATAATGCCATGTTTCTAATTTACCTCATTTATATTAATGAGTAGAGGTTTGCAAAACTATTAGCATGATTGAAAATTACACTAATGCTCAGTAAATCTACCTCTAATTATTATGATTAATGAGAAGTTGATCATCTTGGACCAGATTAACAACCTAAAGCAAGTAAAATACAGCAAAAGAGCTTTTCCTCCATAACCCAGGTCTTTAGTCTTTTTTATTTAATGAAACCCTGATCAGTCTACTCACTCACATTATATACTAATTCACTACAACCACCCATTTACATAGATTTACATAGATTATATTTTTCAAATTTATATATTTATTTGAAATAATTACTTCCAAGTACATTAAAACGTGGTCTTCTGATTGTCTCTGCATCCTGTTAATGTTCTCATATGAGACTGAATACTAAACCCAATCATATTTTTCTCTAACTGGCTCTAAGTCATCTGTTTGAGGATTATCTTTATAGACATAGAATTAACCAATTAGAAACAGTATTACTTTATTTATTTAAATATTATGATGGCTCTCAGGCACTCATAGTCCTAGCGACTCAGGAGGATGAGATATTAGGATTACAGTATACAGCCAGGCCAGAGAGGAAAGCCTGCAGCACTTTTCATGAGTAATCAGCATAAAGGTAGAAGTAAAAGTGTGCCTCAAGTGGTACAGTACCAGCCTTAAGTGAAAAAGCTAAGGATGAACAGGAGTCCCTGAGTTCAAGATCTAGTACTAGAAATAAATTTTTAAAATAACTACTGTTTTTCAAAAAGAGCTTGAAGTCAGAAAAATAGCAGTCAAACTAAAATTTATTTAAATCTGTTCAATATCTGATTTCTTTTTTTAATCTAAGAAACAAGCTGTTTTCTTTAGCCTTAATTTTGATAATGTAGTTTTCTTTAGTTCACCTTTTATTAAAATAGTACTGCACTATTAATCACTTAAGTTTGGTCTACTTTATCTTGTCTTCTGCTATTGATGGTAGGTAGCCATGGAAACAAACCATATTCAATGCTTCACTCCTGAATACAGTGGCCCAATATGTGCACTTTGACAGCACAAACAAAAGTTGTTAAATATTATATTACCCTGGGTTCCATGCCAGGCTGTTAATGAAGCAAAATTTTGTGTGACAATGGCCTTTATGTCCTGAAAGAGTGCTTCTTAAATAAAAAGAAGAAGTTTGAAATACAATATGTCCAGGTAAGGGCCTGAGCCTTACCAGACTGAGTTTGTAGAATCTCATGTTTTATGAGCCATTATGGAGATGATGGATGCTAATTAGGATGATGGGTGCTAATTATGAGGATGACATTAGAAACAGAACAAGTCCTCAATCAATGGTAATTTTCTTTTCATATTAAAGAAGAAAATTTAAAAATTCTCTTATATTTTATAACTTATTTTTATTATCACAGTGATGTGCAGAGGGGTTACAGTTACATAAGTATGGTAGTCTCTTTTAGCAAATTTGGAATAGGAAAGTTAACAATATGCCATAAAGGTGCTTCAGTGATAAAATTAAACGCTTTCTAAACAAACTACTCAGTCAAATCTCTGTGAAGTCCCTTTCCTGCCCTTTACTAGCTGTGTGGCCTTGAACAAGTTACTTTATCCTCTCAGAGCCTCTGTTGCCTTATTTGTAAAATGAAGATATAATAGAACTCAGGTCATGGATTTTTAGAGGAAGATGACATATGCAGATTGCCAAGCTCATGTAGTGTTTCTAATACATATTATAAGTTCACTGAAAGTTGTTTGATTGTGGTACTACACTAGCACTAGTGATATTGGAATAACAAGAACAAATCAGCCCTGGTTACCTTTCTTTGAGGTTCATACCCACAGTAAGATGTAAGAAATGAACTGAGGGAAGTACATCATTAGAAAATCCATCAAAATGGAATCATTACAAGAGTAGAACAGTGGTCCACAACACTCTAATGTTTCTGATTTATTTGAGCCATGCTGAGAATGGAGGTATCTGTACTGATCTTGTCTGGGGTCCAAGATGTGTTCCCAGTGATCAAGAGGTGTCAGATTGTCCAAGATGGCCTCACTCGCATAACTAGAAGATGGGACTGTCTACCATCAGGATCTCCTCTACATGGTCTTTCAACCTTAAGAAGGAGAGCTGTGTTCTTTATTCTCACCTCAGGGAAACAAGACAATTAAAACAAGCTGCAAGGTTTGAGGAAGCCTAGGTTCAGAACTTCTGGAATATTATTACTGCCACGTTCTGTTGGACCAATCAAGCCAGAAAGGCAGCCCAATTATGGAGACAGAGGAACACACTGCCCTTCTTTAGGGAATATCTAAATTGATAGAGCACAAAGAACATTACAAAAAGAATTTTTATATACTGCTACTAGGGTTTGAACCCAAGACCTGGTCCCTATCCTGTAGCTTTTTTACTCAAAGGCTTGAGCTCTACCTCTTGAACCAGAGCTCCACCTCTTGAACCAGAGCTCCACATCTGGCTTTTTCATGGTTAATTGGAAATAATTCTCAGACTTTCTTGCCTGGGTTGGCTTTGAATCGTGATCCTCAGAATTCAGTATGAGTGAGTAGCTAGCATTATAGGCATGAGTCACTGACTCCACACCATAGTAATTCCATTTATTGATTGATTTTTTAACTGTTAGAGCTAGATCATATTCCTTAGACTTTCATAGTAATAGCACTCTTTACTCATTGCCACTTGAAACTTAATCTTTCTCAATTTATACTTATTCTATTAAATGAAGCATAGAGAATCAAATCTCTGTCTCAATAGGTTTCTATATTTAACCTGCATCAGAACTCTCAGGGATCTTAAAAATGGACTTCTACTACCCACCACATGGTCCTATTAATTATTAAGTACATTAATTAATAATGTTAATAATTAGTAGACACAGCAATCTCTTAAATGTAATTTCTGTGATAACTATTAGTCACCATAGGAGACATAGTCAAAGGGCATAATATGAGAGGCCTACAGAACAGATCTAAAGAGTTGGCCTTGAAGAGCAAAAAGAAACAATGACAAATCCTAACTTAGAACATATTTATGTTTTAAGATTGCTGTGGCAGTGGCAGGGAACCTTGGGGTAAGAAGACAAGTTGGGTAAGTACTATGGTGATTCAGGTATAGGAAAATAACTATCTTGTGTAAAATAGTCCTGATCCACAGAATGTGGTCAGTGGACTCACTTGCAGTTATGACCCTCAATCTCAAATGGGCACTCACAAAAGTCAGGATATCCTACTGTGAATCTGGTAGTAAATATATGTATTTATGTATCTTTCCATTATCTTTAAGTAGTTGTACAAAGGAGCCGCCATTAAACAAAGTAGTTTATGAACATAGTGCATCTGGATCAGTATCACCCCTTTCAACATTCTCACCCATTCAACCCTTTCAAGTCCCTTCCCCTGCTGTTTTAAATTTTGTAAGGTATACAGTGATTGCACTCTCCTCCTCTTCTCATCTTCATTTGTCTACCTGTTTCCCCATGTCCCCAAACCTTTTCTCCTTATTATCCAAGCCAATTTTTTACCTTATATTTCTCTTTCCTCAAAGTAGCTGCCCCTATTTCTACTCATTTTCCACTGTTATATCCCCCTTACACTTTCCAGGCAAAATATAGTATTGGAAGACATTACCCATATTCCCCCCATACCCATTTCCCATTTCTCCTGTCAGACTGCCACCATGGCTCAGCTTCTGATTTCTCTAACACAAAATATATCCATGTCACCTTTCCATACTCCACTAACTTCCTATACTCAACTACTCAGACATTTCCAGATGCACCATCTTTCTCTACTTTATATTGTTTCTTTATTCTTCTAAAAATGCCTTAACATTGTCCTCTAGAAAGGAAAAACAGTCTGTAATTCTACAGCTAACTGCTCATCTCTCTCTGCTACTCCTGACTCAGAAGAAATTTTTCAAAATAGTTGCTTATGCTTAGATACTCCTTCACCACTAAAATAATGGGTTAGCATTGGTTTACAAGGGTTTTGTGTATGTGTGTGTGTGTGTGTGTGTGTGTGTGTGTGTGTGTGTTATTTCACTTCAAAAGGTGGAGCCTAATTTTCCACAGGACACAGGTAAGGAACAGGTCAATACAGAAACCAGTGTGTACCTTTGAGAAGAGAGGATGAACAGCTTCACAGTCTCTCCTTTGGCCCTTGATTTCTTGCTCTGTAGAAAGGCTGTGACATTCAGACCAGCCCTGTGCAAAGGCTTTGGTGTGAGGCACTGTGGCTTCCTGCCAACAGCCCGTAATCAACTAAGACCTTCAAGCCAACAGCCTTGTGATTGAGCCAGCTTACAAAAGTATCTTTCAGGCCATGAGCAAGCATTCAGACAACTAGGGTTCCATCTAGCATCTTAATTGCTTCTGATGAGATTCCCTGAGCTAGATCCAACCAACCAAAAACTTCATCATTCTTGATTTTCATGAAATGTAAAATAATAAATGTCTAGTTTTTATAAGCAACTAACAATAGCAATACATAATTAACACAACCACTTCTCATTTTCTTTCCAAACTTGTCATTTTCTTTCCAGCTCAATACCATGTTCTGGAAAGACCATATCATAACTGTAACAAAATGTTGATAATTTGTTTTTCTTTTTTTTAACTTACATTTCTTTTTTATAAATTTTTATTTTTATTTTTTGTGAACATACTGTACAGAGGGGTTACAATTACATGGGCAAGATAATGAGTACATTGCTTATCAAGCATTGCAGCCTCCTCCTTTGTTTACCCTTCACTATTAAGTTACTTTCCCATGCTAATATCCTTGATGCAAATCCTCCAATAAAATTTCATAAATCTATACAACTCTGATGTTGTTTAAAGGTTTACATTAATCCTAAAAATGCTCACTATGAATGATTCTTTCAAGTCATTAAATTTGACCCTGTTTTAATATCTGAGTCAGGTAAAACACACTAAGTTTTCTAGTATCTTTAGCTATTGTCTGTCATTCAAGCCAGATGTCAAGAACATCATCAAAGTTATATAAAATGATTGTATTCATTCAAAGAAAACTGATGTTTTCTCTGATCTCTTAGCCTACATATTTATGAAACAAACATTCTTCACATCATTATACTTTTGACTACTGAGCACAATGTCTCCTGTAACTAAGGAAACCATTTTAAGCTCCCAGTTTATCAAAAGAAGGCAATCGTGTGTGTGAGGTGAGGGTCCATCCTTAGCAACCTTCTTCTTCCCCTTTCCTTAACTATTTCTGTTCTAGGGGCATCTGACAGATCTCTTCTGCCATGTTTTATTTCTGTTCTACTAAGGCAACTTCTTAATTTGAGATTATTACACAATAGTAAAACTTCTTCCATATTGAGAAAAATTCTGAACTGCTGGCTGTAAAAACATAGCAAAAACCTATGTTACAAAACATAGGAAGAGTGCTTGGTATCAATACAGCTGAGAAGAATGATCTAAATGCAAAGCAGGACTCCAAGCAGCTTGACTGGGTATTTCTGTAACTAGGGCCCTAGGAATTGGGATCCCATCAAATACTATGGTGAGCATGAAAATGGGCCAATTCCTGGCTCTAGGTACCAGACAAAAGATTATCTCTCAATTCTGGTAAGTGGGGCCCACAACTGAGTCTACATGAGCACAAGCCCTGCTTTTGTTTCATCTTTTCTGTAAGCTAGAAACATTGAGAATTTCTCTTTCCTCAAATTTGATCAAAACTATATAAATTAATTAACTTTTGCATATACTAATTTTTTTTTGTTTTACTGTAGGTTAACATCTGGTCTCAGATCCAGGCCTTAAGTATGAGGCTCTGGTAAGAGGTCCAACGCAAGATAACACCTGAAGTTCAGTCAAGCAGGTGGGTGAGACTGTAATCATCTGAACTCTTACTGTGGCCTAATGATCTCCTTCTAAACACATTCACGGGGCTCTTGGGAAGAGTTATCAGCATTTAAGGATAGAATTTTCAGTCTTTTATAACCCAGTATCAGAAGTGACACAGGATGACAAGTGCTAGACTTGCTGAAGTGTTGTAGGATATTGCCCAGGGATATTAATACCAGATGCTAAGATCCGTGGAGTCCAATCAGAGGCTAGTTACCCCACAATAAGTCCACACGTGAGATGCAAAATGTGTAGAACAGTATTTGCCTTGTAATAATTGCTATGTCAATCTCATAACATCATCAGATATAGAGTTTTAAGATTCAGTTTTTTAATTTTGGTGTGAGATAAGGGGAAACTTGCCTGATGTCTTCTCATATCCTCAAATCATCAAATGGTCAAGAGTACATAGAACCACAATTAGTGTTGCCATTAATCATGGGACCATGTTAATCACTTTCCGGTTGTTCCCTCATCTTAAAAATAAGATTATCTCAGTTTTTCAAAAAACCTATACTATCTTTTTATTGGCATATGTAATGATTCCACTATTTCCCTTCCTCTGTTGACTGTTTGAATAAATAAAAGAGAAAAATACATATACTTACTGTTTAATTTAAACTTTCAATCCAATTGTCAACTTATTTTCCAGACTCTCTTCAAATTCTTTCCTATAAAATTGCTTTGCAATCAATGCTATGAACATCCATGGATTCTCTTTTGAATTATACATACAAGGGTTTATTTTCAGTTATTTAAGAGATCTTTCATTTTTTAGAAAAGACAATTTGCATTAAAACTTCCATCTCTTGAATGCTTATTTATCCTTATCTAGTAGACTCAGCCTAAACATTATCTACAAACACTATTCAGACTTCATCCATTTTGGGTAATTTAGTATATAATCTTCTCATCCTCTCCTGTTATACAGTGAAGAGGTAATTGGATCAGAAAAGTGAACTTGCTTCATTATATATTTAGCTCAGCTACATACAGTAAGCTTTTTACTTTAATCATATTAGATCTCCTTCTATAGCTTAGTAAGAATAAAAAATAAATTTAAATACAGACTTATCAAACTAAAACACATAGTAAAAGCCAGGCACCGGTGGCTCATGCCTATAATCCTAGCTACTCAGGAGGCTGAAATCTGAGGGTCACGGTTCAAAGCCACCCCCAACAGGAGAGCCCATGAGATTCTTATCTCCAATAAACCACCAGAAAACTGGAAGTCGCACTGTGGTGCTAGCCTTGAGCTGAAGAGCTGAGGGACAGCACCCAGGCCCAGAGTTCAAGCCCCATGACCAACAAAAACAACAAAAAACACATAGTAAATAACTAACATGTCTGATTTTATACTCTTAAAAGAAAAGCAAGTCTACTGTGTTGGCCATTTCAAAGTACTTGAAATATTGCATTTGCATTATGGATGATTTTCTAAGGATTTCTTAAGTATTCTGAAAAGAGATTTTATAGTTGACATGCATTTCATTCTTCAATACCATCAAAAATTATAGTTCCAGAAGCCTCTATTTACATGACATAATATTATATAATAAATACTCCTGATATCTAAACAGACAAGTTAAGCAGTGCAAAGATGCTATTACCATTTTTATTTGGGGGCCAGTACTGGGACTTGAACTCAAGGCCTTGAGCTCTCACTAGACTTTTTTGCACAAGCCTTGTGCTCTATCACTTGAGCCATACATTCAGTGCTGCCTTTTTTCTGGTTAATTAGAGAGAAGAGTTTCAGGTACTTTCCTGCCCTCCTTGGCTTAAACCTAGATCCTTAGATTATAGTCCCTTGAGTAGTTAGTATTATAGAAATGAGCTACCAGCTCCTGGAAATTTTCTTAGAATTATTATTGTCATACTTTAATCAAATTGCAATTTTTCACATTCATATCAAGTTCAAATTGAGTATTCTTGATCAAACGGTGATTAAGATTCCATTAAATAACTGGCAACATTTAATGTAGGGAAAACTGGAAACTAGTATCTAGCATTGTTCTCTGGAAAAGGAAGAACTAGAGTTGCCCTTCAACCAAGCTATTGTCTGTGCTAATTCTGAATGACAGAAGAATAGAGTTGAAAAAGATGTTCATATTTTTCACACTTCTACTTTTGTATGTGAATACAATGATAACTGGAATGATGTGGAGGTGTACTATCAGTCAACCTTGTAGTCAATGTACAATCAGACTTCATCACTTACCAACCTTCCATTACATACTTTTTGGAATCTCCAGCTATAGAATCAGTCAGCCTTGTTTTAGTACTCCACCACTATAAATCCAAGATTCCTTTTCACAAACAGACCTAGAACCTATTGCTCACTGGCCACGAAACTCACTTAGACTGAGCAGAACTTTTTGAGGGATAATTAATCTCAGGAGTCTGATGCAAAAACAAGAACAAATCTTATCAAAAGGCATGCATATCAACTCATAAATAAAGCAGCACAAGGTACTTCTAATAAATCTAAATGATTGATTTGTGTTTTCAAAATAACCTAATCTCAAGAAGGGTGCTAGTAGCTCACGCATGTAATATTAATTACTGAGAAGATGAAGATCTGAGTATCTCAGTTTGAGACCAACCGGGGCAGGAAAATCCATGAGATAATTCTGTCTAGATAACCAGTAAAAAAAATAGAAATGGAGATTTTGCTCAAGAAAGGAAGAAAAGAAGGAGAAAGGAAGAAAAGACAAGAAGGAAGGAAGGAAGGAAGGAAGGAAGGAAGGAAGGAAGGGAAAAAAGAGAGAAAGAGAGAAAGAGAGAAAGAAAGAAAGAAAGAAAGAAAGAAAGAAAGAAAGAAAGAAAGAAAGAAAGAAAGAAAGAAAGAAAGAAAACAAGCACAAGACCCTGATTTAAAGCCCCCCCCAGTACTGGCAAACACACACACACACACACACACACACACACACACACACACACACACACACACACACATACACACACACACACCATAATCTCACTGGAGGATAAGTGCATATGGCTTCTAGTCCATTAAGTCCCTGGTACGAAAGCCACTGCTTTGGGCATATGATCTCTGAAATTTAGAACTTTGATTCTCAATGTTTTGATTGTAGACTATTAATTACCACTTATCATGCAACAGATTGACTTCTAGAAATACATACTTTGCTTTATTTTTCCCAGATCATCATTGAGTGAGCAAAGTTACATTGCATTCGCTATTTTTACCAGGGACTTCATTGACTCATTTGGCAGAGGAATTCACCAGTCTATGTCATCCAATAATTTTGCTAGGAGTTGTAGAATTACCACAGCACTGGCTCCTCTGTGATATAAATCCTTAGAACAATTGCCAGTTGTTCATTTTGAGGCTGTGAGTAGAGCAGTCAGCATAATCATACAATAGATCCTGCTTAGCATACAAAATAACAAGCTCCAAGATTAGGATCTATTTGTACTCAATTTTCAGGTATTTACAATGCCTATTTTCAGGTAGTCTATGCTCCCACGAAATGCTGTGAATAGCTATCAAACAGTTTACCAATAACATCATGCCAGCTGGGTCCCCATAGTGCCAAACAAACACATATGCTACAGCAAATGTAATAGAAAATTGGCCTAAGTTTCTAAAAACCAACCCTTGGAGCATTCAAATGTCTCTAAGTAACTATCAAGAAACTTTTTTGTTTTCTGTACTGCAGATGGACTCTTGTGCTTTGCCGGGCAGACACTTTACTACTCCAAACAACTTTCAACCTCTTTTAATATTGGTTATTTTCAAACTAGGGTCTTGATCACTACCTGACCTAGGATGTGATCTCCCTATGTGTGCTTTCCCATATCCCTGGAGCTGACAAGTACAGTTAGTTGTGATGGAGTCACAGGTTCATCTTTTTTGCCTGAACTGGTTTCAAAGCAAGATATTTGCCTCCCAAATAGTTAAGATTACATGAGTGAGACAATATGTAGCTGAAGAAAAAAGTGTGTGTGTGTGTGTGTGTGTGTGTGTGTGTGTGTGTGTGTGTGTGTGTGTGTGTGTGTGTGTGTGTGTGTGTGTGTGTGTGTGTGTGTGTGTGTGTTCTGGTGCTGGGGTTCAAACTTAGGGTGCTGAGTGCCCTCAGTGCTGTCCTTAGCTTTGTAGCTCAACAATGTTATTTTCCCCTTGGAGCCACAGCTCTACTACTGGGCTTTTGGTGGTTACTTGGAGGTCAGTCTCGAGGACTTTCCTGCTCAGACCAGCTTTGAATCTTGGTCTCAGCCTCCTTAGTAGGTAGGATTACTGACAAGAGAACTGACTCTAACTGGAAGAAAGTTTGATCTCAAAGTTTTGACCACAGGATTTATTTCATAATTTCTTGAATTAGATTTGCTTATTATCATCCAGTAAGTGGAGAATGTGGGTTATTCTTCAAGAACATGCAATGATACTTCGAAAATAATTACTTTGTGAAATATAGTCATTACATAAATAACTGATTACACTGCTAAGTGCTTATAAATACTTCATAAAACAAACGGAGTATTATCTACAAGCAACTCTTTACAATTAAATTTATTACTTTGATGGTACAAGATAGTCTTTACTAACTGCACATTGATTAAATATAAGCAATCTAAATATTGAAAGAATTCATCAAGCATTAAAATTTGTCACAGATTCAACAAATGTGTTATTCTATAATGCGAGAAGAAAATAAAGAAACGAGAAATTCACAAATTAGCAATTTTGTTATTTAACTGTATTATTTTACACGAGCTAGTACTTCAAATAAAATGCTTATTGAAGAACAAAATAGATTTAATCTGAATATGAAACCACTAATTGATTCATTCATATTTAAATAACTGCAGCCAGGTTGTAGTATAAAGGTAAAGCCTTCATCTTACATGCATAAAGCCATCACCTTATCCCTAGCATTGTCAAGAAAATAATAATAATAATAGTGGAATTAGCAACTTTTTTTTTTTTGGTTGTGGGCCTGAACTCTGGGCCTGGGCACTGTCCCTTAGCTCTTCAACTCAAGGTGAATGCTCTACCACTTGAGCCACAGCCATTTCCAGTTTTTTCTGCTTATGTGGTGCTGAGGAATTGAAACCAGGGCCTCATGCAGGTAAGGTAAGCACTCTACCACTGGGCCACCTTTCCAGCCCCAGAATTAGTAACTTTAAATTCTGAATTACTAACGCTAGTTAAATCAATAAAGGCATCAAATATGTTAGTCTCTGGGCACTATGAGATACTATACACCACCTCTCCTAGGTCTGCTTAGTTTGGGACAAAGCTATTCTTCAAATGTATTTATTATTTGGTAAATAATTACTGAGCACCTAGTTATTCTAAGCATAGTTCTAAATTTTGACGCTAGAAATAGATTTGTGGTAGGATATCTGCCATCAAAGAGTTCACAAATGAGTAGACAAAGATGGAGCTGTAAATGAACAGACACAATAAAACAATAAAGGGCTTTAAAGAGTATCTGAATAGTATCCAAGCAAAAAGCAAATAGTGAGCTCCATGTAGTGAGAATGAAGGTTAAGGTTTGGAGAAAGGATACATGGAAAGAGTAAAACATAGGACGAATAGGAAAAATTGTATCTTTCAGGGAGGGCAAGGATATCCTAAAGTGAAAGGAAAAAGCAAGCTACACCAGCACTCGGGTAAGACACTAGTTTGCCAAGATTAATGAACAATTTACAGGTTGAAGCATGAATTAACTAGATAGAAACAGAGTCCTAGCCCTCATCTTGTTCATTTTCCCCTTTGATCTAGTTTAGACACCATAATTTTCAAAGCTAATACGTTATTCAATTATTGGAGCTTCTTTATTCTTTTAAGAAGTCAATAGATGGAAACTACTAGTTTATCATCTTTTTCAAGTTTATTACTATCATCATCATCATTATATTATTATTATCCAAAGGGGTTACAATTCCTTAAGTCTGGTTATGATTACAATGCTTCCTGGTCAAGAGCATAACTTCCTTCATTTTCCCCCATCTTCCCACAATGCTTCCTGGTCAAGAGCATAACTTCCTTCATTTTCCCCCATCTTCCACCTCCAGTGTCTACACACAAGTTACTTAGATCATGTTTTACACAAAATGACTCCATCTGTTTAACTTAATATGTTACTAATTTAAACATTCCAAAACACCTAAAAATTAAAGTGTCAAATATTCCACTAGCCAATAGCTTATTCCTTAGTAAGGACTCAAAAGGTAGTACCAAGAAATAATTTCTCTCCTTTTCACAGTTTGAGACTTTTTCTACTGAATCTTGTCTTTCAACTTCCATATACTATTTTGGGCATAACCCATTGCTTAGCCTCTTTTTAAGTGTTAGAAAGCCCTCTGCAATTAAGTAGAAAACAAGGTATTTCTGCCTGGCATGGAGACACATAATTCCAGCACTCAGAAAGTAAAAGTACAGGATCCAGAGTTTGAGGCTGTATAGAAAGACCCTTCCACAAACAAAAACACAATTAAACAAAATTATTTTACAAATAGTACAACCTCCTCTTCTTTTCTTAGCTTTTCCCTAACCCAGCTGTAAGCCAGGAAGCCAGCAGTTAGAGAATCATGCACTATTATTTCATTTCCTTGCTCTTGCCTCTGGCATTCTGTGGTTCCCACCCTTGTTGCCTGGATGTGGGAAAGGCAGAGTGAAGAAATCTGTACAAGACACTATGTAGAAAACAAACTTTACAACTTGGTGGTGGGGAGAAGGGGGATTTAGAGAGATGGGAGGGAAGGGATGGTAGGGGAAAGACAAAGGAGGAGGTAACAATACTCGATAGGAAATATACTCATTACCTTACTCATGTAACTGTAATCCCTCTGTACACTATTTTTACAATAAAAAAATTAAAAAAAAAGAAATCTGGGGAAGAGGGAGGAGGGGCTCTCTTGTGATGGGCAAAGAAATTACAGGCTTGCTTTAGGACTCTTTTAGAAGTCCAGATGTGTGAATGACTGAACCATTCCTCAGAAGGGGAGAAGGAAGATGCCAACTACTAGTACTGGACCCTAAACTGATATTATTCAGAAAAGACAAAACACTATTTAAGGTCTTTTGCCTGCAAAGAAATAGAACCAAGAGAGAAGGGTTTAAGTGAAGCCACAGAAAGAATTAAGGAGTTGAAGCTTAAAGTACTGATCCAGGAGTGACATTATCAAGGTGCTTTGTACTCACAGCTACTTTGTTGAGTGTCAACTCACATTTACAAGTACTTCAAGTTTACAAAACTGAGTTGTTGAAGTAGATTGGCCAAAATTTGTTGAGAATTTTTGCATCGATGTTCATCAAAGAAATGGGTCTATAGTTGTCTTACTTTGATGAGTCCCTGGCCTGAGGGTTATGATGGCTTCCAGAAAGAGTTTGGTAGTGAGCTTTTATTTCAATTTCATTGAAGAGTTGGAGGAGTATTGGTGTGAGTTCTGTTTGGAAGGCCTTTTAGAATTCAGCTGTAAATCCAACCACTCATGGGCTTTTCTTGGGTGGGAGGTCTCTTATTGCTGTTTCTATTTTGATGCTTGATATGGGTCTGTTAAGTTGGTTTAACTCATCTTGGTTTAGTTTCGGCATGTCAATATTTGCTAGAAAGTCATCCATTTCTTCCAGATTCTCAAGCTTAATAGCATAAAGGTTTGAAAGTATTCCCTTATAATGTTCTGAATCTTGTTTTTTTTCTGTGGTAATGTTTCCATTCTCATCTCTGAGTTTGTTTATATGGGTGTGTTCTCTTCTTTATCTAATAAGGTTTGCCACGGGTTTGTCAATTTTGTTAATTTCGAAGAACCAACTCTTTGTTTTGTTGATTCTTTCTATGGTTTTTTGGACTCTAATTCATTTAATTCTGATTTAATTTTAATTATTTCTTTTCATTTACTGGCTTAGGGTTTATAGCTTGTTGCTCTTTTTCAAGGAGCTTGCACCTCACCCCAGTTAGAATGGCTATAATCAAGAAATCTAATAACAACAGATGCTGGAGGGGATATGTCCAAAAGGGAACCCTACTGCATTGTTGGTAGGAATGTAAACTTGTCCAACCAATTTGGAAAGCATTTGGAGTTTCCTCAAAAGAGGAAACTCCACATAGAGCTCCCCTATGACTCAGCAATCCCACTCTTAGGCATTTACCCAAATGATCACAAACAAGGCCATACTAAAGCTACCAACACAATTATGTTTATCACAGCATTATTCACCATAGCTAAGATATGGAACCAACCCAGATGCTCCTCAGGAAAATGTGAGATGTTCAGATGTATATATATATATATATATATATAATTGAATTCTATGCCTCCATCAGAAAGAATGACACCACCCCACTTGTTAGGAAATGGAAAGGCTTGGAAAAATTATTTTAAGTGAAGTAAGGCAGACTCAGAGAATCATAGATTCCATAGTTTCCCTTATCTGCAATAACTAGTATATGTCTAGGACAAGCAGAAAAGGTCAAAAGCTATGCACATATGACCATATAACGTGATGCTAAGTGAAATGAAGCCCAAGATAGGTACACAAAAATTTTTATCTTTCTTGATGTTCTTTTTAATGTACTTATAATGTACTATGTTTTTTTTTGTTGTTTCTTTGTATGATCTTCCTCCATGGTACAACCCCTATTGTCACTGTATTTTGATTCCAGTGTCCTACAACTTGTATATACATTTTTTTTCTAATTTGGGGAGGGAAGGGAAATAACAAAATGCTAAAATAAGGATACAGGATGACCCATTGTAATAACAAGATGTACAAGACACTATGTTGAAAACAAACTTTACAACTTTGCTGTGGTGGGGGGAATAGTTGTGGAGGTGGGGAGGAAAAGGATGGCAGGTGAAAAATAAAGGAGGGCATAACAATGCTCAATAGGAAATGGACTCATTATCTTGTTCCTGTAACTGTAACTTCTCTATACAGTATCATTACAATAAAATATATATTTACAATAAAAAAGATTTAAAAAACATTAAAGACAAAGAAATATGTTTTGATCCATTCAGCTAAATTCTTAAATATGTGCATGTATATGAATATATGTATTTATGATGAGAAATGGCTGTTGCTCAAGTCAAAGTTAAAATTTTTCAAATTCCCCTTCACCACTTCATTTGATTGAAAAGAATTACTACCAACTGCTATGGTGTTTCTTCTCAGAAGCTCCTGTTCAAACATGTTATGAACCTGGAGCTACTCCTGTCTTTGGCACCTGTTAATTCTTCCATGGAGAAGAATCCCCAATTCAGTCCTTCATTTCACCCTATGCTACCTCTTAGCTCCAGGGTTCCCCAGAGTTGGCAAGCCCCAAGATGTGTTCCTACATTTCCCAAAAGCCAGAGTTAACACTTCTTCCTGCCAAGGTATTGAATCAAAAAAAGGTAAGCCTTGGTCAGCCATTATCTCTATTTAATACTCAGAAAAAAGAGAAGACAAAGAAATAGAAATGTTTGTTAATTGTGTATTTTTTTGTTGTTAGAGCCTCAAATTCTTCAGCACTTCTAAATTAAGGACAGGGTTGTATGTCCTTGAATTGGTATAACATTCAGTACATTTTATTTGTAGTCTTATTTCAAGGAAAAACTTTTACATAAGTAGAAGGAAATGGCATAAGTCATAGCCTATGTAGCTCATAATTTTTCCTTGTACCATCTTTCAGCCCCTGATTAACCATGCTAACCTTTCTTGGAATAACAAAAAAAAATGTTCCCAAGTACACGTCATAGAGTTTTTACATTTAGATCACACAGTGTTTTTATCAGGTGTCTTTTATATAATAAATAAATAATATGTTATTGTGATGGGTATGTAGATTCAAGAAATCTCTACCAATCACCATCAAAACTGTAAATTCAATAAATTATATAGAAGGCATCTACCAGGCTCTTGAGTTAGAGAAAGCCTAATTATGTGTATAAATGTTCTATGAACTTCCTGCCATGTTATTTTTAAGCCACCATAGTCTTGAGTGGCAGAAGATTAACAGTAGCCCATTCAGGTCACCCAGTTTTTCCACTTTTATTTTACTCACTTACTCCCTATGTTCAAACCATCCCAACATTCTCTTCTGTAATTTCCAGTCTGAAGTCCCCTTGTAGTTAAATGCTATCAATGATATTTTTGGGGGAGTCCGGTTGTGGGGCCTGATATTTTTTAACTGAATATAAACAATTAAATCTCAATAGAGCAAAGAAACCCACGCACTAGAGTAACTTAGACAAAAATCTTAGTATCTAGATGTTTAGACTCACTCAACTTTCCAGTTCCTTTTAATAGAGTCTCCTGGTATTTATTTACCAGAATTATTTACACATAGGCTTAAGTCTCACTGTGGATCTACACAATGGAGTTTTTGTCAATCACAAATTTATACTCTCAAGCAGTACCATTTTCAATGAAAGAATTAATTCTTATGCAAATGTAACCTTTAATGAAGCTACAAACAGTTGTATTTACATTTTATCTGCTTAACATTTCCCAAGTGGTTTAAAAGTAGAGGGATTAGGAATGAATTTTTTTTTGTAATTAAAATTCTTCAAATGTTTCTTGTGGGGCTGAGTAAAATTCTCCAGCTTGCATATTTAGTTGTTTTGTTAGTATTCAAGTTGCCTGATTAGACCAACAGCCTTGATCCGCTCAATACGAGCACAGGACAGACTTGGTAAATAAAACTTCTACTAAATGGACCATTGACAATGGGGTCAAAACACTTGATAGAATATTATAAGACCTTACCTAAATAGACTCCAGGGAAAAGAGGCATTAAAATCTTCTTGAGAACTTTTCTATAAACATGATTATGTAAGAGAGTAAAAAAGCTTCCTAACAATTTTAGATTTATGTGTCTTAATTTCCCTGAAAGTTAGCCACAAAGGATAGAGTGTATTTTGTATGTGTTTCTTTGTGTGTTTGCCCTTGGTCAAGAAATAACAAAACAATAAGCAAGTAATTAGAGGGTGATTAATTCCACTTAGAATAGAAATTTGGAGTACAGATGCATATGCTTTTATTGTTCTGAGAGGGCCTTGGAAGTCTACTGTGGGAGAAAGCCAGCAATGGAAGCTGGCACATGGTGGATACTTGACATGTGTTGGATGAATTAATGAATAACTAAAGCCAAGGACCAAGAAGAAACACTGTTCATCAATGTATGCCATATATTTCTGGCTGTACCTTCCCACTCCACTTACCTAGGCAAACTGGGTTTTGTTTATTTTAGTTTTGTTTTGTATTACACATAGAAGAATTATCTTTCAACAAAGTCTCTGCAAGGATCTAGCATGCAAACTGGGTTTTGTTTATTTTAGTTTTGTTTTGTATTACACATAGAAGAATTATCTTTCAACAAAGTCTCTGCAAGGACCTAGCATGCAATTTAGGCATAAAGATCTAACTCCTAAAATTTCTCTAAACCCAATGAAGAGGGGTGTGGGGTGTTTGCTTGTGTGCTAATGTGTCTGATATTTATTGAATGTCAGCCTAAGAAATAGCTGATATTCAATAAAGAATCAGAGGAAACAAAAGAGAGGAAAAGAACAAGAAAAAAAGGAGTGAGTGAAGGAAAAAGGAGAAAGGGAAGGATATTGGACAATTCTGTGATATAAGGACCTGATTCATCACCATCCTATTGCTACTTAGATACAAAGCTTTAGTCAGGAAGACATTATAGCATAGCTGCAGTTATTAAGTTTTGAAAGCATATCTCATTTAGTCTTGCCTCTGATATTTATTAACCATATGATTTGGGTACATTTGTGGAACTCAATTTTCTCTTCTGTAATACTGGAAATTGCAATAATTGTACCTTCCCACAGAGCTAATAAAATAATTAAACATGAAAATATATTTTAAAGCCCCAATGAATGGTACCTCCTGCCATTAGGATTTCTTTCTGCAGTCTCCCTGAAGGAGATGCTCACTGCTAAAGTGATGGATAACTTCTCATCCACACTAGCATACTTTTGAGAGGGAAAGGGGAGAGAACTAAAAGTAATAAAAAGTTTTCAGCTGACTTGTTTCCAAGTACATGTCATATAGTTTTTACATTTAGATCACACAGTATTTTTATAAGGTGTCTTTTATATAATAAATAATATGTTATTGTGATGTGAACTTGAATAACTGTAAACTTGAATAACACAAGCAATTAGGTACATGGTTTTCCCAATTTTTGCCTAACTGGTATCCAGCTATCAGACAGGGTCCTTCAGGTTGACAGAAATCTTTGATATGGACTGTACTCTTATTCTCTTTCTCCCTCTGTTCTTTCCTTCTCTTTCTTTCTTCCTTTCTTCTTTCTCTCCCTTCCTCCTTCCTTCATTTTCTTCCTCTTTCCTTCTTATTTTTTTCTTTCTCTCTTTCCTTCATTTACTTTTTATTGTGTTTTATTGTAAAAAATAGTGTACAGAGGGGTTACAGTTACACGAGTAAGGTAATGAGTACATTTTCTATTGAGCATTATTACCTCCTCCTTTGTTTTTATGCTACCATCCCTTCCCTCCCATCTCCACAACTCCTTCCTCTCCCCCCCAAGTTGTAAAGTTCATTTTCTACATAGTGTCTTGTATATCTCATTGTTACAATGGGTCATCCTGTATCCTTGTTTTAGCATTTTGTTATTTCCCTTCCCCTCCCCAAATTAGAAAAATGTATATGTATATATATTTTTTGACATCAAAATACAGTGAAAACAGGGTTTCTGTTCATGGTTGTAGTACTGGAGTTTGAAGGCAGGGTATAGAGACTTTTGTTTTTTGCTTGGGGCTAGCCTTGGACCATGATCCTGAAGATAGAAAGGATTTGCAGGTGTGTGTAACTATGCTGATTTTCCTTGTGATAGAATATTGCTAATACTTTTCTCAGACTGGTCTTGAATCATTGTCTCCTATTTCCACTTCCCAAACAGCTAGAATCTTTTAGCATGAACCACTGCACCTGGCATATTATTACTTTATTTTTCTTTTATTATTTTTAAATTATTATCTCTAAGTAATTGTGCAAGGGCTTTCAATTCAACATGTTAGTTTTATGAGTGCAATACATCTTGATCAATGTCACACCTTCTATCATTTTTCTTCTCATCGGCATTAACACCACCCTTCCCTTCTGGTTACCTGGTTCCATTTTAAATATGTACATTGAATTTGAGGATTGTATTTACTCACATTTCCTCTCAGTATTTACTTGACCCTCTTTCCTTGTTTCAGCTTCCTGCTGTTCATGCAGTAAAACTGTAGATGTTACACCATTGCACACCTCCACTGGTATGGTATCTTATATACAGCAATCAATTTGTTTATGTATATATGCATATGGCCCTGTATATGTTTTTATATATGTCTATGATTAAGATCTAAATTTGCCATAAAGGAAATGCAAATCAAAATAACATGGAGATTCCTTCACATCTCAGTAAGAATGGCAATCGTCATGAATATAAACAGTATATGCTGGTGGAGATATGGGGAAAGGAACCTTATTAAAGTGTCGCTGCCAATTTAAACGAGTATAAAAACTTGGAAGGAGTTTTGGAATAAACTAAACATACAGCTACACTATGATCCAGTGATACCAATCTTGGGCATTTATCAAAAAAAAATACAAATTAGAATAGAATAGAAACCCTCATGCACCCTAAACTTCCCATAAAGGAAATGCAAGTCAAAATAACACTGAGATTCCTTTTTATCCCAGTAAGAATTGCATTTATCAAGAATACAAACAACATATGCTGGTGGAGATATGGGGAAAGGAACCTTATGAAAGTGTAGCTGTCAGTGTTAACTAGTACAAAACCTTGGAAGGGGTTTTGAAAATTTCTCTAGAAATTAAACATACAGCTGCACTATGATCCAGTGATACCACTCTTGGGCATTTATCAAAAAAGTTACAAATTAGAATACAATAGAAAGTTTTAGGCACCTTTACTCCATTCTGCACTATTCATCATAGACAAGTCATAAAAGCATCCCAGAGACTCTGCAATAAATGATTATTTATATATAATGTGATATGCATACATACATGTATGCATACATACATACACGAATACATATATATATATAAAATGAAATTTTATTCATCCATTAGGAAAAAGAATACATCATTTGCATCGAATTGGATGAAAAGAAAATTTATGTTAAGTGAAGTAAGTCAGAGTCAGACAGACAAAGGAAACCTTTTATCTCATATGTGGAAGACAGAACTATTACTACTTATAAAGGCAACAACACCAACACAGATTCCAAGTGTTAAGTGAATACAGCATATTCTTAAATGTTCCCATGTTATCATCCTTCAATCCAATATCCCCTTCTATTATCTGCGCATGTCTGCTGACATTACTAGATTAAGGGCAGGCTTATCCCTTCTAGTAACACATAACTCAGAGTAAAAGCATTACCACAGATGGACATGGAAAACTCAGAATTTAGGATCAAACACCTAGACATAATTCTTTTTTTTATTATTGTGAAAATACCGTAGAGAGAGGTTATAATTACATGGGCAAGATAATAAGTACATTTCTTATCAAGCATTGGGAAAAAACAAACTGTTTAAATAGGGATACAGGTGGACCCATTGCAACAATGAGATGTACAAGTCGTTATGTCGAAAAACAAACTTTACAACTTTGGCTGGGTGTGGGGGGTGGGGGCTTCGGAGGGGTGGGGCGTGGGAGATAGACATAATTCTTTACTCAGTTAGTTGTGAGAAGAGAACTGCGGTCATACGCAACGTTTGTTTAAATGGAAGGAAAAATTGACTTTGATTGGAGCTATATCTGAAGACAGAAAATTAGTATTCAGAATGTTTAAAGTTACAAGAGTTATGAAGGGAAATACTGACTTATTCATGAGACAAACAGTTACCGGGTGCTTACTAGATGCTGCATGGTGACAATCCAAATATAAATAAGACAAGAGCCTATTTCAAGTGTGTAGAGAAAATTAATGTGATATAATGTGATAAGTAGTATGCAAGAAAGAAGAACCAATTACATAGTAGTGGATCCACCAACAGCAGTGTACAAGCAAGTACTCAGCCAGCCTGTAATAACAGCTCTACCTCCATAGGCTATTATTAAATACAAATTAGGATTACTGTCATTCCACACTTCTGGATTAGAATGAGGACATACTGTCTTGTTGAATACTTAGCTACTGTGTTTAGCTATTGTTTTCCTTGGCCAAACCCACATTTGCCACATTTAACTCAAAGACTACACCTACCTGAGTGCAGTGCTCTAAGCTGACGTTAACATTATGGCTCTTTTGAGAGGAGTCTTGATCTAAATTCATAGATTATAGTTGGAATTAGAGAAGTGTGTGTGTGTGTGTGTGTGTGTGTGTGTGTGTGTGTGTGTGTGTGTGTGTGACATGCTGAAGCTAGAATGGAAGGCCTAGGGCTGTCCCTTAGCTTTTCCTCCTCAAAATTGGCATGTTGACATTTGAGGAACAACTTTACTTTTAGCATTTTAGTGGTTAATTGGAGATGAGTCTTGTGTTATTTCCTGCCTGGACTGGCTTTGAACCACAGTCTTCAAATCACAGCCTCCTGCGTAGCTGGGATTATAGGCCTGAGCCCCTGACACCTGGATAGAGCTCTATGTGTGTGTGTGTGTGTGTGTGTGTGTGTGTGTGTGTGTGTGTGTGTGTGTGTGTGTGTGTGTGTGTGTGTGTGTGTGTGTGTGTGTGTGTGTGTGTGTGTGGTGTGTGTGTGTGTGTGTGTGTGTGTGTGTATGCTGGTCCTGGAGCTTGAACTCAGGGCCTAAACACTGTCGCTGTGCTTTTTGTATTGCAATACAATAGAGTCAAACTAAAGTAAAAGTAAACAATGTTCGATTGCATAATTGGTTCTTTTTTTATACCAGTACAGAAGTTTTTGTTTTACTTGTTGGTTTTGATTGTGCTTTTTTATTATCTTTAAGAAGTTATACAAAAGGATGTCACTTCCACATATCAGTGAGCCATAACTTGAAATTAGAAGAAAATCCCCAAATCAAAATGCCTTTCTACACCTAACTTACAATTTTTTTTCTTCTGATGGTATAAGGTGTCACACAATCTTACAAATGACTTTGACATTACATCTATTAGGGGGAAGAGTCCATGACAGCTCTATACATGGCTTGATATGACGAAGGCTTTTTACCATACTAGAACTAACATTATTTGGCTTTAGAAGCTAGGTAATAATAGATGATGAAACTTCTACATTGCTTCCTGTGATCACTTGCAGCTATATAACCCGCTGCAATGCTTGTGAGCAGCCCACTTCACATGGCCATAAGGAAGTGCTGTGGCCTGAATATTCATTTTCCCCACAAACATATTTTGAAACCATTCCCTATAAAGTAGTAGAATTAGATTTAGGGATTTGAAGACATAATTATGTCACGAGGGCAAAGCCTTTATGAAAGGAATTAATTTCCTAATAACTAATTAGAGAGTGATCCCGCCTTGCTAGCACAAGGAGTTAGAGTGAGAGGAGAACTCCCAGAGGGGGCCCTCACTAGCCACTGAACTGGCCATTGATGACTGTTACCTGCAGCCTCAACTTTAGAGCCTCCAAATACACTTTTCTATTGTTTACAAGTCATTTGGTTACAGGGTTATAGTCCATATTAGTAAGACTGAGACATGTTAGGACTGACAGCCCAGGTGGGGACTGGGCCAAACAAATCAATGGACAAACACACTCAGGAGTGAATGGGAGGACAGACGACTCCAGTCCCACGTGTGGAGTCATTACACCACCAAGCCTACCAATGGAGGTCCCGGCAACTGTTCACCATTCAAATCCTTAACTCACATAAACCATGAATGAGAGTAAAATTTGCTTTCCTTTCTAAGGCACTCAATCAGGAAATGATTTGAATGTATTCCTAGTCATTGAGTCAGTCAAGGAGGAGACAAATCATTCATAGTGATTGTTGACAAATTTAATATTCATAAAACGTTAGAAATCTGCATTTGCATCTCTGAATAAGGCCGGATGCAGCAAACTTAAAAGATGACAGGGAACCCTAAAGTAATCAATGTTTTGTCTTCAAAAGAATTAAACTTAGGTGAAAATTTAGCTAGCAAAACAAATAGTATGTCAACTCATACAGTACAATTGTTAGGTGTCGAATTCAATGCAATTATATAAAATAGTTTTATAACTATATGCTTATGTAGATACATATGATAATTAATATTTCACACTAAAATTACAGTCAATTTTAACAAACTAGTATTAGAAAATAAAGCTCAGTATACTTGGTTGTGTGTGTGTGTGTGTGAATGTATGTGTGCCAGTACTAGGGTTTGAATCCATGGCCTCACACTGTTGTTTAGCTTTTTCTGCTGGTACTCTACCACTTGAGCTAAAGCTCTGCTTCTAGCCTTTTGCTGATTAATTGTAAAAGTATCTTGGATTTGTCTGCTTGGGCAGGCCTCGAACTGTGATCCTTAGATCTCAGCCTTCTGGATTGCAACGGGTGCCCAGCTTCATAATTTAAAAGAAATAATGATGTAGCTGTCAACACAACATATATATACACATAGCCATTCATATGTATTTGAGCATGTGTGCACAAATATAAGCAATATATAGTGTATATTTAATATATATTGTTTATGTTTATATTGCATATATAAGATATATATAGTTTATGTATATATATAATAGCATACTTGTAGCTACATCTCTATTTATCTGCAATGAAATGCCAAAAATATCTGCACACTAAAAGAAAGAAAATGTAAGATTCTATAAAATTTCACTCTTTCTCCATGAACAACATAATTGTGGAGAAAACCTGTTACATCCATTCCACAATTCTATTTTTGCTAGGAGTCTCACACTTTGTACTTAGCTCTGTCCTTGAGAAGAACAGTACATCTCAGGGAATTTTTAAAAACTTCAAACTTTAATACTACCATTCCTTACCATGGTCAGCATTTAAGGAAGGCATTGTTAATCTTAGATAAAGGTCATATTCAGATTATGCCTATAAATTTGATCCAAGTGAAACCATAAAATAGCAATCTCCAACTCTGCTTTTCCAGAAAGCCTTATAAATTTTCCCTTGTAAGGGCTGTGCTCACAAACGTGTTCAAAAATAATATTAATTAAAAAAGGTGATGGAACACTCATGTTGCATTTGAAAGAAGACAATGTTCAGAGTTGCGTTTAACCTGCAACCTGGCCAAAATAACTATAATAAGGCAAAATCAGCATCATTTTACAGAGGAATTTTACATTTGACCCTTCTGGAGATAAATGTGCTATGGATAAGTTATGATGCTAATACTGAGCACAAGGAAATTACCCTGTTTAAGCACAGTTATATATCAAGGATTTTATATGGTTTATGTGGAGGTTAAGGGTTAGGTGTGCAAGGGTTGTACTCTCACAACTTCTGAATATTTGCTTTTATTAGGAAGTAGTAGACTCTGTTATTAAGTTCTTAAGTGGCAGTAGTAAACCAATTTGACTAAGAATAATTACATATTTAACATGAATCAATGAAAAGTTGTAGGGGAATGTACTGTTTTCATTGCATGTCAAAATACATGAGAACTGGAAGAGATAGATTGCACTCACTCATGAGTCTCCCACTTCCCATCTACCTACTTATATCCTCCTTCCGTCTTTCATTCTTCCTCCTTTAGACTCTCTTTATCCTCTCTCCTGTCCTTGTAAACATCCTTCTATTTTCATTTTTAATTTGTTCAGCCAACATAGAATAAAAAATGATGAATATGTTTCAAATCCAAACATACATACAAGATGAGCAAATGAAAATAGTATTTTAAAAAGCACTAGCTCATCATTCACAATCATACTGCGAGAACATGGCACTTGGATCTCTGCTTAAGCACTGTCAGACGTTGCCAAGTTACAGAGCAGGGAGACAGGTTGCAAATGTAGGCAGTGTGATTCCAAGTTGGTCCTATTTATGATAGATCCCAATACTAAAATTTGATCATAGATTTTATTTACACTAAGCCAAATATACATTAATAAACTACCCTTTATTAAAAAGCATTCATTTGAGAGATATTAAATAAAAAGAAAGTGCCTAAGAGCCCAAATATATGTGGAATTCTGCCACACACATGGGTTACTACCTACTTTTCTGCGTTGTTCTGAAAAATAATTTGGAAATAAGACATCATCAATAGGCATCTCCAAACTAATAATAATAATAATTCTAATATTTCTTCCTCTTCTTCTTCTTCCTCCTCCTCCTGTTTTGCCTTCTTCTTGTCCTCATCCTCTTTCTCCTTTTGGGGGGCTGGTACTAGGGGCTTTAACCTAAGACCTTATATTCTTATTTGGCTATAAAGTTCCAGGTTGGTGCTCTGCCACTTCAGCCACACCTATTTGCACTTTGCTGATTAGTTGGAGATAGAGTCTCATGGGCTTTTTTTTTGAACCTGGGGTTGGGTTTAAACAGTGATTCTTAGATGTCAGCCTCCTGAGTATCTTGAGAGACTAGAAATACAGGCATGAGCCACTAGTGGCCAGATTTCAATTTAATTTTCTAACTAATAAAATTCAAAATCCTCAATGGCCATAAATCTAAAAGAATGAAGAAATGTTCTCTTATAGAATCAACCTCTGTTCACTATTCTATTTGAAAATTTCTGAAGAATACCTTTAGAAAACCATAGTGTCCCTAAATTTGGGCAACTCCCTTTTTTATTTTGAACTTAAAAAAATTTGTTATTTTTATTTTGTATTGTTAAAATCTCAGGTGATTCAGAATGCATGCATGATCCACACAGTCAACAGAGATGCATGAAGATTCTGCCTCTTCCATTCCCTACAAGATGGCTGTGTCAGCTGCATTTTCAGTATCTTCAAAATGACAACTCTATCTTTAGCCCAGTAGGTGAATTATGTGGACTTGGATGTGATTCTATCACAGGCATGCTTTGCTTAGAGCCTGAGATCAGGATTCTCATTCATCCTGCATAACTTCATCCTCACATCAGAAATGGAGAAATACAGATATTGAACTACCACTACTCTACCTAGTTGAGAGATCGTTCCAGGTTCCTGTTTGGTGGAACTTGAAAGAATGGAAGATTCATTGTGTGTGTGGGAGAGAGAGAGAGAGAGAGAGAGAGAGAGAGGGAGAGGGAGAGAGAGAGAGAGACAGAGAGACAGAGACAGAGAGGTAGAGAGAGATAGACAGAGAGAGAGAGAGAGAGAGACAGTGACAGAGTGTTCTGGGGCTTGAAATCAAGGCCTGGGCACGGTTCCTGAGCAATTTTGTTCAAGACTAGTGTTCTACCACTAGCACCACAGTTCCACTTCCAACTTTTTGGTGGTTAATTGGAGATAAGCCCAGGCTGGCTTTGAATTGCAATCCTCATATCTCTGCTTCCTGAGTAGCTAGAATTACAGGCATGAGTCACTGACACCTGGCTAGAGGATACATTTTTATTTTACACATTATGCTACCATGGAAGGATATATAATATATATCCAGTGAGTGAACTTAATGTAGCATACATGTATACATACATACTCACAGTTATACATACATATACATACTTTACATAAAAATATATTATATATATTTGTATATGTTTTATGTATAGTTTTCAGAAATACGTCTATTTCACAAAGAGTAGGAACAAATATGTGTTCATAAAGAGTGTAAAACAAATATTTGTCTGTGGTGTACAGATAATTTGAAAATTAAAATTCTCACTTAAAAACATCTTGCCTTTGACTATTGCCTATAATATTACTTTAGCTTTTTAAAAAATTAAATGACTCATACATAAGCAACTACTTGAAATCCAGACTTCAGACAGAAATCTTAAACCATGGGAGATCAGCCATCTTCATAAACTGCTATATTCTCTCAAGTTGCTTAGCAACTCTGGGGCTGCATTTTTTTTGGGGGGGGACTCTTCACTTCAGCTAACAAATATTTGAATACCTGCTCCATGACTGTTGCTAGGAGATAGATGCAAACAGCTCCATGAAGAAAATATTCCATTTTTAATCATTTAATTATTTTTTATAAAGCTTGTTATCAGCTGTTTCATAAGAGGCCTATAGTCTTGAAGGAGAGAAATGAGAGAAACTGAGTTTTAATATCAGTCTGATAGCTTCTAGAGTCCTTGCTGGTTTCCATTCTACTATCCAAAGTAAGAAGTCATAAATAACTGTCTTTTTGTTGTTGTTCTTGGTCCTGGGGATTGAACTCTGGCCTGGGCGCTGCCCCTCAGCTCTTCAGCTCAAGGCTAGTGCTCTACCACTTGAGCCACAGCTCCACTGCTGTTTTTTTCTAGTGGTTTATTGGAGGTAAGAGTCTCACGGACTCTCCTGCCTGGGCTGGCTTTGAACCATGATCCACAGATCTCAACCTTCTGAGTAGCTAGGATTATAGGCTCTAGCTACCAGCGCCCAGCAATAACACCATACCTGTCTTACACTCTTATGTAACTGTTATCCAAATTGTAATATCCATGACAAACAGGGTCCTTACCCTAGCTTTTTTTCATTGTTCTTACCAGAGCAATGCCCTCAATGAATGAAGGTCGACTGCTGTCAGTAACACATTTATTACTAGGCCCTCATGAGGTAGTTATGGTAATTTGATAAAATAATGTGTGTGTGTGTGTGTGTGTGTGTGTGTGTGAGAGAGAGAGAGAGAGAGAGAGAGAGAGAGAGAGAGAGAGACAGACAGACAGACAGACAGACAGACAGACAGACAGACAGACAGACAGACAGACAGACAGACAGAGACAGAGACAGACAGAGACAGAGAAAGACAGAGAGAGAGCACCAATACTAAGGCTAGAACTCAAGGCCTGTATACTGTCTTTTAATTTTTCACTCAAATTAGTATTCTAGTACTTAAGACATAACTCCATTTGTGGCTTTTTAGTGGTTTATTGGAGTGAAGAATTTCATGGACTTTCTTGAACAGGCTGGCTTTGAACCTTGATTCTGGACCTCAGTCTCCTGTGTATCTAGGATTACAAGCATGAGCCACCTATTAACAGCCTAGCACTGACAAATAATCTTATGTCAGCTCCATTTTGCATTTTCAATGCTTTACTTTTTAAAGTCTGATCTTCATCTCTAGCTGTTTTTGTATATTTCAGTGTTGGGGAGTATCAGGAATGCGTATTATATGCTAGCCACCTTGAAAGTGAAATTTGATCAGAGTTGCCTTAGTGAACATCCATGCAATCACCACAATCAAGAAAGCATTCCCAGAAGCTCAACAAGTCTCTCTTTGTCCCTTTGAAAATTACTAATTTCCTTTGGTTTTGTAGATCAAAACAAATGTGACTATATTCCAATAAAACTTATTTTATAAAAATAAGCACCAATGATTGTTTGGGTCATAGTGTGTTAACCTCTGCTCCAATCACTGACTTTGAAGAACACCAACTAAATTTACAACAAGAGAAGCAAAATTTACTTCAGTTTTAATTTTAAAAATCACGTGGAAACTGACTAGATTGTTAAATAACTCAAATGCAGAAGTTGTTTTCTTTGTGTCAATTAATTGTGTCAACTTAAATGGGGTCTGATAATAGTAAAGAAAAATTTCCAGAAACAAATGATTTACAAGTTTTTAAAATTATTTTATTAATGAAAAGTAAAGTCATGTGCCAGAGGCTCATAGCTATAATCTTGTCTATTCAGCAGGCTGAGATTAGAAATCAGCAGTTTGAAACTAGCCTAAGCAGACAAATCGTCAAGACTCATATCTCCAATTAACCAGTGAAAAGCCACAAGATGAGGTATGGCTGTAGTGACAGAGTGCCAGCCTTGAGCCAAGAACCAAATAAATTAAGCAAGTTTGTAAGGCTCTGATTTCAAGCCCCAGTACCAGCACACACACACACACACACACACACACACACACACACACACACACACACACACACATTATAAATATTCCACTTTTGTTATTGTTGCTAATATCTTACTGTCTTTATAAATTAAACCTTATCAGAAGTGAGTATATTTAGAACAAACATAGTATATATAGGCTTTAGTGTTGTCTTAGAAGATTTCTCAGATGGATAAAGAATAATTAATTATCCTCTACTTTGTAATGGGATGACACTTCAGCTAGGTTTACACTTAACTTTATTAAATATCCTTTTGTAATAGAGCACAAAGGTAGCTCTTCTTTTGGCTGCTTGATTCTCAAACTATTTTTGACATTTATTCAAAAGCTAATGACATTAAATACATAATGAATGAAGTCAATGAAACATTCCATGTGTAGTGTTTAATAACAAAAGGAAACAGAAATACATCTCAACTGATCAGAACTATTCTCAATTACAGAACTATTCTCAATTCCACATTCCATCTCACTGCATATGAAAAGCACCCAATAATTATGTAGTATTTCCCCAATCCTCACTAACTGCTCTGAAATTGTGAACAGTGACTATTCATCCTCATGTTCAATACATACTTAAGTAATGAAGATATTAATTTGCTTCCCAACCAGGAGAAAACCATTTTCCTAACAATACTTCCATTAATCACTTTAATGTTATGTTGCTTTTCTATGTAGTTCCTATAAAATGAATAATCACTTTCCTGCCATCATTATGGGAAGAAATATAGAAAAAGGAAAACAATAGTAACGTGGCAATGACCCAAAATATCCCTGATTGTTTTCAAGTTTGCTAGACTTACCACAATTTCTGTATCCCTATTAATATTTTTTTTATTTTTACATGTTTTTTATTGTGAAAATACCATACAGAGGGGTTACTATTACATGGGCAAGATAATGAGTACATTTGTTATCAAGCATTGTTGCCTCCTCCTTTGTTTACCCTTCCTATCCTTTCCCATTTCTTCCCCCCAACCGCCCTGTCCCCCAAAGTTGTAAAGTTCGTTTTTCAACATAATGTCTTGTACATCTCATTGTTGCAATGGGTCCACCTGTATCCTTATTAAAACTATTTGTTTTTTCCCTCCCCTTCCCCAAATTATACCAACATCAAATACAGTGAAAAACAGATCTTCTACTCTCTAAAAAAAAAAGGAATGATTATAAACTGCAGATTCAAATACAGTTTGAAACTAGCCTAAGCAGACAGATCCTCAAGATTCATAGCTCCAATTAACTCATGAAAAGCCAGACATGGAGGTGTGGCTTTAGTGACAGAATACCAGCCCTGAGCCAAAAATTAATTAAGCAAGAGTGTAAGGCTCTGGTTTCAAGCCCCAGTACCATCTCTCTCTCCCTCTCTCTCTCTCTCTCTCTCTCTCACACACACACACACACACAGAGTATATTATGATTATTCTTTCTATATTATTTATCCAATTATTCTATCTTTATATAGAAAAAGAATATCCTAATTTGTATATTGAGATAAACTGCTCATATAGTCATAAAATAAGACAAATTACCACAATAGCATATAAAATATAAATAATTGAAAACCTTTTCTTGTCAAAGATTTTAAGTCAAAAAACATGTGTGTGTATAAACTACAAAAGTTAATTTTTTTCTAGTTCTACGGTTCCATTTTTCCACTGCCAGATAGAAAAGACTCATCCAATCTTTCCATGGGAGATAATCTATAGAGCCAGTCCATCTCCGAGGTCTGTTTTCCCCCGGTAATTGATGACAGTTTACATCAACCATACATAAACCTCTAATTTTATTATGAACCATAATTCCACTCTACATGAATGTCAGAAAATTTGCTGCATCTGCCAATGGTTCTCAATATATCCAAAGAACACTTGGGCAAACACATGATAGTCCTTTATTAATACTGATTTACAGTCATGACATTGTAAGAGCACTTGTTCAGTCAGAACATTCTAGATGAAGGTGATTTTCTTTTTCTTTTCTTAGTTGTTAAGAATTCTTTTCCAAACTCTTTATGTACAATTGTATCAAATTAGCCTGACAGAAATCCTTTGACTCTGTTCATCTTTTCAACCTTAGAAGTCCGGAGTTGAAACAGAAAAGCTATACCTTAATTATATTAGCTAGAACAGTGCATTTACACCACTCATTTGCAAAAGTATATTATCGGGATTGGGAAGGTGGCTCAGTGGTAGAATGCTTGCCTTGCATGTATGAGGCCCTGCGTTCGATTCCTGAGCACCACATAGGCAGAAAAAGCCAGAAGTGGCACTGTGGTTCAAGTGGTAGAGCACTAGCCTTGAGCTGAAGAGCTGAGGGACAGTGCTCAGGCCCAGAGTTCAAGCCCCATGACCAGCAAATATATATATATATATAAATATTTATATTTATATTTATATATAAATATTTATATATAATAATATAAATATTTATATATGAATATATAAATATATATATGTATAAATATATATATACAATTATATATATATATATAATCTTCCACAGTGCACAAATTGTATGACTTTGCTTGATCCTAAATCCTGTTTATTTTCTTATGAAAATGATGGCAAGATAAAAGAAATTAAAATCAAAACAACATTGAGATCTTACCACAGTTAGAATAGCCATTATCAAGTAAACTAACAATAACAGATGCTGGCAGGGATGTGGCCAAAAGGAAACTGTACTACACTGTTGGTAGGAATGTAAACTTGTTCAATAACTCTGGAAAGCATTAGGAAGGTTCCACAAAAGACTAAATATAATTCCCTATGACCCAGCAATTCTACTCTTGGGCATTTATCCAATCGACTACAAACAAAGCAACATTAAACCTACCAGCACAACTATGTTCATTGCAACATTGTTTACGATAGCCAATACATAGAATCAGCCAAGATTCCCCTCAATAGATGTATAAATAAAGAAAATGTGATATATACATATATATATATATATATATATACAATGGAATTCTGTACTTTATCAGAAAGAATGATATTGCATCATTCATAAGGAAATGGAAAGACTTAGAAAAATTATATTAAAGTAAGACAACCCCCAAAAACATAGTTTGTATGATTTCCTTCATTTTTGGTAATAGAATGTGCCTATGAATGTACAAGTAAACACACTGAATGGTAAAACAACAACAACAACAAAAAGAAGAGTACACTTGGATATAGGGCTCTAGATATTCACAGTGAACCAAAGGAAGATATTCTTAGGAGAGGATCACTAAAGTTTAGCTATGCACATATGAAAATGAACGATAATTGTGCGTTTGTTGGGGGGGGGGGGGTTGGAAGGGAAAAACTGGAAGAAAGGAGGGTTGGAAGTTAGTAAATTTCTTTCCTTGCCAGTACTCATACTTGAACTTAGGACCTGGAGCTTCCATGTGAGTTTTTTACTCAAGGCTAGTGCTCTATCACTTGAGCTACAAGTCCAGTGCTAGTGTTTTGCTGGATAATTGCAGGAAAGAGTCTTTTACACGTTTATGCCTAGCCTAGTTCTAAACCTAAATCCTAAAATCTCAGCCTACTGAGTGGCTACCACCATAGGTCTTAGCTACCAGCACCTGGCTGATAAATATGTTAATGACAAAACCCATTATCTAATAAAACCAATGGAATAGTATCTAAGATTTTGTTTTGTTGTTCTTATTTTGCTATTAAGTAACAAAATATTTCTTAAGTATTTTCCTATTATTATGGTCTCAGGGTCTTCCAAACTGAGAGATATGATGGTTACCAACATAAAATTACCAGATAAACTTGGTTCCTTATTTACCAGTTTCATATGTAGTTCATCAGAATCCATGAAGTCTAAAGTATGTGTGTGAGAGAGAGAGAGAGAGAGAGAGACAGAGACAGAGACAGAGACAGAGACAGAGAGAAAGAGAGAGACAGAGACAGAGAAAGAGAGACAAAGATGGTGGTGCTGGGGCTTGAATTCAGGGATGAGCTTTTTTGTTCAAGGATAGTGCTCTACCACTTGAGCCATAGCTTTACTTCTAGCTTTTTGGTGATTAATTAGATATGAGTCTCCAAGATTTTCCTACCCAGGCTGGTCTCAACAGAGATCCCTCAAATTTCAGTCTCCTAAGAAGATAAGATTATAGGAGGGAGCCAACCGGGCCAGAATTGGATTCAAGCATTTGATTATATTTTTTATTTTTTATTTTATTTTTTATTATTTTTTTGGTCCGGTTGTGGGACCTGACCTCTGAGCCTGGGTGCTGTCCCTCAGCTCTTCAGCTCAAGGATAGTGCTCTACCAGTTGAGCCACAGCACCACTTACGGCTTTTTTCTTTTTGCTTATGTGGTGCTGAGGAATCGAACCCAGGGCCTCATGCATGCAAGACAAGCACTTTACCACTGAGCCACCTTCCCAGCCCTAGAATATCTATTTATAACAATAACTCATGGAACAAAGTGTAGATCAATAAGTAGTTTAAAAAATACAAAATCAAAACCCACATCAATTAAGAAAAAATATGTATATGATGGGAGAAAAGGCTAAGAAACTAAAGTTGCAAGTAATCCCCTCTTCTCAGAGCAGCTACTTTATTATGTAATAAGAAAACCTTTAAATGAGCAGAAGACTCATTATGGTTCAGCAGAGCAGATGGGCATTTCCTTTTTATTATTAATTTTGAAGCAAGGTTTTCTGAACAATATACTGTACTAACAGTGATCTTGAATGTGTTATTCTAAATTCTTGTCACAAAATTAAATCTCAAGGAATTTTAAGCAATGTACAAGTTTACATAAAATTCCCTGTAAAACAGTAACTATATACTATTGATCCTAGATCATGTGCAAAGAGCACATCTGTGAAAAATCTAAGCATCACTAAAATCAGGTCCCACAATTACTAATTTTAGTATCATTACCTTTCTGTAGCTTTAACTTTTATTTCAATTACCGATATACATAGCTTTCTGATGCCAATTGCTCCTAGACTTGGAAAGATAGAGAGAAATTAACCTAGACAGAACAAATAAAATCAAGGAGCTAATGTTTGAAAATACAGGAAATTACTCTGGGCTTCCTGTGTTTGCACTGCCATCTGTGACTTGATACAGTGTTGCAATGTTCATTATTGGAGTGAGAACATGGAATTCAGTCTCAGCAGTTCCTTTGTTTTGATGATATGATGTTGCCTGGTTAATGATATGCTGCTAGATACATCCTAACTGGTAATGCAAAAACTCCCCCTGAGAAAGCAATGGAATGTCAGACTCTGCAGCTCTGGTGAAAAGAGGCACTGCAAGTAGCCCAGCATGTCTCCATCAGGGGTTGAAAGTACAAACAAAAATAAACAACATGTCTTTAAAGTTTCCAGTAAACTGTGAAACTTTGGTAAGGGTGCACAGAATTAAAACCACTCCACCAAAAATTAAAAACTCAACTCATTACACAACTCGGCTGCTACGAGACTGACCGCATGCATTAAAAACAGAACCAGGGCGTCTGCTTTGACTTTGAGGTCATTGATCCATTTGGAGTTGATTCTGGTGTAGGGTGATCTATGAGGATATAGTTTTAGTTTTCTGCAGGTGGTTAATTAATTTTGCCAGCACCATTTAGTGAAGAGGCTGTCTTTCTTCCATTCTATTATTTTTTTTAGCTCCCTTATCAAAGATTAGATGGCTATAGGTCTGTGGGTTCATTTTTGGGTCTTCAGTTCTATTCCATTGATCCTCAGGTCTGTTCTTGTGCCAGTACCAAGCTGTTTTGATTACTATGGCTTTGTAGTAGAGTTTGAAATTTGATATTGATATTCATCCAGCACTCTTCTTTCTGCTAAGGATGGTTTTTGCTATTTGGGGTCTTTTATTGTTCCATATGAATTTTTGGATTGCCTCTTCTATTTCCTTGAAGAATGAGGTTGGAATATTGATAGGTATTGCATTGAATTTGTAGATAGCCTTGGGAAGTATTGGCATTTTGATGATGTTAATTCTCCCAATCCAGGAGCATGAGAGGTTTTTCCACTTTGATCTGCATTAATTTCCTTTGTCAGGTTTTTAAAGTTTTCATCATAAAGAACCTTCACTACTTTAGTTAACTCCTAGGTGTTTCATTTTTTGTGTGGCGATTACAAAAGGAGTTGCCGCACTCTTCTTGTTACTGGCAGACAGAAAGCCATTGTTTTTGAGGGTTAATTTTATACCCTGCTACTTTGCCAAAGTTTGAATAAGTTTGAGTAATTTAGGAGTTAAATCCATGGGGTTCTTTAAATACAAGGGCATGTCATCTGCAAAGAGGGAGAGATTTACTTCATCTTTTCCTATTTGGATCACCTTTATGTCTGCATCTTGTCTTATTGCCCTACCTGGGCATTCTAATTCTATGTTCAAGAGGAGTGGAGAGAGCAGACATCCTTGTCTCATTCCTGAATTTGGAGGAAATGGCTTTAGATTTTCACCATTAAGTATAATGCTGGCTGTAGGTTTGTCATACACAGCCTTTATTATATTGAGGAATGTTCCCTGGATTCCTAGTTTCTACAGAGCTTTCACATCTGCCAAATGCTTTTTCTGCATCTGTTGAGATATTCATGTGTTCCTTATGCTTGCTCTTGTTGATGTGATGAATTATATTAAGTGATTTGCATATATTGAACCAGTTTTGTGTCCCTGAAATTAATCCTGTTTGATTGTGGTGTATGATTTTTTTGATGAGTTGTTGAAGTTGATTGGCTAAAATTTTGTTGAGAAGTTTTGCATCCATGTTCATCAAAAAAATTGGTCTATAGTTCTCTTTCTTTGATGAGTCCCTGTCTGGTTTTGGGATGAGGGTTATGATGGCTTCATAGAAAGAGCTTGGTAATGAACTTTCACTTTCAATTTCATTGAAGAGTTGAAGGAGTATGGGTGTGAGTTCTACTTGGAAGGCCTTGTAGAATTGAGCGGTAAATCCATCCAGTCCTGGGCTCTTCTTGGGTGAGAGGTCTCTTATTGCTGTTTCTATTGTGATGTTTAATATGAGTCTGTTAAGTTGGTTTAAATCATCTTGGTTTAAGTTGGGCATGTCAATATTTGCTAGAAATGCATCCATTTCTACCATATTCTCAAGTTTAGTAGCATAAAGGTTTGAGAAGTATTGCCTTATAACGTTCTGAATCTAGGTTGTTTCTGTGGTAATGTTTCCATTCTCATCTCTGAGTTTGTTTATTTGGGTGTGTTCTTTTCCTTTTCTGATAAGATTTAATAAGGGTCTGTCAATTTTTTAAAATTTTTTGAGGAACCAACTGTTTGTTTTGTTGATTCTTTATATTTTTTTACTCTAATAAAAGAAGGGTTGGATGAAAGGGATTGCATGAAACTCTAGAGCTTCTGCATGGCAAAGGACATAGCTAGCAAGATCAATAGAAAGCTCATGGATTGGGAGAAGATTGTCACTAGCCATACAACAGACAAGGGCCTCATATATAAAATATACTTACAACTCAAAAAATTAAATCTCCCAACAACAAATCCTCAAAGGAACAACTTCCCGATTAATAAGTGGTCTAAAGACTACAGAGAGACTTCTCTGAAGAGGAAATAAGAATAGCCAATAGACACATGAAGAAATGCTCAGCTTTTCTAGTCATAAAAGAAATGCAAATCAAAACAACATTGAGATTCCACCTCATCCCAGTTAGAATGGCTATCATCAAGAAATCTAATAACAGCCAATGCTGGAAGGGAATGTAAACTTGATCAACCACTCTGGAAAGCAGTATGGGGGTTCCTCCAAAGACTACTCATAGAGCTCCCCTATGACCAAGCAATCCGACCTTTGGGCATTTGCCCAAACGATCTCAAACAAACCCGTACTAAAGCTACCAGTACAACTATGTTTATCAAAGCATTATTCACAATAGCTAAGACATGGAAACAACCCACATGCCCTTAGTAGATGAATGGATCAAGAAAATGTGATATATATATATATATATATATGTATATATACACACACACATATGTGTGTGTGTCTGTGTGTATGTATGTATAATGGAATTCTATGCCTCCACCAGAAAGAATGACACTAACCCATTTGTTAGGGAATGGAAAGACTTAGAAAAAATTATATTAAGTGAAGTAAGCTAGACTCAAAGAAACATAGGTCCCATGGTTTCTTTTATTTGCAATAACTAGTATATGTCTAGGATAATCTTACCAGACAAGCAGAAAAAGTCAAAAGCTATGTACATATGACTGTTTAAGATAATGCTGAGCAAAAAAAAACCCCAAGATAGGGACACAAGAGGCTTTATCTTCATTGCTATTGTTTTTAATGTACTATGTGATTTTGTTGTTTCTTCTGTATGTTCTTCGCTAATGGGATAAACCCTGTTTTCACTGTATTTGATTCTGGTGCCCTGCATCTTATATATACATTTTTCTAATTTGGAGATGGGAGGGAAGAACAAACGCTGAAATAAGGATTCAGGTTGACCCATTAAGATGTACAAGATGTACAAGACAGTATGTTGAAAAATAACTTAAAACCTCGAGGGGGGGGAAGAGTTGTGGAGGTGGGGAGGAAAGGGAGGTAGGGGAAAATAAAGGAGGGGGTAACAATGGTCAATAGGAAATGTACTCATAACCTTACTCATGTAATTTTAACCCCACTGTACAATATCTTTACAATAAAAATCTATATTAAAAAATAAATCACTGGCTGGGGACATGTTTCTGTGCTAGAATGCTTGCCTTGAATTCCCAACATTTTTTAGTCAGCCCTAGTTTTGCATGGACAAAAAACAAACAAACAAACAATACATGTAAGAATACTTGCAGTGTTATTAGAGTTCTTGATTATAGCCATTCTAACTGGGGTGAGGTGGTATCTCAGTGTTGTTTTGATTTGCATTTCTTTTATGGCTAGAGAGGTTGAGCATTTCTTCATGTGCCTATTGGCCTTCTTTCTTTCCTCTTCAGAGAAGTTTATCTGTAAGTCCTTAGCCCACTAATTATTGGGCAATTGTTTCTTTGAGGATTTGTTGTTGGGGATTTAATTTTTTGAGTTCCAGGTATATTTTAGATACGAGACCCTTGTCCATTGTATGGCTAGTGAGATCTTCTCCCAATCTGTGGGCTTTCTATTGATCTTGCTAGCTATGTCCTTTGCCATGCAGAAGCTCTGCAATTTCATGCAATCCCATTTGTCCAACCTTTCTTTGATTTGTTGTGTTTCTGGGTCTCTATAAGGAAAATTTCAGCCTTGCCAAGGAGACCTAGGGTTTCTTCTATCCCGTCCTGTAATGTTTTCAGAGTGTCTGCTTTGACTTCGAGGTCTTTGATCCATTTGGAATTGATTCTGGTGCAGGGTGATATATAAGGATCTAGCTTTAGTTTTCTACAAGTGATTAACCAATTTTGCCAGTATCATTTACTGAAGAGGCTTTCTTCCATTCTATTTTTTCAGCTCCCTTATAGAAGACTAGATGGCTATAAGTCTGTGGGTTAATTTCTGGGTTTTCAATTCTATTCCATTGGTCCTGAGGTCTCTTCTTGTGCCAGTACCACACTGTTTTGATTACTATGGTTATGTAGTAGAGTTTAAAATTTGGTATTGATATTCCTCCAGCACTGTTCTTTCTGTTGATGATGGTTTTTGCTATTTGGGGTCTTTTATTGTACCATATGAATTTTTGGATTGCCTCTTCTATTTCCTTGAAGAATGAGGTTGGAATGTTGATAGGTATTGCATTGAATTTGTAGATAGCCTTGGAAAGTATTGCCATTTTCAGGATCCTTCCAATCCAGGAGCATGGGAGGTTTTTGTCCACTTTCTAAGTTCTGTTTTGATTTCCTTTCTCAGGTTTTTAAGTTTTCATCATAGAGGTCCTTCACTTCTTTGGTTAAGTTAATTCCTAGATATTTTTTTTTTGGGGGGGGCCGGTCATTTGGCCTGAACTCTGGGCCTGGGCGCTGTCCCTCAGCTCTTCAGCTCAAGGCTAGAGCTCTACCACTTGAGCCACAGCACCACTTCCAGCATTTTCTTTTTGCTTATGTGGTGCTGAGGAATCGAACCCAGGGCCTCATGCATGCAAGGCAAGCGCGCTACCACTGAGCAACCCTCCCTGCCCGGTATTTTGTTTTTTTATGGGGCTATCATGAATGGAGTTGCTTTCCTGATTTTAGCCTTGCTCTTCTCATTGTTGGCATACAGAAAACCATTGATTTTTAAGGGTTAATTTTATACCCTGCCATAGTAGAGGATGTGGACAGAAGGCAACCCTACTGTATTGTTGTTGGGAGTGTAAAATTTTCAACCACTTTGGAAAGTAGTATGGAGGTTCTTCAAAAGACTTCATATAGAGCTCCCCTATGACCCAGCAATCCCACTTTTGGGCATTTACCCGAATGACCATACTAAAGTTACCAGCACCTCTATGTTTATTGCAGCATTATTTACCATAACTAAGATATGGACGCAACCCAGATGCTCCTCAGTAGATGAATGGATCAAGAAAATGTGGTATATATACACAATGGAATTCTATGCCCCCATCAGAAAGAATGACATTGCCCCATTTGTTAGGAAATGGAAAGACTTGGAAAAAATTATATTAAGTGAAGTAAGCCAGGTCCAAAGAACCATAGGTCCCATGGTTTCCCTTATTTGTAATAACTAGTATATGTCTGAGACAAGCAGAAAAGGTCAGATAAGATGATGTTCGGTGAAATGAACCCTAAGATAAGGACACAAGTGGATTTTTCTTTCTTGCTATTGTTTCTAATGTATTTATAAAGTAATTTTTGTTGTTGCTTTGTATGTCTGTCCCGTTTTCACTGTATTTGATGTTGGTATAATTTGTGGAGGGGAAGGGAAAAAGCAAATTGTTTAAATAGGGATACAGGTGGACCCATTGCAACAATGAGATATACAAGATGCTATGCCAAAAAATGAACTTTACAACTTTGGTGGGGAGGGGGAGTGTAGGCATGGAGATGGCAGGACAGGGGTGGTAGGGGAAAAACAAAGGAGGAGGCAACAATGCTTGATAAGAAATGTACTCTTTACCTTGCTCATGTAATTATAACCCCTCTGTAAGTTATTTTCATCATAAAATCTTATTAAACAAGAATGCTTTCAGGTACTTGAGTTCAGTTTTCTAGAGCATTTCTACATATGGAAAACAAAAATAATCTATATGAGAAAATTACAGAATTCACAACACAAGAAATCATCCTTCCATAGAAGCCATTCATCTCAGCTGCGATTGATGGATTCAGGCTTCCCCACTCACAAGACAGGGTCTAATTAACCTGGTTTCACAACTTTTCTTGAGCTTTGTTCTTGCAATGGAAACTTCCATTGTTTCCATTGTGTTCTAATCAACAATGTCAGAATATCACAAATGGTTCCCAATCATCACATTCACATGCTAAAGCCAAATCAGTCCTTAATTATGACAGTAAATGTTAACAGGATCTTACTCATCTCATTTAATTCTTCAGATGCCAAAAGTGCTTCCCATATCCTTTCTGTCTTATGCCTAGGAAAGTAAGACACAACTGTTGTATGACTTTATCTAATCTATACCTGATTAGTGACAGCCAGGAATCAAATACAGGATATATCATCTTCATCTACATTCTACACTGCATTGCATGTTGTTTTACTTGAATGGATAATCTTGTTGACTAGATACACAATTTCTCAAAGAGAAGAATGACCATTGGTTCATGTGTGAGTATTATACGGTTTTCTGTGGGATGTAGGCTTGGCCTCATAGTCAACAAGTTGTGTTCTGAATGACTAAGTTCAACATATTGGCTATGTGGTAAAAACATTCTTTATTAATGTCAAACTTGATCTTCCAAAAAGTATAAAGAGAGCTATTTCCTGTCACGTACTTAATGGTGAACTGAGGGTGGTGCAGTTTTTAGACCACCTGCTTAGCAAGTGCAGGTCTCTGAGTTCAAATCCCATACTGACAAAAAAAGAAGGTACTCCATAGCAAACCTAATATTTTATTAAGTAGAACATAATTATATTTAATACAGACATTAATAAAATATATGCAAAACAGTTTAAATATTCATTTTACTTAAAGAACACAATATCACCAGTATATTGTCAATATAATCTTAATAAATATATTGTCAATACATAATATATAAAACTTCAAGACACAAAACAATGTTTGCAATTGATAGTCAAACAGTGAAAAGAACAGTAACAACACAAACTACTCATACCATTCCTGGGAAGTATAATTCAGAATCACTTAAGGCATAATTAGAGCCTGAATTCACTGACAAAAAATACTAAATACATATTAAACAAAATTTTTTATGAACCATAAAGAGGAAAATCTAAAACCTAAGCTCATCACATTTGTTATTTCCATCATTTTATAAACTTTTATAAACCTTCCTTAAACAAAGATTACTGTTCTTAAAGTTAGACACTACCATAATGCTACTCAGTTGTTTTTTTTTTTCCATTAAGTGCATTAAGCCAGATAACAGGGAGGCTTTGAGTGCCACAGAAAACAGGCAAGATTCAAGCCAAAAAAAATCATTTTTTTCATTCTACGATAAATTTTACGATCTTGAGTACCTAGTCTAGGCTGTTGTATTGCCTCATTCTTTACATATATCATGCTATTTATTCTTTACAAAAATCCTCTGAGGCACTTATCTTTTTATGGATAAAATAAAGAAATATTGGTAAGCTCAAGTTTACAAAGCCAGTAAGAAAACAAGAATATGAGTGTACCTTAGACTGGCCTGCTCATTTGTACATGCATGTGTATATTTTGTGAAATAAGTGAATACATGAGATCAAACACAAGACTATGTCTGGAGTTCACTGAGGGAATTATTGAAGGATCCTTTAAAATCATATGCACAAAGGAATTTTTCAACAAAAGGACAAGAAATTTTTTTACAGATTTAAAAAAAAACTCAGACATCTAAATATATAACTAAAAGTAAAGTGTGCATCATCTCCAAACAAGCTGATTACATCATTGCACAGCTCACAAAAGGGGGAGATCAGAGAGTTTCCAAATGCCTTATGCTCTGTGCTGTAGTTTTCACATATGTTAAATGAACATTAAATCGAGTGACTTCTGGCATCCTTTAAGTCTAGAACCTTTGTGATCCAAATTTCTTATTTGCATTTTCTATTTTTTTCCTTCTTAAGTGCATTTATGCCATGTTATTCCTATCAAAATACTTGAAGAAAACTTGGGTAGCTATTGTTATCTGCCTTTAGGAAATTTCAACTTGCCAAATACTGAGAATATGTAACAGACCATAGAAGGTTCTGGGGCATGAAACCATTACATACTACATTCCATCCATTTCATCCTTATGTACAAATCTAGTCCTCTACTTCAATGTCATGCACAGGTGGTTCGCTTTATAAATATCACTATGGCATGTCCCCTAATAATCACTCTGCTAGAGAACAGCGCATGGGTCTATTTGAACTGGTGAACTTCCCCAAATTAACACAAACTGAAGATTTGGATTCCACTCCTCACTGCCACGCTAGGAAAGTATAGAGGGCATTGTCAAAAGGACTAAGTAAATTGATTCTTTTTGTTCTATACCTCTGTGCCCAGCCATCACACTAAAATAAAGAAAAGTCCTTAACTTCTTTGAATAATTATTGTTTTTATGAGTGCAGAAAAATCTAAAAATAATGTCCTTAAGCTTGGAGGAGGAGAAAATGCTAGTTCTAGAAAAAAAATCTGTAGGACCCCTCCTCCACCTAAATTTTTCCTTGCTCCAGAAATAAAGAATTTATAAAATTCTGAGATGGTAACTTCTAAAAGTAATATTGCACAGTGCTATAATAAAATGTTGCCTAATTGGATTTTTTTTACATTAAAGTTTGGCTATTTTAGGTAGCTTCAGAAGGAGAGCTGAAAAAGACTAAATGATCACTTACATAGAATCTGGTAAAGGAAACAAAGAAAATATGTTATAGGACTTGAAGTAATTAAACTCATATTTTCTACCATATTTTTCTAGATACAAATTAAATAGGTAAGGAACTATGATACATTGTAAAAAAAATTGTCACCATTGATTCCTTCTTCCTTGTTCCCCATAGAAGTGCTATGGCTACTTCTATCAAGGAGTTGTATATTTCACACCCTTGCATCTGTCCTGATTTTGTGACTTGTATAGCAGACAGGAAGACAGCAGAAGTGATAGTGTGCCAATTCCACAGACATATTTGGCGCCTCCTTCCAGTCTCATGGAACCCCACCTCCACAGTAAGCATAGGTTAACCTGTCAGAGGATGGGGACCACAAAGACAACCCAGCTCAGGCCATCTAAGATGAATTCAGCCATCATGTGTTCATTAAGTGAACTCACCTACCTGATTACACAGGGGACAGAGGTGGGTATGCTTGAGCTAGGGGCAAGAGAGCAATGACAAATCCTTAGTGTTTGGAGGCATTCAGGCTTGAGGTAGATTCTTACATAATAATACATAATACATAATAATACATAATAATAATTGATACAGTGATTCTTTCCCCCCATTTTGCACAAAAACTGAGGTAAAGAAAAGTTAAATGCCTCCAAATTTGCACCATGAATAGGTACCAAGTTGTTATTTTATTTTCATCGGATTCAAAATGCACTTTGCTTTTGTCTGTTTGTCTTGTTTGTTGAGACAAATTCTGGCTGTGTTACTTGGGCTGGCCCCAAATTCACAATCCTCCTGCTTCTGCCTCCAGAAAACAGGGCATAATAACCATGAGCTTCCACTCCTGACTCTCAAAATAAGCAATAACTGCATTTCAAAGTCTAGCATATTCTTAGTCTCCACTAGTAAAATTATTAAATCCAATTAAAAGAAAATAATCTTATTTTCAACAACCACTTACAAAATGTTGTTATAACTAAATGAACATTTATTGCATTTGATGTTCATTATCATCATCTCAAAAGGCATTGCAATAAGTTTTGTAAAGTACATTTTTAGCCACCCACAGGTGGCTTATGCCTGTAATTCTTCTAGTTATTCAAGTGACTGAGATTTGAGGACAGTAGTTCAAAGCCAACACAGGCAAAAATAACTTGAGACTCTTATCTCCATTTAACCAGAAAAAAAAGCTGGATATAGAGGTGTGACTCAATTGTTAGAGTTTTGAGAAAAAAAGCTAAGGTATAGTTCAGCACCCAGTATGACCACACACACACACACATACACACACACGAAACAACAAAAGAAAACATTTTAAATTAAAAAATTGGACATCAAATATACTAACTAAAATATTAATATTTTAAGTATTACAAAAAATGTTTTCAAGAGGATTTATTCTTAAGTGGCATATTTCATTTTTTCACAAGTTATTTACTGTGGATTTTACAGTATAAATATACTTGCATAAATATCATTGAGGACATTTGACAGTTTATCTTTCCATTTTAAAATATATAAATTAAGTCATCAGTTCATTTTAACAAAACTCTGTAGGATTTTTTAAAACCATCTGTTATGCATATATATGTACCTTTGGGACCAAGTAGCAATCAATGATTTTCTTTAATTTGCTACAATTTACGACTCAAAAAATGCAAGTGTAATAAATAGACCCAAAACAAATGAAAGTGTGTCTGGGAGTGGCTTTCTTTTAATTAAACCATAAAGTATAGGTTCCATATAGTTAATCCCATTTGATTTAGAGCAGACTCTAGATAATTAATAAATAACTAGAAGCAGGCAAGATAATATTAATAAGAAAATCTCTATGGTGTTAGAACTTTTCAAATAAATGAATAATAGTGATTCTAGAGTACTGGAAATAAAAAAAAACAGAGGGTATTTTTGGGGCCTGTATCTTGCTACAGTTCAAGAATATTTTAAACAATATTAAATCTCTATTTCTATTACATTCATATTATTTTAATGAATATATATATATATACACACACACATACATATATAGCCAAACATTTTAAACATACATTTTTGCCTTTAGCTGTCTCATGTGTTTTAACTACAGTAAGCATAATGCAAATGGGCTCCCTTTGGTATACTTTCTTTTCATCAAGAGGTTCTTGATTAAATTCATGACTAGTTCAGAAATGAGAATGAAGCAGCATCTGAAGAATATAGAAGTAACCTTTAGAAAAAAATAGGCCATGTAAAAATTCAATCTTGGCTTCCTCCTTGGGATGGTATGAATTTACATTTTGAATATTGAAGTAATTGCTGAAACAAAATTAAATCAAATTCTCAATTTTAAAGGAGCTCCTAGCATGTCATAAATAAAATTTCAAATAAGAACTATTGCCTTGAAACCTTTCACTACCACACATGGAGCAAGGATTACAAACAGACAAAATAGTGATAAATTAGGATATGGAAAGACTTGGAAAAAATTATATTAAGTGAAGTAAGCCAGGCCCAAAGAAACATAGGTCCCATGGTTTCCCTTATTTGCAATAACTAGTATATGTCTGAGACAAGTAGAAAAGGTCAGATAAGATGATGTTTAGCAAAATGAACCCTAAGATAAGGACACAAGTGTTTTTTTTCTTTCTTGCTATTGCTTCTAATGTATTTATAAGGTACCACATGATTTTTTTTGTTGCTTTTTTTGTTCTCCCCCATGGTATAACCCCTGTTTTCACTGTATTTGATATTGGTATAATTTGGGAGAGAAAGGGAAAAAACAAATTGTTTAAACAGGGATACAGGTTGACCTATTGCAACAATGAGATGTACAAGTACAAGATGCTATGTTGGAAAATAAACTTTACAATTTAGGTGGGGCATGGGGCGTGGGGGGGGGAGTGTAGTTGTGGAGATGGGAAGGAAGGGATGGTAGGGGAAAACAAAGGAGGAGACAACAATGCTTGATAAGAAATGTACTCATGTAACTATAACCTCTCCTCTGTACAGCATTTTCACAATAAAAAATTATGGAGGGGGGAGGCTGGGAAGGGAGGTGAAGGGTAAACAAAGGAGGAGGCTGCAATGCTTGGTAAGAAATGTATGCATTATCCTGCCCATGTAATTGTAGCCCCTCTGTACAGTATGTTCTCAAATAAAATTAAATTAAATTAAAAAAAAAACCTTAAATTCCCAACAACAAATCCTCAAAGAATATTTTATTAATAAAGATTTTAAATGATATGAAGAAAAAAGAAGAAAAAATAGTGATAAAAAAGTCTCATTATATCTAATACAGGCACAGATAGAGAACACTTGGTTAGACTCTATATGTATGTGTGTGTCTGTGTATATATGTATATATATATATATTAGATGCTATATGTATTAGATCTTATATTACATTTTATATATGCATATTATACAGGGTCAAAAATATATATGAACCTATAAAATATATATTAGAACATATATATGTATGTGTGTGTATATATATATATATATATACACACATAGATATATGTGTGTGTACACACACAAATACACGTTACACAAAGTCTCTCTATGTATCTTTAGGTAGACTCAAACTTGTGATCCTTCAACTTCCTGAGTAGCTGGCACATAACAGTGTATATGGTATTCATAAATATTTCTATTTAATAGTTTGTAGATAATAAGATACCAAGCTTCTAAGATTGTCTTATTTTCTGAAAGTCTTAAAACTTGTCCACAGGCTGATAAAGAAATTGTAGAATTAAACAATAATAATTGTATCTTATTCATGACAACGAAGTAGTAATTAGCCTTCATTCCCTTTTCCATCATTCTAGTAACAGAAATCAAACCATCCTAAATTTCATCTTTTTATTAAAAGTAATACACAATAATATCTAAACTTGAGAAAAACTATTGTAGGGTTGCTATATGTGTTTATGATGTTTAGTCTTTACTTTCTTAATGAATGCACAACTCTGACACTCAGCTACAAAAATGTTTGGTATCTCATAGGTTTCTTCTTTCCATTCCTATAGAATACAAATATTGATCCTCTGAAGAATTCATCCATAAAAAATGAACAAATGAACTATGATATATATTATACCTGAATTTTAGCTCTGTGAGAATATTTTCCTTTCTGAAGAAATCTTGGTTTTATATATATATATTTATATATTTATATATATAGTACTTCTTGTAATTCATAGATTGTTCCTGACACTTCACATACATTATTACATTTTATTCTTGTGGAAATATTATTAGTCTAATTTTACCTGTCAGATCCTGAGGCTCAAACAGGTAACTAACCCAGAGTATTATGGCTACAAGAATCAAATACATTAATGATTTAGATCAATCAAATTCTCAAGTTTGTGTCCAATGTCTTCTTTATGGCACTAAATATTCATTATCTATTTATGGAGGCCTGGCTGACCTGGAACTCACCATGTATACCACACTGATCTTGAATTACAAGTGTTCTGCACAACACCCTGCTCTGTTGTGAATTTTAATATAATAAAATATAAAACCTGAAAAGAGTAGATGCTACACATAAATATATAATCCCATGTTTGTACAATTATCATAAAATGAATTCTACAATATTTCTGGGTACTCATGGCTTCTACCTTTAATTCCAACCAGTCTGAAAGCTGAGATCTAAGAATCACAGCCCAAGCAGAAAAATTTGGGAAATGCTCATCCCCAATCAACTAGCGATAAAATAGAAGTAGAAGAATGTCTCAGTAGTAGAGTACCAGCCATGAGCAGAAAAAGCCTAATGAGAGCATGAATACTTGAGCTCAAGCCAAATGCTGGCACACACAGAAACACATACACGTGCACGCATGCACATACACATTTTTCACTAATTATATTAAAAAGGAGTTATTCAGCTGTAGAGACTGGAATACCATTTAGGTGCAGGTTTTGGTGCAATAGATTAATTTCTAAACACTATTCAATCAACAAAACAACTATCCTTTTTTTAAAAAGTTGTTTTTTGTTTTGTTTTTGCCAGTCCTGGAGCTAGAACTCAGGACTTAGCATGTCCCTAAGCATCTCTGTGCTCAAGACTAGCACTCTACTATTTTAGCCACAGTACCACTTCCAGCTTTTTCTGCTTATGTGGTGCTGAGGAATCAAACCCAGGGCTTCATGCATGCAAGGCAAGCACTTTACCACTGAGCCACCTTCTCAGCCCTAAAACAAGTTAATTATTTTTAAGTAGTTGTATGAAGAGATTCCAATTCAAATAATCCTTCTTTAAATGAGAATCCAGAAGTTGGGAGACAAGCTGACCTTTCCAGGTAGCACAGCGATTGACCCACAAGCCTATAATACTCTCAGGATGTCCATCCCAGGACAGATATGTGCTCTTCATGTGCCCAACTTGACTAGGAGTGGCAGCACAGATGAAAAGCAAATGAATTCAAGTACATTCAGATAAACTCCTTTCACCACTTCCTTGTCTGTAAGCATTGCTTCCATAGGAATATAGCAACAAATGATGCTGTATCAATGATCCCTACATTAGGGCTGGAAAGGTGGCTCAGTGGTAGAGCGCTTGCGTTGTATGCATGAGCCCCTGGGTTCAATTCCTCAGTACCACATAAGCAGAAAAAAGCCAGAAGTGGCGCTGTGGCTCAAGTGGTAGTGCGATAGCCTTGAGCTGAAGAGCTGAGGGACAGCACCCAGGCCCAGAGTTCAGGCCCCATGACTGACAAAAATTGAAAAAATAAAAAGATTCCCTCCATCAATATCGTTTCACATAAAGGAAGATCTAAGTTAAAAATAACTTACAGGGAATGTTCTAGTAATTACATTCATAATGTAATGCTATGCTTCATTCAGCCTACAATGTTATCACTAACTGCATCAGTCATAAAATACTTTATAATGTGAATGGGCCAATATAATCAAGTATAAACCTAAGGATGCCTATCTTTCTGAAAAATGATTAAATGTAGAGACATTTACACTTTAAAAACTATAAAGAATCATATATGTTAGTGTGATTTAGAGTCAAAAAACAAATTGGCAAAATCTGAAGGGAAATAAAAACACGAGGTCCTTATGTTCAAACTGTTTCTAATTCCAAACATTTTCATAAACAATGCTGGCAGCAAAGGGAGGAGAGGCTAATGAAGCTCCACCTCAGAGAAATACCAAAGAATAACAGGAATTTTAATAGTAATTCTAATTCTTAAATCGTGCTGATCATAATGGAGCCTATGACCAACGATGAGATTTTCTTACTCCATTTTCATTCCTTTTTCCTAGTTATCATTTTTAAGAATAGTGTTAGGACCTAGGAGCTGGTGACTTGTACCTACAATCCTAGCAATTTAGGAGGCTGTAATCTGAGGACAGCAGAAAAGTCAGTAATCAGCAAAAAGCTGGAAGTTGTGGTGTGGTTCATATGGAAGAGCAACAACCTTGTTAAAGGAGAATGCCAAGCTCTGAGTTCAAGCCCCAGTACTGTCATAAGGCACAGGTACAAAGATATATACGAAAAAAATGAATGTAATGTATATTATCTGGTATCATAATATACATTTGCATATAATATATTTATATAACATGTATACTATATTTATGTGTATATATTTCTACATATGTATTTACTGTTTTGTTAGGTATTATGTTGTATAAAATAAACAAGAGTAAGAAAAACTTCCATGACTAAAAAACATAAAAAACATAAGCAGGCATTGCCACTCAAGATTCAAACCAGATTGACAGAAAAACATTCTTTCTGCAGTATTTGTTACCTTGGATTCCAGTGAAACACTTAGCTATAGGAGCCTTAGGGCTTTCATATAAGTTTCCTTCACCTCATTTGTTCTGCTATTCCTAAGGAGGACAAAGAAGGGGAAAAATAGTTACCTTAGCAACTGCAAGGCTACACTTTATCTAGAAGCTGCAGTGTTTTCATTTTTGTTTTTTTTAATAATTTTTTTAAAAAGTGTATCTGGGCTGACATTCCATCTTCATCAGTTGATGACATTAGTTAGGTCTTCCCACAGCCCCATGCTAGAAATGCTTTCCTTTTTTTGGAACCCACTCTCTTCATATTTTTTTATGGAAAATGAGAGAATTGTCCACATATGATATGAATAAAGACATTGTCAGAGAGGGGATACCGAGAGTAGAGTTCATCACAGCTGACCTTCATTATTTCTGGGAGAAGAGAAATTGGTGGACAATTGGCAATTGTTGTAACAGGAAAATAAACAACCTTGTCAAGTGTCAGTGGCTAAAAAGTCAATTTCCAGCCCTAATGAAAGAGAGCAGTAAGCCTGTCTTCATGAGAATAGATTTTTTTTTCATAAAAGACTAATTTAAAAACATATTTTAACAATTTAATTCAGAAATCCCTTTACAGCACTGCGGTGCTTGCAGCTTACACACCTGAGGGCCACACAGAAAAGTGAACTTGCTGGGTGCCAGCATATGACTTCAATACTTGGAACATGACTGACTTTTAAAGGGAATCCAAGTATAAAGGGATGGGGGGGGGAAAGTAATTGTAAGGTCTTTTTCTACCCTTAAGAAAAAAAATAATGACTTGCCTTACGCTGGTGGCTCACACCACCAGATACGCAAGACGTGATCTATGGATTGTGGTTTCGAAACCAGCATGGGCAAGAAAGTCCACCAGACTCTTACCTCCAACTTAACCACCAGAATACCAGAAGTGGAGCTGTGGCTCAAAGTGGTTCAGCACTAACTTGGAGCAAAAAGAGGTCAAGGACAGTGCCCAGGCTCTGAGTTCAAGCCCTACCAATGATAAAAGGGCAGGGGAAAACAAACAAACAAACAAAAAACACACTGAAATCCAAATTGAGGTATCTTAACAATAAAAGAAATACATAAAATCTAATGACCTTGGCTCTTCCTAAATTTTTTTTTTTTTTTTTTTTTTTTTTTTTTTTTTTTTTTTTTTTTTTAGGGGCAGGGGGTCCGGTCATGGGACCTGAACTCGGGGCCTGGGCACTGTTCCTCAGCTCTTCAGCTCAAGGCTAGTGCTCTACCACTTGAGTCACAGCGCCACTTCGGGTTTTTTCTTTTTTGCTTATGTGGTGCTGAGGAATGGAACCCAGGGCCTTAGGCATGCAAGGCAAGCACTCTACCACTGAGCCAACTTCCTAGCCCCCTAAATTTTTTTTTTTACCATCTATCTCTTCAATGCCATGACATACCCTGGCTCTGCCTCAGTTTCCCATCACTGAACTAGTTTGCCTGGAAACTTCTTCCAGGAATGGGGCTGAGGCCGTTTAACCAGTCACCTCATCGGTTGTTACTTCTCAGAGATCACATCTATCTCCTGGCCTGAGGCAAATGGCCTTTAATGACTTTGCTTCTCATCCTGGGCAAAACTGGGTTTTCATGAAGAGATAGATTCAGCTCCAGTTATTTTTACTTTATCAAGTGCCCAAATCTCTCTCCCCTGTGTGGGGTCTTTCAGAGCAGCTACTGTGTCTAAATGCTGAAACAAAACAATCATCAAAAAATAGAGTCCATGGATCTTTGTGTCCTGTTACCAATTTCAAGGAGAAAAGAAAAATGTATGCCAGACCAACAGAACCAACTATTAAGAATTTGCTTCTGATATATGTGGCATCTTTAAAAACATGACTTTTTAGGGCAATGCCAGTTCTATCCCGCATATTTGGGATTCTGATGTTGTTACTGTACATATATCAGGTTGGCCTTGAACTCATTGCGTTGTTCAAGCTGGCCTTAAACTCATGGTCCTTCTGCTTCAGCCTCCTGAGGGCTGAGACTACAGACCCACACCACATTGCCCTGCTCTATTTATTATTGTATCAAGCATTTTCAGGATCCATGCTGTGAATCTCTGATGTCATGGTAACATGAGAAGACTGGCAGTGTGGCCTGTACAGTTTCCAGCCCAGCATGTACCTTGCACACTGCATGTTGGTTTCATAAAAGCATTTACCGATTATACTTATTCTTTGTCTATACGAGACTTTGACTTTGTTTAAAGACAAATGACATTTACTGTTCATAACGTGCTAGAGTCTGTAATATGCAGTTTTGTGCTCTTATCACATTCACATTTGGCTCAGATGATATATTTTGGACCCTTCTTGTAGATCTCTCAATTTAGAGATGATCAAACAAAGCAGAGGGAGAAACAAGCTACAGATCAAATAGGGAAGTGACTGTTGGTATTACTGATCATTCAGGTATAGTTAAAGTATTGAATATGCTAATATGTTCTGAACTGAGTCCTCTTATTTTCCACCATTCTCTCTACCCTACAATGTTATTCTGTTGGACATCAGGGCTGCATACTAATCCTCTCCTCTTTCCTGTTGTTCTCCATCAGAAATTATCTTATTCCCCACTAATTAAAACTCATTTGTTACTTTCTTATCTTGTGGTCTATCCCATGTAGCTATATTCTAAAGCTAAGAAACCCCATTTCTTTAGCTTGCTTTTAACACAGCTGGTGGCTCACACATGTAAGCCTAGCTCAGAATATTGGAATCTGAGGATCAAACCTGTCCAGGCATAAAAGTCCCTGAGCCTCTTAGCTCCAATTTACCATGAAAAAAGCCGAACGTGGCTCAAGTGGTAGAGTTCCAGCCTTGAGCAAAAAAGCCAAGCAAGAGCATTAGGTTCTGAGTTCAAGTCCCAGTAGCAACACCCAGAGATAAATATATAAGCATTGTCTGATATGGTGATTTGTCTGATATGGTGATACTTAATACTATTACTTCAAATATGAATTCAGGTGGGTTGTGAGGCCAGGCAGATTTTTTTGAGTAGAATGAACTCAAGACTTGCCTCTGTTCTAATGAAATTAGTTTACTAGAGGTTTCCTGCAAAGCTTTTCCTTTACCATCATGGAAGCTATGGCCAATTACTTGAGATTCATTCTTTCTTGAAAATTGGAAGTTTTACTTTACATTCTTACTTTTAAAATAGTGGACCCTGCATAAGGATCATGAATTTCTTGTCAAAGAAAAGTGCCAAAATTTAATCTGTAATTTTTATATTTTGTTTCAGACATACCTACCTGTATGTAAGGAGAGAGAAATCTACAAGAGGTAATTTGAAATCTTAACTGTTTTGAAAATAGGTTATGTTTTCATTAATTTATTTAGATCTTAGTATTATGAAAAGAAAGGGTTGCTTTTCTATCAACTAGAGATCTCACTAGAAATTCTAACTCCATCTATCTCTTTTTCCCCTGGGGTATACCTGCATATGTCATCTCAATTCAGCTCACTTTGAAAATAATTTTCTAAGGCTGGGAATGGAAAGACTAATTTCTGTTGCCATCAGCCTATTTCTGGAGCCTGGGTTGATTGATAGCTTATAAAGCCTTTTTATGCAGTACTGACATTTTAAAGACACTGGCCAGTTTGAACTTTCCATCTGGTGTGCTCGATTTCCTTTGTCCCACTTTCTGTAGTAAATTACACTGCCCCTGAGCTCCGAAACTACTCTAGTTTAATTTCAGGCTTCAAGGTATGAAAGATAGTGAGGTTTATTTAAACAGGAGATGAAGTAATGCCTTCAATGGTGCATAGGGTAGGGAGGAAATTCTTGACTCTTTGGCATTTATTTATATAATAACTCCATCACCAAGAACATCCAGAAAGATATTCTAGTACCTTCCATGAATTAAAACTTTCAAGCTCAGCTCAGGTGGCTCAGGAGGCTAAGAATAGAAGACCTAAGTTTGAAGCCAGCCCAGACAAGAAAGTTCATGAGACTTAAAAAAATATTTTTAAATATTTTATTACCTTTAGGTCATTGTACAAACCACTTTCTGAAGGTAATGAGTCTTGAGCAATGTCAACTCTTTCAACATTCTCATTTATCCTTCCTAACCTTCTTCCTTCACTTTTCTTAATGTTATAGGACATGCATTGAACTTTTGGGCTGTAGCCCCTACACACACTTATCTGCACTCATTTATCCCTCTCCTTCAAGCCCCACCTCAACTCCTCAAGTACCTGCTTCCTAGTGTTTATTTTGTTGAACCATGATTTTGTCTTTCTAAGGAATTAAAATGTTTGAGTTCTCCCCTAAATCTACTATATTCTAATATGTTTATGTACACTTACAGAACACTCAACATATTTACTTATATATTTATAAACAAATTCTAGCTACCACATAGGAGGAAAAAAACATGCTATCTCTGTCTATCTAGGTCTGACTTAATGTAATTTTTCTCCAGGTCCTTCCATTTATTTAAAATGGATGAGTAAAATACATATATATGTCAGGCACCAGTGGCTCACTCCTGTAACCCTAGCTACTCTGGAGGATGCGATCTGAGGATCATGGTTCAAAGTCAATCCAGGTAAGAAAGTCCATAAGATTCTTGTCTCAAATGAACCAATAAACTGCCATAGCTCAAATGTGGAGCACTAGCCTTGAGCTGAAGAGCTGAGGGACAGTGACCAGGCCCAGAGTTGAAGCCCCATGAACTATAAAAAATACATAAATATATATACGTATTTATAATATTTTCTTAATCCATTCATCCATTGGAGAGCATCTGGGCTGATTGCATGCCTTGACTATGGTGAATAGTGCTAGAATGAACACAGTTGTGCTGCTGGTAGCTTTACTATATTCATGCACCAGTGCATGGCTTATAGACTTGCTTATTTTAAATTTTATTTTATTGGCAAGATTAAATACAGAGGGGTTACAGTTAGGTAGCTGGTAGTGAGTATATTTTTTGTTGAACATTGTTACTCCTTCCCTTGTTTTTCTCCTACTTTCCCCCACTGCCACCTTTCCTTCAAGTGTAAAGTTCATTTCCAACATCTTGTCTTGCGAGTATCACCATTACATTGGTTCACTCTTTGTCCTTTGTCTCACCCAGACTTAATTTATGCAAGAAAATTTAGTGACTTTGCCAGTTTTCCTTCCATTTGTTACCTTAAAAATAGATCAAAGCTAGTTGCCCTTGCCTCATGCCTATAATACTAGATGCTCAAGAGATTGAAATCTGAAGATTAAAGCCCAAAAACAGCCAAGGCAAATTCAAGAGACTCATTTCCAATTAACCTTCAGATAACTGGAAATAGAGGCATAGCTAAAGTGGTACAATATTGAAGTGAAGGATTTGAGGTACTGGTACAAAAATATAGATATGACAAAACATATAAACAGACAAATTGATAATAGATAGATAGATAGATAGATAGATAGATGACAGATTAGGTAGGCACACAGATGGATAGACAGGTAGATAAATAGATCCAAGGTATTTTCTTTATAATACATCTAAACAAAATCCTATTTCCACTATTAATTAACTGCACCTATGTTTTCCATCTGGAGACTGACAATATTTCCTCATTTTAGATATCTCCATAGACTAGGAAGACACTAGACTGAGATAAAATTTGTTTAACATTGAGAAATATAAGTACAAATATATTTTAAGACACTTGATTTCAGACTAAATTTTACTTTTTTTCAAATTTTTTATTGTGATTAAGTGGTTACATAATTTCCCAAATTTCACAGTATTGTAGGATAGTGATGCTTAGTTAATGTCACAAACACATTCTAACTTTCATGGAGCAAATTGTCTATCATGGTCTATAACATTTATGAGTTCTATGATCTTTGCAATACAGTTATTTCTTCCACATTGGGTGATATGTACATTTCTTTTGTTTTGCATAGCATCAGCTGTTCCCTCTTTCCCTCTTGTTCCCTCCCTCCCTAAATTTTACTTTTATAACAAGTTTTTATAGTATATAGAACTATGAAAAATTTGAAAACAGTTTTGAAAATATTATTACAAATGGCTTATCTCATTTTGGAAGCAATATACAATGTTGAAGCACTGGAAATAGTTACCTCCCAATATTAACATTGATAATGAGCATCACAGATTATCTCTTGCCTATATTATATATCTTTATAATTTCATTACTAGCATAAGTAAGTATCATTGTATATCCTAATATTACAAAAACCCTTACGTTACTGTTCTCAATTTTACCATGAATATTAAGTGTTATGTCATTTCCTAGTATAGAAATATTGTACTGCTGATCAATTGTTTATTACATGTATTGAAATTATGCTTTCATTACTAGGTAAATCTCTAATTGATGGTATCAAAGGAGGATTTATTTACAATACTTTTAGTTTCTATGAAGTGATATTTCTCTAACACCTAAAGTAATTTTCTTATTTATATCATATCTCGAAGAACATTATCTATTACATTATTAAGTAATGACCCCAAATCGATTTTTTAAATATCTGAATTCCACAAGAGATTGACTACTAGACATAAAGATGCCAATCTTCATGTGATTCTTCAATCTTATATTTACTTACTAAATATAAATACTGAGGTAATACTGGTTAATAGATAACCACCTGAACAGTGTGTAATTTACTGATATCTGAGATTAAATTTTCACATGACTTGCTGATACAGAAGGGCTTTACAATTTTGCTCTGGCTTTTTCTTAGATAAAATTGCACTGGTTTTAGACAACAAGGAAATATGACATTCTAATATTCATATACCTCTGCCTTTTCTCATCTTACATCTTCATTCTATCTTGTCTACATGGAATGCTACCCTGTTTTGTCTTGAAGAATCTACCAAAATAGTTACTTTTTATCTTTCCCAAGCAAAGTATTCTTTCATATGTCCTCTTACATGCTGATATAATTTATATGTTCCTGACACTACAATTTGAATTCATCCAAGATAACATGACCACACTTACCTTGATACCCCTCCCCCAGTCCCTACTTCCTTCCTCCCTCCCTTCCTTCCTTTTTTCCTTCCCTCCCTCCCTCCCTCCCTTCCTTTCTTCCTTTCCTCCCTCCCTCCCTTCCTCCGTCCCTCCATCCCTCCCTCCTTCCTTCCTTCCTTCCTTCCTAGCTTCCTTCCTTTTGACCTTCCTCCCCTCCTTCTTTTCTCCCTTTCTTTTTTTCTCTCTCTCATTCTCACTCTTCTTTTGTGGTAGTCCTACGATTTGAACTCAGGTCTTGCTTAAGGCTGGTGAACTACCACTTGAGCCACAACTTCACTTTTGGCTATTTTATATTTGTAAATCAGAGTTAAATGTAGTTGTAACCCCTCTGTACGGTATTTTTACAATAAAAAATACCATTTGCACACACACATACATGTAAAAAGAATATTTATGACCTTTTTTCAGGAGCTAAGAAGTTAATAAGGTTCCTGAAACTTAAAAAAAAAAAAAAGGCTCATGGACTTTCTTGCCAGGCTGGCTTTAAACTATGATCCTCACCTCTCAGCCTCTCAAGTAGGTGGGATTATAGGCATAAACCACCAGCATCTGGCTAATTCTTTAAACATAATCCAAGTTCATTAGTTCTGCTCACTCAGTGAATGAATGGTAAAAGTTTCTCTGTCCCCCTAATGTTTCTCCATAGACTACAATTTCAACTATGGAACAAAAATACTTTTCTTTGCTCAGCCACAAATTCTGTTGAGTTAGGGTACATATTACCACAGAAGGCAGCATTATTTTCATGGTGACTCTAAGAATGTTCCAAAGAGTGAGCCTACTGATCATAGCATTCAAGATCTCCCATTCACCTACAACAGAAGCCAAGACATGGGCTCATAGACAGCATGTGTTAGAGTAGCCTCTGTATTATGTAGGTCTTTTTATAAACATAAGGGGAAATTTCACACACCCACACATAAGCTTCAAGTCTCCAGGGAGATTTGCTTTTCCATTTTCTGTAAACTGAAAAGAAACTTATTTCACAGTTGCTTTAGCATTAAGAAGAATGTCTTTCTACTGTTCTGATTATCACAGGATTCTCACATAATCTCATAGAATATCACTCTTAGCTAAAGGCAGATATTAAGGTGGAAGAGAGCCTTAAAATCAGAAAACAGTTAAAAGAATTATTGCATTCTTGGGAGTCTTCTTTTCTTCTCACATGAAAATACAACATGATTCAGCCATGTTTTGTCAATTATTAATGCTGTGTTTCTTTAGTGCATGGATTAGACGATTGAATATTCTGTGGCTTCTGGATGTCAGTGTTGGATCTGATGCTACATTGGCCTTTTCATCCAGGAGAAATAAGGAGTGAGAATAAAGAATGAGAGATACAAGGGCACACAAGGAGCAGAAACTGCAGCTGGGATATAATAGCCAATGATGGGCCCGCAGGAGAGAATGCAGGGAGCTAAAGACAGGTGATAGGATCCCATGGCTAAAGAAAGTCAGGCGTGAATCTGAATCCCACATCCTTTTGTTTGGCTTTATTTACAACCCTGAAGAAGAGGAAGAAGAAAAGAGGAGTTAAAAGAGATAATAAAATAGCAAGGATCATAAACAATCTTATTACCTAATCAACTGACAGAGTGTAGAGTATGATTATTGCATTACCTAATAAAAATCAAATTAAAGAAACATCAGAAGTAATCTTTTAACTTTTAAATAGAAACAGAGATTTTTTTTTCTGTAGAGGAAAGCAATGCCTTGCAATGTAATAAAAAGAATCAACTAGACCACAAGTCACTCTGAATATCAGGAGCTAGAGGATATACATAATGACAGCTCAAAAAGCTCCTCCCATACTGAAGGAAACAATTGCAAAGTTCTTGAGGTCTGAATCTGAACAAAGAGAATCAAATGGTTTTATTATCATGGAACATTTTGAAATTGACAATACTGTAATAACTTGTGGTTTGCAGTTAACCAAGCAAATAATTTGACTCAATTTATGTTTATGTTGATATAGTAAACACAATTCAAACAGCACCTTAATAATAGAGTGTTTTGAAATCTATTACCAACAAAACACACCATATAATTACATATTTATGCTACTTATTGCTAGACAATAGAACGTAGGCACAGAATACAAATGCTCAGAGAACAAGCTTGTAAAAACTGCATTAAATAAATGCCAGAAATGATGGGGTCCTTACAGGCAATGTTCCTAAGACCACATTTAAATTGGAAATATTGTTGATGTAAAAAAAAATCAAAATGAAGAGCATCTCTGAAAGTAGATGAAAAGTTTTTGATCAACTTTGAGTAGGGTGAAACTCTATTATGTAGGCTGAAGTCTACTGAATTCACCAAGAACCTAGTAACAGACTAAGATTATAAGGAACATGCTCCTATTTTATCTTTAGACTCTATTCTTTCTCTTTTCATTTTTCAATTATTCCTTCAATGATTAGTTTTGTTATTATTATATAACTTACTGAATCAATCCAGGGAAATGACTTTGCAATACAGTTTCCATAAACTTAGTTATTAAAATATGACCTTAAAATACTTGAAGAATTTTTATAGTTCATGAATAGGCAAATCAACTACATAATTAGGAACACCCAGACAATAAATACAGAGTCCTGATGGCCAAAATGAACTCATTCAGTGTCATAATTTATCAGGATGCTGTAATATAAAGTACTTTCTAGCACTGGGTGACTTTTTGAAACAACTAAAGTTAAACTTCTTCCAGTCATGAAAACTGGAAAATGGACACTATGAAACCAGTATTGCTGAATTCAGGTGAAAGTCTTCCTCAGGATTATAGATGGCAAATTCCTTGTTGAGTCTTCTCATAAGAGAAAGCGTGAGAGAGCTCTCTGGGGTCTTATTATAGCCATACTATTATGAAGTGTCTTATAAAAGGTATAAGGAACCAGGTTTGCTCTTAATGCTTCTATGGCAATAGAAGAAACTTGAGCAAAAAACAAACATAATTCATGGAAGAATGGATTTAATATGAAAAACAGTAATTGAATCAAGTCAAAAAGATGACATGAATAAAGCTGAAAATGTTGCCACAATTGAATGGAAATGACACCAAGACTGTTACTTACATAAGAAATACTCAACACACAACATAACAGGTCAGCAGAGAATCAATCGAGGCAAACAATCCCTACCTCAAAACTTTCATGTGTTTTTATTGTTTGGGGGCGGTGGTTGTGATTCTGGGATTGCACTTGCTAGCATTTGCTCTACCACCTGGGCCAAACCCATACAGCTCTGTTTTGGTATAGTTCTTTTTCAGTCCTTTCCCTCCCTTTCACCCTGCAGTGTGAGACCTCAGATTGTGATCCTCCTACTTATACTTTCCAAGTATCGAGGAAGAGAGAGATGTAACTCCATGTCATTGATTAGCTGAGGTGTAATCTCTTTCACTTTAGACCTTCACTGGCCTCAAACAACAATCTTTCTGATCTCCAATTTCTGACTTTGATTACATATGTTAGTCTCTATACCAGGACCTCATTTCATTTCTTTAAATATAATTAAAAGCAAAACCATCTAAATGGTTAGTAATATCAGTAAGATAAATACATTTTACCAGAGTAAAAAAGACATAATGGAGGCTGGGAAGGTGGCTCAGTGGTAGAGCACTTGCCTTGCATGCATGAGGCCCTGGGTTCGACTCCTCAGCACCACATAAGCAGAAAAAAATAAAAAAGCTGGAAGTGGTACTATGGCTCAAGTTGTAGCATGCTAGCCTTGAGCTGAAGAGCTGAGGGACAGCCCCCAGGCCCAGAGTTCAGGCCCCACAACTGGAAACCCCCCCCCAAAAAAAGACAATGTATTTTTGGCACCATGGAGGTTTAAGGACAGTTCCCTAAAGAAAAATCCATATCTGACTTGCCTTTATAATTCACCTCTAAGGATGTAGCACATGTTAAGAATTAAATTTTTTAAAGCTATAGCAATAACTCAATTTATTATCATGTTCTTTACAAAAAATGAGTGTACTTGAAGAGACATTGAAAAATCTGGTTATGCATTTGTTGCTGTCACAATATCCCTTTAGAAATTCTATTCTGTGTTGCATTTAGGGAAAATTAGTTATGCTTATACAAAGCTTACCAAGGGTGACATGAGGGTCAAATCCTAGTGAGTACATAAATGAAAGTAACTCATCATGATTCCCAACATGTCAAACTTCAAACTAGAAACATGATAACACTTGGGAAGGGGGAACTTGTTTCCTGCCATGCCCTATATGAGAACCATGCTCATCTTCACAACACATTAATCAATCAACTCATATTATAGTCTCACTTCTCAGCCTTCCTACTAACATACCAGTCAACTCAGAGTCTAATCTAAATCTCTAACAGTCTGCACAGACCATTATTACCTGAACAATGCCTGATTTTTCACTTTATTTTTCCATGTGTCTCTTTTTCTTGTGCTCTGACATTCTTTGACTTAGCCTCAAAAACTTGAAGGGTTTTTATTTTTAATAATTTCTTTTGTGTGAATATTTGCCCCATGATCTTCATATTAGACTTCTTGCCATCTCAAACATGGCCACATTTTATCTTTCATGATTATATCCATAATAATGTACCCAGTAACCCTGCTATTCACGAGGTTGCGATCTGAAACATGTATATTAAAGCCAGCCAGAGCAGACAAATCTGAGAGACTCCTATCTCGAATTAATAAACAGAAATCTTGAAGCATTCATATTTTTTTACAAAAAAAAATCTTGAAGTAGAACTATAGTTCAAGTGGCAGAACACCATCTGTAAGTGAAAAATCCAACTGAGAGAGCATATGGACATGAGTTCAAGCCCCAGTACTGGCACAGGAACAACACACAGACACACAGACACAGACATAGACACAGACACACACACACACACACACACACACACACACACACACACACACACACACACACACACACACCAAGAACATAAAGGAATTTTGTTGTTGTTGTTGGTTGTGGGGCTTGAAATCTGGGCCTGGGCACTGTCCCTCAGCGGAAAGCAAAATAATGAGTCAAAAAACAAGGGGTAAACTAATTCAACAGTAAAAACTCACAGACATGTTGGAAATGAACTTTATGGTTTGGGAGTGTTGGGGAGGGAGGGAAAGTGGGAGAAAAAAAAAATTAATAAGGTGGGGTAATAACCTTTGGACAAGAAATGTACTCACTATCTTACATATGTAATTGTAACCCTTCTGTATATCACCTTGACAATAAAATGAAAATTTAAAAAAGAAACAATTAAATTACTTGGCAAAGGATTTTGATTTGTAAGAAATAATGACAACTATTTAAAAGAGTTTTATAAAAATAATAATAAAATAAAATAAAATAAAAGAGTTATATAAAATAATATTAAGGCTATACTTGGGTAGGGAAGTAAGGATTATAAAATTATGAATAATTCATTAAATTATGATTTAAAGGTCAATTCTAAAATTCTTTTGTAGCAAGTAATTATAAAAGGCACAACATTAGATTAAAAAACGAATGCATTAAAGTAAAAAAGAGAAAAGAAAGTTATTTGTTTCTAAATTACAAATAAATTATTCAATTAAGAATGAAAACAAGACCAGAAATATTGAAAATAAAGTTTTAATTACATTATGATCCAAATCCTCTTACAAGTACTTAATGACATACATGTATATTTTAAAGACCAAGACATTGCATGTAAGATCTCAGTTCATTCATTTTAGACTGAAGACAGGATTTGTTTTTCAGATCTACAAGAAAGGGAATTTTAAATAAGAAATCTAGCTTTGACAACCTTATAATGAAGAAAAAATTGGGATTGATTAACTTTGTGATTAAAATTTTCTATAGTTAAGGTGTTCCTTAATAAGACATACTTATCTTACCTATTCTCTTTGTATTAAGAAAAGAATAGAGTAAATATATAAGGACATATATTTGCGTAAGGAACTTTGAAACCTCTTCATGCTCTTGAAGGTAATTTTTGTCTCTACTAAGCAAACAAAAAAGCTTTTTGGCTGTACTTGTCAGGAAAAATAAACTAGAAATTCTCATGCATAATTATATAAAATAACTTTAGATAAATTTACACTTAAAGAAATATAGCAGTTCTCTCTCTCTCTCTCTCTCTCTCTCTCTCTCTCTCTCTCTCTCTCTCACACACACACACACACACACACACCACACACACACACACACACACAGAAGGCCATAAAAGGCCTTTTAGAGAGCATGGACTATGCACACTGGGTTCTCTGCTTTATATGTTGAAAGGCAAGGGAGGGAGGGCGGGAGGAAGGGAATGAGGACAGGAGGGAGGGAGGAAGGAAGGAAGGAAGGAAGGAAGGAAGGAAGGAAAGAAAGATTGGATGGAGAGAGGGAAGGAGGGAGGGGGAGAAAATTGAAAAAGTTATACAACTCTTCTTTACTATAATTGTCCATTCTTTTGCTCATACCTCTGCAGCACATCATTAAGAGACTAGGAGACACAAATATATTTTTACATCATATCTTATCAGCATAAAGAAAAAGAGGTAAGGAAAAGTCAGGGTTAACCAATCCTTCCTCCAGCGAGCAGGGACAAAATGAAAATAAAAAGCATCAAAACTGATACACTGATACTGAGATAACTGCAGAAAGGAAAGATTTCAAGTAGGCTAGAGAGCAAATCCTACGAATGGATTAAACAACAATTACAGGAACTAGGGGAAAAGGAACATGATGCCCTTAATCCCACAAAACAAAACCCTATAAATCAAAAAGCTTTCAAAAATGGATTCCAAAACAGTTAGGTTGTTGCAATGTTTTATAATTTTCATAGCAACCTGACCACTCATAAAATCTTAAGGAGTTTTATCAACAGGTTGTTCAATTCCCAATTATCTGAGCTGATAAAAGTAGGGAGAAAAGAAAGATTTGCTTGGAAAATTGTATCAAATAACGCATACACATATTGTAAAGTCAACAAGTCTACTCATGCTGAATGCATGGAGCTTAGCCAGAAAAATGTTTATTCCTAAACATATTTAACAATTATGTATTCTGATTTAATTACTTTAATTAAACAATAAGTACTTAAAATACACGTTTATACCTATATTGTATATAGTATTATGTAAAATATAATTTCTATATATATAAATACAAAGGTACCCATAGAGGGGCCGATTATATCACTTTGTGCTCATATATAAGCTAATGTTATAAAAAAGAATGTATTCTTGGATATTACTTATACCTTCTAGCTACTCAGGAGGCTTATACTTGGAGGATCACAGTTAAAATCCATCCATGGGCAAAGAAGTTTTTGAGATTCTATCACCAATTAGCCAGGAAAAAGTCATGCTACAGGCATGTTTCAAGTGGTTGAACTCCCGCTGAACTCTAGACCTGAGCAAACTTGATGTCTTGAGTTCAAGTCCTGGTATTAGCATAAATGAAAAAAAAAGTATTCTTGGCTTCAAAAATCCCATCAAACGCCACCATATCTAATTACAGAAGATCCTCTTTATCATCTCAAAGAGGTATTCAGATAATGCTAAATTATAATGAATTTACTATTTCAGAGAGTAAATGCCTACTGTTTTCTTATAAGAAAAAAGACAATTTAAATTATGCAAACTTTCTTCCTTAAATTTAACTAAAATCTCTTGACTTGCTGCAACCATCTGTTAGTCGTATACTTACCCCTTAAAATTTTACTTAAAAAGTCTAATCCCTACTCTATTTCATATCTTTAATCACTTTAAGTAGAGATGTCATCAGTTATGGCCTTATCCATGGAAAGAAAATGTTTTTATAATTCAGAGTAGAAATGATTGTCATATAAACTCTAAAAAATCAAATCTGTTTTGTCTTATGGGAAAACATGCTTTGAACTCTAAGTCTCATTCTTGTCTGGCCAGTACTCCAGCACGTAGTGATGCCAAAATATAATATATGTAAATTCAAAACATCACAGTAATCCCCCTGGAATAATTAATATACACCAAAATTCATGGGAAAGTATAACAGACTGTACTCAGGCCAGGATCCCTGGGAGGAGAGAAAGCTGAGCACAGAAGCTGAATGAAGGGAATGTGGTCCATAGGCATAAATCAGAGTAGAACAATAAAATCTCCTCTTAATAAGGGGACAGTAAGGATAAGGGAGAGTGATATAGGGGTGAAGTGGATGTTAGAGATGAACTGGACAACTTGAAGTGAAGGGGAGGTTGGGAGGGAAAAACCTGGGAGAAAATGAGGTAAGGGGTGATACTGTTCAAAAGAAATGCACTCATTACCTGACCTTTGTAACTGTAACCCCTCTGTACATCACCTTTACAATAAAACCCATCATACATCCGTGCATGGAAATGTTACAATGAATCCCCTTTGTACAATTAATAAATGCTAATGAAAATTTAAAAAATGAAAACACTAGTTGAGTACTCATGGCTCTTACCTGTAATCCCTCAGTTGGCTGAGATCTGAGGACTCAGGTTAAAATCCAATCTGAACAGGAATGTCCATGAGACTCATCCCCAATTATTACCACCAAAACTCTGAAAGTGGATCTGTGGCTCAAGTGATACAGCACCAGCTTTGGGTGAGATAGTTCAAATGAGGGCTAGGAAGGTGGTTCAGTGGTAGAGTGTTTGCCTTGCATGCATGAGGCCCTGGGTTCGATTCCTCAGCACCACATAAGCAGAAAAAAAAAAAAAAAAAGCCAGAAGTGGCGCTGTGGCTCAAGTGGTAGAGTGTTAGCCTTGAGCTGAAGAGCTGAGGGACAGCGCCCAGGCCCAGAATTCAGGCCCACAACCGGACCCCCCCACCAAAAAAAAAAAAAAAAAGAATGTGCCTTGAGTTCAAGGTTGAGTACTGGCCCACAAAAGAAAGACAGAAAGAAAGAGAGAGAGAGAGAGAGAGAGAGAGAGAGAGAGAGAGAGAGAGAGAGAGAGAGAGAGAGAGAGAGAGAGAGAGAGAGAGAGAGAGAGAGAGAGAGAGAGAGAGAGAGAGAGAGAGAGAGAGAGAGAGAGAGAGAGAGAGAGGAAAGATAGAAAGAAAGAAAGAAAGAAAGAAAGAAAGCTACTTTTAAAATATATTCCACTTTAGAGAAGTCTTTCTTTAAGTCTTTAGCCCATTTAGTAATCAGACAGTTGTTGTTGTTGGGGGATTTAATTTTTTGAGTTCTAAGTATATTTTAGATATGAAACCCTTATCAGTTGTATGGCTAGTGAAGATCTTCCTCCAATCCATGGGCTTTCTATTGATCTTGCTTGCTATGTCCTTTGCCATGCAGAAGCTCTGCAGCTTCATGCAATCCCATTAGTCCAACCTTTCTTTGATTTGTTGTGTTTCTAGACTAAAGACTTAAAGAGAGACTTCTCTGAATAGAAAACAAGAATGGCCAATAGACGCAAAAAGAAATGACTCAACTTCTTTAGCCATAAAAGAAATGCAAATCAAACAACATTGAGATTCCACCTCACCCCAGCTAAAGTGGCTACAATCAAGAAATCTAATAGATGGTGGAAGGGATGTGGCCAAAAGGGAACCCCACTGCATTGCTGGTGGAAATGTAAACTTGTTCAACCACTGTGGAAAGCAGTATGGGGATTCCTTAAAAGACTCCACATAGAGCTCCCCTATGACTCAGCAATCCCACTCTTAGGCATTTACCCAAACGATCACAAACAAGGCCATACTAAAGCTACCAGCACAACTATGTTTATTGCAGCATTATTTACCATAGCTAAGATATGGAACCAACCCAGATGCTCCTCAGTAGATGAATGGATCAAGAAAATGTGGTATATATACACAATGGAATTATATGCCTTCATCAGAAAGAATGACACCGTCCCACTTGTTAGGAAATGGACTTGGAGAAAAATCATATTAAGTGAAGTAAGTCACACTCAAAGCAACACAGGTCCTATGGTTTCCCTTATCTCCAATAACTAGTATATTTCTAGAACAAACAGAAGAGGTCAAAAGCTATGTACACATGACCATATAACCTGATGCTAAGCAAAATGAACCCGAAGTTAGGTACATAAGATATTTTATCTTTTTTGTTGCTCTTTTAAATGTATTTACAATGTACTATGTGAGATTTTTGTCTCTTTGTATGTTCTTCCCCCATGGTACAACCCCTGTTATCACTGTATTTGATTCCAGTGTCCTGCATCATGTATTTACATTTTTCTAATTTGGGGAGGGGAAGGGAAATAAGAAAATGCTGAAATTAGGATACAGGTTGACACATTGTTACAATGAGATGTACAGACACTATGTTGAAAATGAACTTTACAAATTTGCCGGGAGAGTAAGTTGGGGAGGTGGAGTGGAAAGGAGGGGGTAACAATGCTCTATATGAAATGTACTCATTACCTTGCTCATTTAACTGTAACCCCTCTGTACAGTATCTTTATAATAAAAATATCTATTTAAGATTTTTTAAAAATTCCAGTTCAAGGTTCAGTACTGGCACAGACACAACAAAAACACAAAGTTTCTTAAACTGTATTGAAAATGATACTTTTTGTTTTGGTTGCTGTTGGGTTTAGGGGCAACATGAGGAGTTTTCTCTGGACGTTTGATACTGGCAGAGTTGTGAATTGTATAGAGTGTATAGAATTGTATAGAGGAGCAATTTCTATCTCATATGGTAATTCATATCCAGCTGCCCCAATCATACACAACAGAGGATACAGTTTTATCAATCTCAGAAATATACTGACCAACTCCATGAATAGGTTAGCTATTGTACTAAATTATTGAGATATGAAATTTTGTGGAGAAAGGAGAAGATGTAATATCTACATCTTGGATGAAAATACAAAAATTTATTTGAAAGAGACTAAGTAGGTTCTTGAAGCCACATACTGTATGAAATGTCTGTATCCCCTCCAAACTCAGTATTTTTACAAATTTAAGCACAGTTTTTTTCCCTGGCTGGCATAAATGGTGGTGTTTGGAGGTGAGTTCTTTTGGGGGTAATTAGGTCTATGTGAGCTTATGGGCGTAGAAGCATCCCAGGAAAAGTTTAGTGGCTTTATAAGCAAAGGAAGAAAAACCTCAGTTTTCTCTTGGTCTATGTGAAGACCAAGCAAAAAGATGACTACTGTCAAGCTAGAAACAGAACTGTCACCCTGACCTAAATCTGCCAGTGCCTCCAGCTTGGATTCCCCAGACCTCAGATCCTAAGCAATAAATACCTGTTGTTTAAGCCACTCAATCTATGACATTTTGGCTATGGTACTCCAACTAAGACAACACAAGGCATTCCTGTGTCTGAGCCCCTTCTTTTCTGGTAGTTTCTCAATAGGTGGCATTAAAATGCCACTGGGAAAGGTATTAAATCATTAATAGAACCATAGAACTGGTTTAGGTGAAAAAAATCAGGCAATGAAAATGGGAAGTTGAGAAATGTGGCATGCTGGCATCTCAGTAACTTTCAAATCCAGACATACAATACAATACAACACAATACATTGTATTTATTAACAACACAAAGCAGGAAAATAAATCACACAAAATGTCACTCCCACTTGGACTAGATTCTACCATCAGAAATAGTTCAGAGCAATTTATTCCAAAGAATTTAAATGTGTCATTTTATGTGTAAGCATTATAAGATGGTTAAACTGGGGTAGGGTCCAAGAAGAAAGGAACTCAAGTCATGAAAGTCATGAAAGAAGGGAAATGTTGGAAATAAGGTGAAGAGGGAAGGAACATTAAAACTTTCACCCTTTTCACAATGTTTTAAATAGATTCATTCTCCCTCATTATTTTGCTCTAATACAGCCTTAAAGAGCTAAAAGTTTACTTGGATTCTGTCTATTATACAAAAAAACAAAAAGCTGTGACTCTTTTTTGGTGTTTATGTGCAAATTTATTATTCTGGCACCATGCCAGTGGCTCATTGTAATCCTAGCTATTAAAGTGGCAGTGATTTGAGGATCACGGTTCAAAGCCAGCCAAGGCAGGAAAGTCTGTGAGACCCTTTTTGTCAATTAACCATCCAAAAGGTCAAATTGGAGCTGTGGCTCAAGGGATAGAGTGCCAGCCTTGAGTGAAAAAGCAAAGGAAAGCACCAAGTCTCTGAGTTCAAGCCCCATTACTGGCACACATAAACAGAAAACTCAAAAATTTTTCTAGTATACAAAATTTTTTGTGTTATTTATATATGTTCATATGTGACAACTTTGTATGATATATTATATATGATAAAATAAGTATGGTTGAAATATTTTATTGGTTGTCAAAAATTTTAAAAATAATGTATGAATGAAAGCACTACAGAAATGTTTTCATGTCTTGAAACCATTTATTTCTATATTAGAAATATAGATGTTATTCTCATATTTAATTTCTATGGTCTTTGTAAATGAAAAATGGGCATGGAACAATTTGCTTTAGTGCTTAGTGGCAATACATTTAATTTTATATTACTTTAATTTTAAATTGCTTTTAAGCAAAGAGTGTTGAAAATTCATCATGATGTCTATACTGAAAATTATAGCTCTGTTAGTCATAAATTAAGGAACAACATTTTTTTAGAAAATAAAAGGCATATTTCTGTTTCTCTGGAATACAATAAATATATATTTACAGGAGTATGTGTGTGGCATCTGAATTATACAATTTTTGGCTGAGTTTATGTTCACAATCTAGCAAAATTTATTTAAAAATGTACATGAGATGCAGAAATTCTTAATCTGAGTCTGTTAATTAGTGGCCTTTGAAAGTGATCTGGAAGTCCCCATCATTCCTAATTTCTATTAAAATACTTGTGGGCATTGCAAAAATTATATTATCAATCATCTAAATTGTTTTTGATTATTAGTGAGCAATGAATCGACACTCACATTTCATTAATTTTTTTAGGGTAAATCAGACATCCTACAAATATAAGATTGATAACAAGGGTTAAATGTGTTCTTACAATGAATTGGACTATATTTGATTACATTTTTTTTCTCCAACATGAATTTTAACAAACCCGTTCTTACTGTCTTCATGGCAACTGAATAAGATATTCAGCAGTCAAGAAAAAAATCTCATGGAGACATACTTACTCATCTACTCCTATAAATTAGGACATTTGAAAAATATCAGAGTAGTAAAATATTTAACTTGTGTTCCAACATCCTTCGTTTATGTGCAGCTTCTCAGTAAAAGTTCTTATTCCTTGAGGATTCACCTCCTCAATGATGGTTTTTATATAAAAATAGATTGCCCCTCACACCCAAGGCCCAACTATAATCTCCTGGGACCACTGACAGCAATATCAGCCATTAAGAAGTCATCCTACAATGCCTGTCATCATATTGCACGTGTTTTGTCAAGGTATATATTCTTAAACGCCTGGTTGTGCACTTTCTGCAGTGCCACCTGTCAGTTAGGCAGGAAGAGCCAGCAACCCCGCCACTGCTTTCTCCTCTTTTATGGAAGTGTTTCAGCTTGGCATGTGAAGTACTCACACAGATAATTAGTCCTCCCCTTGGAGCAAATTCATGAAGAGAATCTGATATTTTCCACAATCTCTCTTGACTACATTTTTTGAATGGATGTTACGACTGTCCCTCCAAAGGTTCATGTGTAAATATTCTGAGTTCTGCTGGGTGCTTTTGCGGGTGGTTGGAAACCTAAGAAATAAGGTCTAGTTGGAGATATTGTGAGAATTGTGAAGCATTGTTCTCTCTTTTGTGTTTTTCCTGTGTGCGAAGGTAGGCAACTTCCTCTAACCTCCACCCCCTCTATAGTGAACTCCCTTGACTTCTCTCCTTATCAGATGATTATCTCAAGTATTTCCTTAGTAATGGAAACCTGACTAATAAAACAGGCAAATGAACAAATGAAGAATACTAAAAATGGTACATTTAAATTTCAGTATAAATCTCAGTTAAATGCTCTCAATTTTAGTTTTCAGTTTGTTGAAGGGATAACTGAAGAAGCTTATAGTTATTTAAGGACGGCATGATTATGTGAGCCAGACAGACTTGGGTTTGAATCCTGATTCTACCACTTTGTTCCTACAAAATTCTGAGCAAGTCACTTAACTGCAGCAGTAAAGGACCATTCTCCTGTAATGGATGTGAATCTTACATGTGGCTGAACTGGTTCTAGGAACACCCATCACCTCCTTAATAAAAGTGAAGCAAATAATATCTATTCTTATGAACATTGTTATTAATATTTTTATTCACATCACAGTCTTTTATCATGGCTATCATACACTGGCTTAATCAAAAACAAAAAATGTGAAATTTTGAATTTATTACCATAATCTTCACTGCACTGGGTAAGTTTTCAAGAACCTTAAAGCACAATGTGGGCATGGTGGCACACGCCTACTCTCTGGTCAACAGGCAGGCTGAGGGGATTGAGCCTGAGGCCAGCTTTTCCTTCTCAAAAGGAAAAGGAACAAGGTTGGGTGGGAGGAGGAGCAAGCAGGTGACAAAAAGTGGAGAGGTGAAGAAGTAGGAGGAGAAAGAAAAAGAGGAGGAGGAAGATCAGGATAAAGAAGTAACTTAGAAGAAGGGGAAGGGGAGGAGAAGGAGAAGGAGGAGGAGAAAAAGAAGAAGGAAAGTTTAAATTATATAACTGTAAAAAGAGTTCCTTCTTAGGTCTTATCCTTTTATCCTCAAAAGTATCATCAGAAAATATCATTTATTTAGAACAAGTCTCTAATTTCTTACCTCAAATGAGAGCTTCCAGATTGCTGAAGAATCATTGTGTCCTAACATTTAAATTATTCACATACAACAACAAAATATTGCTTGTTTTATATATCCAATCTTTGGTTTCTCTGGAACTCTTTATGGCAAAATTTGTCTGGCTGCAGAACAAGAAGGAAACAACATTCTGATGCCAGATACTGAAGATCAATAGCTATTTCCCTAAGTTTATAACACAATTAAAATGTGTAACAGGAATAAATTTCCCTTCAAACCCTAAAGCTAGCCCAGAATTATTGACAAAGTCAAAGTTACGTGGTGTAACATTTTTATTATGTTTATGGATAATATGAAGGTGTTTATGGCTCATACATATAATTTGTTAAGAACACTGAAGAGGAAGTATCTTTTGCCTTAGGAAGACATCAATTGTTTCAAAAGTTCTTTAAGGTTTCAAAATTTCTAAAGAGGTAAATCTGTGCTTCATAGCACCAGTTTGTATTATGTATATTACCAGTCTGTGTTTGTATTTTACCTAAAGCTTCAAACTGAAGGCTAATGGTTAAAAACATTCTTGAATTTAGTAGAACCCATTGAACTACTCCACAAATTTGTCCCTGTCAACAATAATTCTATGAATGTATGTATAATGGGCATGTCATAAGTTTATGAGGGAGCTAGGACAAGACAAATTATGATGCATTCAAAGAGAAAAATAGTGTTTCTAGTATGTGAAAATCAAAGAAATTTTATAAAATTCATTATTCACAGAAAAATAGATACTGAGTGATGGAATGGACTGCTGAGAATATTATTCTTTTCTGTAATAAAATCAGATAATCAGAAATCTTCACAAATGGATGTAAAAGGCAAATGTTTGAAAGACTCTAATTGGTTATAACAGTTTTCTAATAATAACTTTTAAACATTGTACACTTGGAAACTATAGTGGTAAATGGAGTCAAATGTATCTTGGTTTTTTATTCTAATTCCTCCCCTTATTGGCATTTAGTTTTAATTACATTGCTTGCTTCTTTCATTATCATTAACCATGACACTGGTATAAACCTTGTCATTAATCGCTAATTATCATGGGTTTTAAAGCCTTTTATTGGCCATGAGCTGGTGGTTCAAGCTAATCCTAGCTACTCAGGAGGCTGAGATATGAGGACTGTGGCTTAAAGGTATTCTAGACAAAAAAGTCCATGAGACTCTTTTCTCCAGTTAACCAGCAAAAGACAAGTACAGCTGCGGCTCACATAGTAGAGCATCAGCATGAGTAAAAGACTTAAGGAACAGTGCCCAGGCCAAGTTCAAGCCACAGTTACCATCTCAAAAATAAACATTTGAGTGCATAAACACTGATTCCAAACTTATTTCCCTTTCTTTACATAGTCATTAGTTATGGATCCCATAGGTCTGCCACATTCATGGTGTTTGGATAGTATACACATGACATTTTTTTTATGTTAAAGAAATGGGAAGGTACTGTATAAAAAAGTTACATACTATGAAACCCAGTGTTGCATTGTTGTCCAAGAAGTTAGGTGTACTCATGGCATGTACTGTTCTGGATAAAATTCAGGATATCTCTAGCTAAATATGCAGAAGAACCATTAATACACAAGCACACAAGCACATGAGTAGGCATGTGTGTGTGTGTGTGTGCACACGTGCACACACACACACACACACACACTTCTACAGAGAGTATCTGTGTAAAATAGATCAATCATCTACAATTTTTTCCACTTTCCCTCATTCCCTGACAGAGTCTCTTGGCTAACTTCATTACAATTGCTACTGCTGGCCAATTCTTTCATTTAGTTTTTATGGAATCAATACCCTACAATGAACTTCCTATGTGGCTATGAATAAATTCATCATTATTTCAATGACACAGGCTACTTGACAGGAACTCCATCATCTATTTTTTTTCTAACTCCACAGATTTGCATTGTACTCACTCTTCCTCCCTTTAGAAAAAGAAAGCTGCTCTTCCTATTTTTTTTTAAAGTTAAGTTTGTACCGAGTATATAGCTCAGTCACATAGTGATTTATCTAGTATGCATAAGACACTGAGTTTGATTCCCAGCACTAAAAGATGGAATCAAATTAAGTCAAATCAAATAATATGAAGTAAAGTGAAGTTGCTTCATTCACTCCTTGATTTCAAGGGAATTTTCTTGTTTGTGAAAAGAACAACTTAAGTTTATTTCAAAGAACTTTTATAGATATTAACTTACATGTTCAGCCAACCATCAAAACCTAGTGTTTTAGCATCATGTTTGAATCCCTGCCAATAATTAGCTTCTGCTGGTCTTCCATTGAATTGTCTTTATAAACCTAGCAGCCCTTGTGCTTTATTTTCCCCTTGTTTTTTCATATTTAAGAGTCTCTGAGAACTCATCTTAGGAACTCCAGCCTGAATCCCTGCACCAGACAGCTGAAGTAAATAAGAAACAAATTCTCTAATATTGAATTACAAAGCACTAATTGCAATCTCCAGTCTCTTAGAATAAAAAGACTCTATCACCTATGACTATTGTAGGAAAAGGCCTTTCAGTTTTAAAACAGTGTTTATTTGCCAATGTTTTTTTGTTTAGTTAAGACTCACATGCTATTTGTTTTTGTACTAATCATGTTAAGTACCGCTACTTTATGCTCAACTAATTTTCATGTTTGAATAAATGAAAATTGCATACACACATAGGAATAATAATATGCATTTTATGTTTGCTCTTTCTAAGCATATTAAATTCATACTTGTTGAAAACATAGCTAAATGCTTTAGTCCTTGGCAAAATGAATAAAATAATCAGCATGCTAGTGATGGTCCTTCATCACAGAAGGAGAACATATTAACGCAGAGAAATCTGCAATGACAAAATGGGCAAAAAGAAGGAAAATGTCCCAGGATGAGACAAAGAATGACAATCACTTAAGATAGAGAGTCACTGCTTTAGCTTTGGAAGTTAGAGCATTTATCATTGAGATATTTCTTCTGATAATTCAATGACAGAAACAAACGAAAGGACACAACCAATACACTGAAGGGATTCACAAGTTATGTTTATTGGAAGAAGAGAGAATACTTGTTTTTGTGAGACTCAATTTATAGTGCAATTCTGTCTTAAATTACTACTCAGTTTTCTGGTTCTTTCCACAGTCTATATAACTAGCAACTTAGATAAATGCAAAATTTATATGGACATTATTGAACATTCTACTATCCATATTATTGCAGAATGTGTTACTAAATCATATAACACTATTTTATACATTTATACATAACATTAGTAATTACTAGTTCCTAGAAATATAAGCAATAGCATATGTTTTCTAATGTAGGAAAAAATGCTGCCCCAAAGAAACCCATATGGGTGAAATGATAAACTGGAAAAGACATAAATGTAATCCTTAAAATATATAAAATAAAAGAATGAACAACATATTATTTTTTAGTTAAATTTCTTCTTTTCATTCCCCAAATTCTTTTTTTCTTTTTTCTTTTTTTATTGTGAAAATACCATATAGAGGGGTTACAATTAAATGAAAAGGTAATGAGTACATTTCTTATCAAGCATTGTTGCCTCCTCCTGTTTCCCCTTCCCATCCCTTTTCCCCCTGGCCCACCATGTACCAAAGCTGTAAAGTTCCTTTTTCGACATAACGTCTTGTACATCTCATTGTTGCAATAGGTCCACCTGTATCCCTATTTAAATAATTTGTGTTTTTCCTTCCCCTCTCCAAATTATACCAGCATCAAATACAGTGAAAACAGGGTTATACTGTGGGTAATTACCTATATGGAAAATACAAAGTTTGAAGCGATAGCATTAGCTCTTTGTGTTTGAATGTCATAAATTACATATATGAATGGCTTCATCATCAGTATCAGTTTGCTCATCTTTATATCTTATTCTCTCTTCAACCATATCCCAAATATCAGAGATAGAGAATGTATGAAGGTTTTCATTGGCCAAAATTAATGAGCACCAGCTACAAAATATAGAATGTACAACAAAGACTCTGGGACAAAGACTTCAGTAATATATTACAATATTTTAAATAATATATCTTTGTTATAAAATTTCAATAGTATGAATATTTAAATAATTAAAATACATAGGTCTTAAAAATGTTTCAAAAATTATTATTTTTTTCTTTCAGTTAGAAGATTCTGAGGATCAAACACTGCTTTCTGGCTAGGTAAATGTCTACCACAGAACAACATAGCCAGCCAAAGTCTCCTTCCTTCCTTCCTTCCTCCCTTCATCCTTTTTCCCTTTCCATTTTTTGGGGGTACAAGTAGTACTGTGGTACGAACTCAGGGTCTTTGCTTACTCATTTGTTTGCCCAATGGTCACTATACCACATGATTCATGCTTCCAACCCTGCTTTTTCTGGTTATTTTGGTGACTGAATCTTACAGACTTCTCTGCCTAGACTAACTTTAGATTATAACTCTAGATCTCAGCCACCTGGTTTGTCTGTAATATTTACTTATTTTTATCTTCTCTTCTTACTCCCACTTTTATTTTATGCTTTATTATTTTTCTACATATGTGTTATAGAAAATTCTTGTTGGATAGTGCACAACAGAAAATCATCCAGTTAAAGATTTTGAGGTTAATTAAATAATATTATTTCCCTTTTTCCTATTACTCTCTGAACTTCACTTCTCAGTGTTGTTTAACCAACTTTTCTAATAAGAACTGTGTCATGTATGCATATAATTCTAATTTTTATCACCATATCCAATCAATAAATATAAGCATCTCTCTAATAACTTGTATATTTTTAACCTGTTTGAACACTTGTTAATCTTGACTGCTAGGGACTTTAAAAATAGACTTGTGACCAGTAGAGGTGACTCAGGATATTTTGGCACTCCTTTTTTTAATGTCAATTTTTACTGTCATTATAACGTTAGCCATATTTTCTACTAAGTTTTCTTATTTGTAGTCTATTGCAATGTAAAATTGCTTTGCAAAATCCTCTGTTTTGTTTTCAATGACAGAAGAAAATGCAACATGAAATATATAGGTATATATTTTTGTAGACTTTCCATCTGAAGTGCTTTTGGTAAGGAAAAACTTCTTCCTTTTGGCTACTTACTTGAATTTACAATGTTGTCAAAATCTATTGAAATCATCCTTCTTCTTTGAAAAGATTGTTAGATGAATCTGTAATTTCTTAGCAACCTATATGTAGTTATAAAAGTACCAAAAATAAGCAGGAAAGGAAGTAATCCCACTTTTTGTGGAAGATTGGATTTCTGCATGTGAGATACTGAGCAATGTGATGTGAGGAAAAATTGTTCAAGACTTACCAGTAACTTAATGGAACATGATACCTGTTTCTGATTTCATTAGAAGTACATGAAGAAAGCGGGTCCTTGCTGCTTTTTTCTGTTCTGTTTTCAAAGGAAGTCATGTTAGAGAAAACAAGGGCATTACAGAGCTTCAGTAGACCTCGAGATGAAATCATTTTTTAGTCAACCATTCAACTGGGTCCCAAGTCACCAGCAAAGCCCAAGGTCTTGTTTTAACAGGTCCACAAGCACAACTTTTGCCTTCTGTGATGCCGTACATTAAATTGGGTAGTTGATTTTTTTTCAAGGCATTTCCTTTTTGGATTTTTCAGTAGAAAGGATTTTATATCTGTCAAAGTCACACTCTTTTTGGGGAACATAGTATCCAACCTGCATTCCACTGATCACAGATTTAAAGAGGAGAAGTAGATTGCTTTTCAGTATAAATTACTGAAAGCATTTATGAAAAGCACCTTCTGAAGTGTTCAGTTGTAGAGAGTTTAGACACATCTATCAGCAGGGCAACAAAACAGCCCTGTCAAATCCAGCTGTGTGCACGCACTTTCCTGAGGAGAGATTAGAAACTCAAGGGATCAAGTGAAGCTTAATGTCCTTTATGTATTTTTATCCTAATGACATTTTCTTTGCAAACTTGTCAGCTGCCTATTTTTCTTTTACTTATGTATCAAGTGTGATGCTTTCTAATAATAAGTACATGCTTGGTTAATAATCCTCTCCCAAATAACCGGCGATTAAAGAAAAAAAAACATTGGCTTACTGATGTACTCAATTATTTAAATCTATATAACCTCTCTCCTCAAATCCACAGAATAGCTTACAATGTAATAATTATATGGTGTTTTTACCCATATAATCATCAGATGATTACTGAAGCCTTTGTTCATTCCTATAAGGAAAGGGAATAAGATCCAAAGACAGATCCAATCTTTTAAATACATAGAAATATTTTAATTGCATTATTAATAACAATGTTTAAGTGATCACAGCATTTTTTAGGTGTGCTTCATCTTTTCATAATTTTATAGTGATTTTAAGTGAAACAATACTCCCCTTTGAAACACTTTCAGTGCAATAAACCAGTATTTAAATCAAAGGGGATTAAAGCATGCCTTTCAGAATATGTGAAAGTCCAAGAACAAACTGTATATTTCAAAGTGATTGAGTATTGGCTTTTCCCCAGCAGCAAGTTTTAACTAAGTACCATGCAAGTACAGCTTTATCTCATATTCTGTTTAATACACTGCTTGTCATTCTGTTTCTAATAAGGCAGAGGACCTATTTCCATTGAAAAGGAAAAGGAACACAAAAAGCACTTCTTAGCTCAGTTTTGTTGAGCTCATTAGCTATTTCTCACCTTTCACTTCAAATTTCATCTCCTAATCTGTTTTCCCTGCACCTGAGAAAAGCCAAGATCTCCTGCATCTTTGTGTAACTCAGATTCACCTGAGATTTCATGCCTTGGTATTCGTAGCAATCCTAATCACACCAAAAACACTGGATTTTGTTCATAGGTTATAAGACCTCTATTTACCTCTCCAGCAAAGCTTCTGGAAATTTCTCTGAAAAGTGCCTCAGGTCTCCAGTGCTCAAAATCTAATACTAAGGAGCAGTAGAAGACAGAGACGTTATTCCAGAGCGGTTTACACTTGTGTTAATTCAAAAACTGCTGCTAAAGTTCTATAAGTTGCAAAGGCAGAGAAACTAGTAAGTCCTCTTTGAAAGATTTCAGGGCACTCACAAGTATGGTTTACAATGATGAATGCAGAGGTATTTTTCCCACCACAGAAGGTAAACATGCACCTCAAACCAGTATAACAGGTTAGAGTCTTTCTCCAGTACTGCTCCCCTCAGGCTGTAACTTAGAAGCACAGACACTAAGGCACCTTCCTGCCTAGATTATTTTTATTTCTACGAGCAAAAACCAAAAATTCATATTCCCTTAAAAAATTATCAAGGGAGTTCCTCCACAGACTTTCAACTGATGTCTGTCTTCTGGTTATAATTAAAGGTAAGTAAATGTTTTATAAAACTAATGCAATTTTTAATGCAGTCAAGAGAAGAACTGGGGCCTGGATAGACCTACAACAGCCTCACTGAAAATTAGCCAATACTTTCAAGGTTACAAAGGCAGAAACTAAACAGTGTCAGGAGAGAAGGCATGTGTTACACTGGTTTTTCCCTTATGAAAACAGAAAGCAAATGCCTCTTAAAAAATAGTATGCCAAATTCACCCATGAAATTACCTAACTGGCTCTGGCCAGGTAGGGTGGAGACCTGGATTCTGGCAACTGCTTCTGTGAAACTAAGGGAGATATTCTTAACTTTGTACAATGTGTTTGCTGCTCAGCAAAGCCAAACATGGACTCTAGACTCCTTAGGCTTTTCTAGCTAGAGTGTGTTAATATTCTACTATACTTTTTCCTTCTTGTGACACCCCATTCAGGGAAGAAGTCTGGGAAAGTAGCTTAGTGGTAAGCGTTTGCAATGCATCCATGAGGCCTTGGATTCAATTCCTCAGCACCGCATAAGCAGAAAACCCGGAAGTGGCACTGTGGCTCAAGTGGTAGAGTGCTAGCCTTAAGCTGAAGAGCTGAGGGACAGCACCCTGGCCGAATTCAGTCCCATGACCAACAAATAAAAATTTAAAAAAAAGAAAAGGGAAGAAATAAGGTATAAAAAAGAGAAAATCTGTAATGGACAGTGGTAAAAGCACCAACACAACTGCTATCAGCCTATGGAACTAGTCAATGTAGATGATGAATAGCACAAAGAAGACAACCTCACCCTGATTCAAGAAAATCTTCCCTTACAAGGTTGCTCCAGCTTGTAAATATTTAGAAATACCTGTTGTTCTATAAACATCAAATAAAATTACTATATACTCTTATTTACCAAGAAATGAATAGCCTTGAACATGTTAGATCAAGGATGAAAGGGAGAAAGAAAACCACAAAGTTCATAGAAACTGTGTTTCTGAGGAATGAGTTTCTGAGGTAGGACTCAGTTGCTGGCTAGTCATAAATTATTTTCCTCTTTCACAATTCTAAGAACATTCCTCTCTGTTACAAAGATACCAGGAAGAATCGAAAATGCTTATCATCCTGGCAGAAAAGAGATAAAAATCCTTTATGTGCCCAAATGTGGCCTAAGAAAAGCATGTTCTAGTAAGTTTGTTGTCTGCAAAGGAAGAAATGGTCACCCTTTCATCAGTCAAGCCATGGCCTTCTCTACTGTAACCAAATGGTAGGGCACCAAGAGTTTGCATGTTATACAAAGAGATAATTCTTCCTCTTCTCAGCAAATAATGCAGAGATGGTACTTATCCCTATTCCCTATGTCATATTATTCATCTTGGATTCATAGTTTCAAAGACTAGGAAAAGTTATTTGCATTCTATCCTATGCTCCAGAATTTATTTTATAATGGTGAGATTTTTATAAGCTTAAAGAGAAACTTCTCTGAAGAAGAAAGAAGGATGGCCAATAGACACATGAAGAAATGTTCAACATCCCTAGCCATAAAAGAAAGGCAAATCAAAACAACATTGAGATATCACCTCACTCCAGTTAGAACGGCAAAAATCAAGAACTCTAACAACAACAGATGCTGGAGGGGATGTGGACAGAAAGGAACCTTACTTCATTGTTGGTGGGAAAGTAAACTTGTTCAACCACTTTGGAAAGCAGTATGGAGGTTCCTCAAAAGACTTCACATAGAACTCCCCTATGACCCAGCAATCCCACTTTTGGGCATTTACCCAAATGTTTACAAACAAGACCACACTAAAGCTACCAGCACAACTATGTTTATTGCAGCATTATTTACCATAGCTAAGATATGGAACCAACCCAGATGCCCCTCAGTAGATGAATGGATCAAGAAAATGTGGTATATATACACAATGGAATTCTATGCCTCCATCAGAAAGAATGACATTGCCCCATTTGTTAGGAAATGGAAAAACTTGGAAAAAATTATATTAAGTGAAGTAAGCCAGGCCCAAAGAAACATAGGTCCCATGGTTTCCCTTATTTGTAATATCTAGTAGATGTATGAGTCAAGTGGAAAAGGTCAGATAATGTGATGTCAGGAAAATGAACCCTTAGATATGTATTTTAATGTTTTTTTCTTTTATGCATGTGTTTCTAACGCATTTATAAGATTATCTCTTTGTTGCTTTGTATGTCCCTCCCCCACAGTATAACCCCTGCTTTCACTATATTTGATGTCAGTATAACTTGTGGAGGAGATGGGGAAAAACCAGTTGTTTAAGGATACAGGTGGACCTGTTGCAACAATGAGAAGTACAAGTTGTCATGTCCAAAACAAGCTTTACAAAGTCGGTGGGGGAGGGGGAATGGGGGGGAAGGAGAAGGATTGGGATTGGGATTGGGGGGGAGGCTGGGAAGTGATGTGAAGGGTAAACAAAGGAGGAGGCTGCAATGCTTGGTAAGAAATGTACGCATTATCCTGCCCATGTAATTGTAACTTCTCTGTACAGTATGTTCACAAATAAAATAAAATTAAATTAAAAAAAAAGAGTCTCATAAACTTTTCTGCCCAAGCTGGCTTTGAACCAAGATCCTCAGATCTCAACCTCTTGGAGTAGCTAAAATTCTAAGAGTGGGCTACCATCACCCAGTAAGAGCTTGCTTTTGACATTTGAAAAGATAATTGAGATCTGTTCACATCAAGTTGAAGATAACCTTAGTTCAACTTCACTTTCACTGGGGGAAAAAAAAAGTAGATCTCAAAGGCAGCTGTGTCTTCACATGGCACAAAGCAGATGGGCAAGAGAGAGCAACCCAACTCCCAATAGCCCTTTTTATGAGTCCACTTAAAGCTCAGGAGCTAAATATGTCTCTAGAAGCTCCACCTTCCAGGCCCACTGAAGTGTTTTCAACAAATAAATTTGGGAGCCACACATTCAACACCCTCTAAATGCCAACCAGAATGAAATTAAATAGCATCTATGCGTAGCATTAGAAAATCAGTATTCAAAGCACACAATGGAATTCCTGTGATAATCTTGATGATATTCAAACAAAAATACAATATTCTCATTGCCAAATCACTCAACAGTCAACCATATATTTAACATATAAAACAGAACATGTGTCTTACTGTAATTTTGACCAAAGGATATTCATTTGAACAGTCTTAATGAGCAGTCTTCAGATAATTTCCTTTTCTTTCCTTTTTTTTTTTTTAACAAAAAATAGTTACATCACTTGTGAAACTAAAGATTTCAAGACCTTTTAATTGATTTTGATCATTTTGAAACTCAGGCTCAGATACAGGACAGAATATTCTGCAGACAGCCCAGTTTTGTTTGGGTACTCTCAAAAGGAAAAGTCCAGGATATTTGATTAGTTTTATAATTTAGTAACAAGAAATATCAAAATACCTTACATTCACACATACAAATAAAGCTGCAAATGATCCCATTATATTTAATTCCATTATGATTTAAAGAAATATTAAACAAAATTTAAAATCAACAATTGAAGTGCCTTCACCTTCATTTGATTCACAGGTTCTCTTAAGAATCTTAATGCAAATTCATCTGGAATGGAGGTACAGCTCTGAACTATTTGTGGATCTACCAAGGATGTATCTCTCTTTTTTTTTTTTGGTCCGGTTGTGGGGCTTGAACTCTGGGCCTGGGCGCTGTCCCTCAGCTCTTCAGCTCAAGGCTAGCGCTCTACCACTTGAGCCACAGTGCCACTTCCGGCTTTTTTCTTTTTGCTTATGTGGTGCTGAGGAATCGAACCCAGGGCCTCAGGCATGCAAGGCAAGCACTCTACCTCTGAGCCACCTTCCCAGCCCCGCAAGGATGTATCTCAACTCAGAAAAGATCAGGAAAGAAAATGAACTCCTTATTGAAAAATGTTTTCAGATTATTGGGCAATTCAGCTCAGAATGAACATTAAGAAGATACTACAACTAAATGAAAGATACACATTTCTTAATATTTGAATTATATATTTTGGAGGAATAATACTCAATATATCTATCAGAAGCTATTATTTTAAATCCACAACAAGCTGTAGACTGGTGGCTCACGCTTATAATCCTAGCTACTCAGGAGGCTGAGATCTGAGGATCATGGCTCAAAGCCAGCCCAGGCAGGAAAGTCCATGAGACTTTTATCTCCAATAAACCAGAAAACAGGAAGTGGCGCTGTGGCTCAAGTGGTAGAGTGTTAGCCTTGAGCTGAAGAGCTAAGGGATAGCACCCAGGCCCAGAATTCAAGCCCTATGACCGACCAAAAAAATTGTTTTAAGTTAAATCTGTACATGCCTTTCTGATATATGCTAATAATTCTGGATATAACTGTTTTTTTCTACATAGGTATATGTAGGAGATCGAGCTGTCTTTACCCAGTATAGCATATTACCAGAAGTGTAACATGCATAAAATTGCCCAGAAAAATGAGAAAACAAATTAGAAAATATGAATGGCAAGAGGAAATATATCTATGTAATACTTTGCTTTATTTCAGTCCATAAACACAGATGTGTAACGGGACATGTTAGTCACAATATTAGCAAACAATCACATATCTTTCATACAAATCTATCATCACGTATGCAATTCTGACAACCTACATATTTCTCACATGCTTTGCCCAGGAAAAAATACTAGAGATAATTAAGATATATTGCAATTGAGCATGCTATCATTTGGTTCATAACACACAAATTATTCTCAGAATTATGATGAGTAAGTCTTTTATTTTCTGGTTTTAATTTTTTCTTTCCTTTTTTACATGGATGAACTTTAAATATATGTACACATGTGTGTATATTGTACTCAAATGTATACATATTTATATGTATACATATATGTATATATATAGACACAGCCATATAACTGAACAGTTTATGAACGCAATGCATCTCGATCAGTGTCACCTCTTTTAGGGTTTTTCTTTTGTAAAAATTATTAAATGAATTTTAAAAATATTTTATAACATATTTTAAAAAGATTTAAGGAACATACGGGAATAAAAATAAGATTTTTAAAACAGTGCTGTGAAGATTAAGGAAAGAAATAGAAATATCAAGAGGATGAAATAACTTTAGAGACCATGATATATGTCTGTAGATGGCTACTCACATGTGTCAGGTTTTTAAAGTGTGATTGTATTTTTAACTACTTGAATTGAATGGGATACTGGGCCATTTCTTTGTGGTACACTATATTTCATGAGAACACAATGTCGTAATTATCAGGTATATATCTTCCTCATTACCAAGTACATTTAAAAATGGCCTTGATCCCAATTTTTATTTATAAAGGAAATAAATAGTTCATAAGAGTTCTGACTTCTGGAAATTATGGCCATAGCTAAGCACTGCCCCATTTTCTATTTTTCTTTCTTTAAGAAAGAAATGTTGTCACTCATAAACAGGGAACTTTGTATTTTTTTTCCAAACAACAAGCTGAAATGTGGGTGCCTAGGGAGGCCAGTGTCAACAAACTAGTCCCTTCAAAGGACAAAGGTACCTGGTGAAGTGGGTTCTGTAAAAGAAACCACACCACCTCAACTAAGAACTTCCCCAGCCTGTGCTCTCTCTACCCTTCAATGTGTAGTGATATTAATCAAAGGCATAATTAGCTTGTAAAGCTCAGAGATAGCAACACTTTCTTACAAATATAAATTTCACAGCTAGAGCCCCCCAAAAAGTCAATATTAAAGCAACAATGGAAAACGTCCAACATAGGAAATCCACTGACAGCTGACTGCACCATCTTCCCAGCATTACTTTGGAGGGCAAAAGGTTTAATTCTACTTTCTGCCACATTTGTGATTCTGTTGGTTGGGTTATTTTTTTTAAGACAAGCTGTTTTTTCTAGATCAACAATTCCAACCTCTTTGCCACTCCTCAGAGAACACCTAAAAATAGTGGCAGGGCACATGCATGTGAATGTATGTACCCACACAGAAACGCAGATGTGTTCTCTCTCTCTCTCTCTCTCTCTCTCTCTCTCTCTCTCTCTCTCTCTCACACACACACACACACATACACACACACACACAGAATTAACAACAGTGCTTTAATTTCTGATTGTGAACATTTCAGAGACTGTTGGTGCTTACCTTGTAAAGATGTGTTAGGTGAACTGGCTTCATTCTCTCCCATCTTATTATTTCTTTGTAAACGAAGCCCAGCAGTGTCGGGTTGTGTCATTTACCCTGCAAGCTTTGTGACCTTCTGACTTTCTACTGTAGTACTGAAACAGTACACTGCCTGCTCTCTTCTGTGAATAATTACCATTCTGCTTCCTGAGTTACCTGGGCTGCAGGACCTGTTTTACTATGAAGTGAGATCACATCCTTGGATCCAGTGTCCTGCTCTTAATGTGAGCCTCCACAATATGGCTTTGTTTCAGTTTTGATATTAACTTTTAACTCTGTACTTTTTCACTTCGGTCCAGAAACACTATTTGCATGTTTCCATGAAACAAATTCTGTGTTAACAATGTGCCATGGTTCAGAGCCAGGGTTCTTTTTACTATTTTTATTTCAATTTTTTGTTCTCAATCTACTTTTCTTAAAGAAATAAATTAAATTTGAATAAATTATGCAGGATCCATGATTGTTTTTTTAATATAGGAAAGGAGGAACAGCCAGAGAGTCTGCTGTGTGTGGTGGTTTAAAGACAGACATTGGAGTGTCTATTTATTTCTCTGTGACTATAAAAGATGCATTGTATTCATAAACTGACATGTTAAATTGGAACTTCTTTGTACAAACTACTGAAAGATTATAAGAGAATAAACTCTAAAGAAGGAATAGAACATTCTTGAGATTCCAATTTTAAGCTAAAAGGTAGAAGATTAACATGGAAAACAAAACCAATAATGTATAACTGTGCTAAATATTGTGAATAATAGATAGTAAACATAAAATTGAGATGTTTGTGCTTCCTCCTCTTCCTCTTCCTTTTCCTCTTTCTCTTCCTCTTCCTTTTCTTTTTCTAGTAAGTAAAGGGACTGGAGCACTGATGTGGCTGAAAAATTTCTGATATCCGTCATACTACCTATTTTTTTGGGGGAGGTCTGGTTGTGGGGCCTGAACTCTGGGCCTGGGCGCTATCCCTCAGCTCTTCAGCTCAAGGCTAGCACTCTACCACTTGAGCCACAGCACCACTACTGGCTTTTTTCTTTTTGCTTATGTGGTGCTGAGGAATCAAACCCAGGGCCTCGAGCATGCAAGGCAAGTTCTCTACCACTGAACCACCTTCCCAGCCCCCGTCACACTGCCTATTAACTAAAAGATCCTCTCCTCTCCTTTCTTTCCTTTCCCCTCCCCTACTTTCCCTGTTCTTCCACTCCCCTCCTGCCCTCCTCATATGAAGCTCATGGTCTTCCTGCCTCTGTCTGCAAGTATTTGAAATACCAGCAGGTAACTACTTCCTCTGTAACTGGAAGATGTCAAAAGAATTACTCAGTCCAATCTTGAAGGCCATAAATATTTTATTTGTAGACTAGAATACTGATATTTCATTGTTTTTTGACAATAGGAAACTGATAAATGTTTGCTTAGATTAACTTGTTTCTGAAACAAAATATTCTCTAGCAAGATGAACTGTGAGTTAAAGATATGTAAGTAAGAGCTCACAAAACGATAGTGATTGATGTGTTTTGTGACCCATTAGATACCTGTAATTAAAGAGAATCTCCACTTTCTTCCTCTAGAATTCCTTACCTTTTGGCTTTGGTTGTGCAAATGGAAAAGAAAACAAAAGCACACACAGATATACACACCTATGTGCACATGTGCCACATGCACATGTGCTTATATATGGAATGAATATGCACATTTATACACACAAATATTCTTAGAACCATATGCACATTTATGCATACAGACATCTATACATATCCCCACAAAATATTATGTATCTATATATCTCAATTCAAAATTTTTCCTTTTTCTTTTTTCGTTTTTAGTTTTTAAATAATCTGTACACCAAATATGCTAGTTAATGGGAAACATTGATAACATTAATTATGTAGGCAACAGAATTGCTAAGTGGGTAGAACGACTATTATCCAAAGTGCCTAAAATTAGAACAAATGCAAAATTATCCAATATTTAGTATGTACCCGCTCATGCTTACAATACTAGTGCTTGGAGACTGAAGCAAGAATATTGCCTATTTCAGACCAGCATGGCACTACAAATCAACACAAAGCCAGCCTGAGTTACAAAGGGAGACTCTGTCCCACAAAAGAAAAAGAAATTTACAATTTAGAATTTTTTCTTTCATTTACTGACTCTATAATTTTCAGTTTTCTCATGGGTAATATGGAAACTGGAGCCCATATTACCAAGAATCACTTCATATTACATCCACAGGAACTTCTGAATTATAATCCAGCTTGACATCCTTTCTAGATTAGAACACTGCTTTGCTTAGTACAATGCCATATGTGAACATCTATACCATGCAACATACTTTACCAAAAGTACCTGAAACAGAATGTTTGCCAGTAAAACATTACAATATCATTTTGATATTGCTCCTCTAAAAGAGGAGCATTTGAATTGTCAATTCTCATTATGTCAGACTTGGAAATGTATTTACATACTTTCAGCAGGCACCTAAAATTAGTCACTAACTATAACAAAATACCCATTATCTACTGGCAGAACTGTGAATTATGGCGTGTTGAAAGTTCTAATGGCAATAGAGTACGGAAGTTGTATTCTTGAGCCAAGGGAAAAAAAGCATAAAACATAAACACCAGAAACCAGAAGAGGTTCTCTAGATGCCCAGAAAAGAACATAAATATACACTCAGTTATACTAAAACCACTTGCAATGTTCATAAACTACCAGGCACATGTGCTTTTCCATTCTGTCTTCCATTTATACATGCTTCATTTGTGTATGCTTAAAAAGTTTCTTCCAGAAAAGAAATTTGAACCATACCCAGATAGAATTTATACATGCCTTGATAATTTATTCACCTCCCTTTTGCTTAACTTTTATACAATATTTTTTCTGGAGCTGTCTGGATTAAGGCCCATATCACTGCTTTTAGATATCCTTAATAATGTTAAGCCTTAGCCAGGCACCAGTGGCTCATGCCTGTAATCCTACTTACTCAGAAGGCTGAGATCTGAGGATTGTGTTTTGAAGCCAGCCCCTGGCAGAAAAGTCAATGAGACTCTTATTTCCAATTAATCACAGAAAAAGCAGGAAGTGGTGCTGTGGCTCAAGTAGTATAGTGGTTCCCTAGAGCAAAAGGAACTCAGGAATAGTGTTGAGGCCGAGTTCAAGCCCAAGACTGGCAAAAAAATGTAATTATAAAATAATAATAATAGTAGTAGTAGTAATTCTAAGCCTTTCTTCATATCATATTCTCATCATGTTTTATTTTAAGTATTTCCTAATTACTTTTGTCCCTATCACCAGCATCCTGCAGTGCCTAGTACATATTATGCCTTCACTACATATTGTAAAAATGAATATAAAGAAGGGAACAAAGGGATTTAAAAGAAGGAAAGATTGAAGCTATTCCAAAAGAAAAAAATAATAAAATTTGAAAGTGAAAAGGTAAAAGTTTCTAGATTTAGTCATCTGAGAAAGACCTAAGAACAAGAATATAAGAATGAGAATAATTACAATAATTCTAAAGTGTTAAAACAAAATAAGTGAAAGAGAAAAAAGTTATATTTTATGTGCACACATACACATACAACAAAAAGAAAAAACATGAGCCAGAATAGCTTCACTAGATGGTGAAAAGGAGAATGATATAATTTTAAAGTTATCAAGAAAAAAATCTGAATCTTAAAAGGGCCAGAGAGAATCTATGTGGCTTAGTTTGGTTCTTGAATGATTTACATAAAAATTACTGAAGGTGTTTTTAAACAACACAAATAGCATCATGGAAAACAATACATATGGTCACCATCTAATCCTAAAGAGCCCACAAAGAAAGTATAATAAATACTATCATTTATCTTCCAAGTTGAAGGTTCTGCCTAGAAACTATCCAAGAAGAAAACAATTATTGTAGGTTAAGCTAGAGTGAAGGCTGTTATTGAAGTGATCATTCTTATTCAGTTCTGATTTTCAAGAAGGTAAGTAGGAACATTTGAGAAGCACTGTAAAACAGGTCATCATGGATCTGAACATGGAATCTCATGTTAATGGAACATGGGAATCTATGTATAAAATGTCAAATATGTCTAATAATACACATCTGCAACTTGTATTCTCAGTAAAAGCCTAAAACATGGGAAGAAGGACTTGAATAAAACCATAGCTTTAAACCATGAATGTCATGTAAAGAAAAGATGGGAAAGCATTGTGGGAAGGAAAGAATAGAGCTCTAACAGTAAACTTCTCTACTTCCTTACAGTGGAAGTCAAATCTGTACAGATTTCTGCCAAACTCCAATGAGCTGGAGGGCAAATTCATGCTCAGCTACCTAGCAGATTGAGAGATTACAGTGCCAAGATTAGAGAGAGGGCCAGGCTTTCCTTTGCAGTAAGTGCTCTCCTGGTACTTCCTGCATTTTAGAGTAAGACAGACAGCTCGGGCAATTTTAGTCATTCCAACAATCACAGTGTTCTCCCCATTTCCAAAGCAGTTAAACAAATGTTTGGAAAATAATTAGATTGAGTTAATATTTAAATGTTCAACATGATTTCAACAGTTTCTCAACATTTCCTTCACTTAAATCCCTAATCTCCTTGGTTCACCAAAAATGGGAAAAGCTTTCCCTTTTACTTTTATTTTTGCTTTTGAAGTAGCATACATTAATAATATGAGAGGGTTTTGCTGGGACAGTTCCATAGATGCACTCATACAGTACATTTTTGATAAAGGTAACTTGTTGCAATGTAGTTCCATGCTCTTTTCTCTCCTCAATACTTTGTCTGAGTCTGACAAGTTGCATTATGATGTCTTATATATGTACGTCCAATATCCTTCATTCCCCTGCCTTCTCCACTGACATCCCCAGGCTACCTTCTTAGGGACTTAGGTCCCATTATTATTTTATCATCATCATCATCATCATCATCATCATCACCACCACCACCACCACCACCACCACTACCACTTCAGGCCTACATTCTACAGACACCTGAAAAGCTATGGTACTTGGCTGTTTGAACTTGACCTATCTCACTCACCACATTCATTTCCAATTGCTATCCAGGAACATATTTTCAAATGTTGAGAATCAGTATCAAACAATATTTTCTAAATGAAGCCTGCTTGAAAAATTTCCCTTTCTTGGTTTAACTAGATTCTCAAAACTATAACAAGGACAAAGCTAACAACCTGATATCATGAACCATATGGTATTGTAGCTGGATATTTCATCAAGTGTTCTAGAATAAAATGTATTTGAAGTTGGAACTTTTGTTGGTTATTTGTAGCTGAGAATTCCTAGGTTGAGGCTGTGTGTTCTCATAGACACTAAGTTCTTTGTGAGTCCTATCATAATTGAGATGTCTGTGTGTGCAGGATGTAGGAAGAGCAGTGACAAGCTAGCTGCATACTATGACAGAATGGGTAGAAATAAAAGAATATTCCCTGATGTTTAAGAAAACGGTCCCCAATGTGTTCTACCTCATCTCTTCTGGATCTGAGTATTACCATTCACCCAGCTGTTTGAAACTTAAATCTGTGATTTATCCTTGGGTCTTTCCTCACATCCCCAGTAGCCTGAAGGTTAGAGATATTTAGAACTGTGTTGGTAGTAGTACAGGAAGAGACAGGGATCTGGGGTAGAAGACATGCCCTCCTTTTCCTAGGGACTCTGAGGAAAGTAAATATTAATAAATAAATAAATGAATAAACAAATGAATGATAAAATAAATAAATAATGAATAAATGAACAACAAATAACATGAATAAATAAAACAATTAATTAACTAATTAATTAATGAGGAAAGTAAAGACAACTCAGAATCTGCACTCTGCTGCTTCCATAAGTCCTTTGGAGCCTCTACCTATTTTCTGGGAGAGGGGACAAAAAGTACAGAATCTGAGGACTCTGGAGCAGATCTATTCAGGGGACAGGTACGCTTTCCTTCTGGAGCAGATCTACTCCAGACAGATACCCCCTCCTTTGGGTGAAGCAGTAAGCAACCTGTCAATAGCTGGCAGCCTTTCTTCCATTTCCCCTGGCATCTTATTTTTCAAATCAACTCTGCCTCTCTTCCCACATTTTCTGCTTCATAGTTCCCTATCCAGACAACTCCATTTTGGAGGAGGCTGTTACTTTTGTTTTCAACTAGTTTGGCTCCTATGATAAAGCTTTCAACTTCTTGCATTATCTTCCTGTTTCTTTTCCTTTAATTCTTTGTTAGATTGAGACAACAAATCTGAATCTTAAATGGAAACAGCTCTTATGGTTCCTCTGGTTTGGGATCTTATACCAGACCCCTCATATCTAAGAGGCTTTTTCCTTTGTTTCTCCTTTCAAGTAAACTTTGCTTATACTCTCATTTTCCTGCCACACACACACACACAAACACACACACACACACACATTAATATAAATATATTGATTTGGTTGAGAAAAGAAAAAGACCCACAAACCTAGGCAATATGTACTAAATTTCATTGGGATACATTCTCTTGACTTTACATTTTTAAGAGGTGAAGGCTAAACCTATCTCCTCAAATAAAACACATCCCCCTCTCACTCCCTCTGTCTACCTACATGATCTTCTTAAAAAATAGCAATCACATCATATCTATGGATGAAATGGATGTCATGGTCATCCTTCCAATTGAATCTTAATCCTCAGTAACATCTCAGTTCTGTCAGGGCTTCTGTAATACCTGCAACCATAGTTGGCATTAATTCTAAGTAGCCAATTATATATATAGACATCATCATATTTACTTTACTGTAAATATAAATATATAAAAATTTACCAGTGTCTCCTGCCTATAACCCTAGCTACTAAAGTATCTGAGACCTGAAGAATTAATGTTCAAAGTCAGCCAGAATAGAAAAGTCTATGAGACTCCACCTGCAATTAATTAGTAAAAAATGTCAGGTTGGAAAGGTTTGAAATTGGCTGAAGTGGCAAAGCACTAGGTTTGAGAAAAAAAGCCAACAAGTTGAGGCCCTGCATTCAAGCTCAGATACTATCCCAACACATATACACAAAAGACCTACTCAATGAGTCTTAATTAGGATTGACTGGGGGGGGGGAGTAAAACCAATCCTTTGGAAACAATGAAACTCTTGAGTATCTACCACTTTCTTCCCCCATCAAATAGCATAAAAAATTAAAATAATTTAAAGAAGGTAACCCTTTCTATACTCAGGAGTACCCAATGAAAAAGAAAACACGGTTAAGTTGGAATTAATGGCAAGGGGAATATTGTCATTTTGATTATCTTTGCACTGCAGTATTTTATTAAATAAGGAAGTCAAACCGCTATACAAATTATATTCTAACAAATACACCCACAGACACCAAGAGTTGTTTAACAATTGCTGATGGTTTGCAGGCAAGTTCACATGATTAAGAAATAAAGTGACTCATCTACTAATCTACTAACCACAGACACACGTTGGTGCCAGGTTGGAATACAAAGCATGGTGATTTGCTTCTGAGAACAGAAGATTCTGGAAGAACTATGTAACAAGACATTAAACACACACTTGTCATCACAATATACATTGGTAGATGATTATTTTTGGTGTGTGTCGATATTAGAATTTAAACTCAAAGCTTCACAATTCCACTTGGATTTTTATTTCAGGACTGCTGCTCTAGCACTTGAGTCACATTTCCACTTGTAGGTTTTTGTTATTAATTGGAGATAAAGTCTCATGGACTTTTCTATCCATGCTGGCTTCAAACCGGGATCTTCACATCTCAACCTTCTGAATAGCTAGGAGTAAAGGAATGAGCCACAAACCCCCAGGGATAGATGCCCATTTGATGATTCCATGGAACAACTGCTTCAGTGCTAAAACATTCTTGATGAATATTCACTTATTAACTATCTCAGCTTTATCAGTGTAAATTTATTGATGGTGTCAAGATTAAACATGTACTAGTAGTACCAAAGTATTCGACATGTGAGAAAAATAATTCCTTAATGCATCTTTTATTCCCAATAAAAGAATGAACTGTGATGATCACTCAAGTATTACCAGAAAGAAGAAAACGACTAAGTAAAATTTAAAAGTCTACTTAACATTATAATTATGAGAAAAAGTGTAACTCCAGGAGGCGTATGCACACGTGCATGCACACACATACACATACACATGGCTAGTTATATATAATGATTAATTATTCAAACAGAATTTTTAAAAATTCCCTTAAATCACAAAGAAAAAAATGTTAATTGTCTGATGCAAGCATAAAAGGGTAAAATAGTCAATTTGAAAAATTTAGGACACATTTTAAAATTTAGAGACTTCTAAAACATCAAGATGAGAGGATGATTTTATTTGGTCATTTAAAAAATATAATCGGGGCTGGGAAGTTGGCTCAGTGGTAGAGCGCTTGCCTTGCATGCATGAGGCCCTGGGTTCAATTCCTCAGCACCACATAAGCAAAAAGAAAAAAGCCAGAAGTGGCGCTGTGGCTAAAGTGGTAGAGTGCTAGCCTTGAGCTGAAGAGCTGAGGGACAGCGCCCAGGCCCAGAGTTCAGGCCCCATGACCGGACCAAAAAAATAATAAAAAATAAAATAAAAAATAAAAAATATAATCAAATGCTTGAATCTGTTATTAGCATAAACTTATTTTCACAAACACCCTGAAATAAGATTACTGATCATAAATCAGAAGTTTCAACTTCATGATACAGAATGATCTAATACAGATTTATCATGCCTTTCAATTAGATACATTCCTACCAAAAAGTGAAATATTTTCTGGCTTCCACTGGGTAGCCTCAGAAAACAACAATGACAGGAGGAAAAACAATTACTGTCAACTGTGACATGAAAATTTGGCAAATAGTAACTAAAGATAAACCACATGTTCCAGGACAGACAATTCTCTAACTACCATTGTCTCCTTTAACATCTTCAGATATTACTAATAGGAGAACATGTCCAAAATAAACACACTAAGATTCTAACAGTGACTTGCTTAATAAACACTAAATGCTTTTCTTTCAATTCATGAAGTATGAACAAAAGTGAATGCCAAGAGTTATAAATTAATTACAAGAAATTAAAGAAAAGGGAGTATTTCATTTTGCCTGATTTGTTTTCCCTTAGTTTTAAAATTACTTTTTCTTTCTCCCCCACCCATGCTCTGAACTTCTTTCTTCATCCTTTATAACAAAGTTAAAGTGATATAACATGCTTTCCTAGAAAGTGATCCAGGACAATTACTTTTCTTCAACATCATAATGGACCACTACTTTCCACTGAGAATATTTTCTTTCTGCAAGTGCCACTTTGACTTTTCCTGCTGACTACCAGCCAGCTGGCATTGTTAAAGCATAGGAGATGGAGGATTAAAGTCCTCAACCTTCCTCCAAGTAGCTAGTACTTAAAATATAGACTTTCCTCTAAACTCAAATGGCTGCTGTCTTTCCCATAGTGATCAGATTTACCAGATGGGGAGAGAGAGGGAGAGAGAGAGAGAGAGATAGACAGACAGACAAATAGATAGACAGATGTAGCTTTCCTAGATAAATATTTCAAGATAATAGGAAAAATTGATGATATCTAAAAAAACAAAAGAATCCCTGAATGCTGATGGAAAATATTGTGTCTGCCCTCACCTCCATACAATGAAGCTGTCACAGTGTGTGAGAGGGTTTAAGAGTGAATAAATATAAAAACAGAGACAAATGCCAGTAGTGTAGTAGCTTTAAATGCATGTGTTTTTTTTTTGTTTTTGTTTTTTAAATATCCCTTACATCTCTTCTTACTAGGGCTTGAACACAGGGATTCCTACTTTTGTTTGGATTTCTTGTTCAATTGCTTTGCACTCTATCACTTAAATCATGCATCCAGTTAGGCATTTTGCTGGTTAATTAGAGAAGAGAGTCTCAAAAAACTTCCCTGTCTTGGCTATTTTCAGACCAGTATCCTCCAGGCCTCAGCCTCCTAAGTAGCTAGGATTACAGATGTGAACTATCTTCACCCAGCTCACACATCTCTTGCAAAACCTTTAGTCTTTCTATAGCTTAATGCTTCAGTTAATTTCTATTTTTTATTTTATTAATATCTCAGAAATTATGCAAAGCTAACCTGGGCTCAAAGCATACCTTCATAGGTTTAGATATGCCAGATTCATAACCACTTAATGATGCTTCATGATGAATTAATGAAAAGCAAGGTAATTTCCTTTCCTTCAAATGCTTCATAATGAAATTAAGTCATAAAATTATTCCTGCTCCTCTCATCCTTAACATCTCTTCTATATTACTAGTTTGCAAGTTTGAGAGAACTGCTAATTTCTAAGAAATTAGAAATATTGTTTTCTTCACTATTGATCACCAATCTGAAATTAAGTGATTTAAAAAATGTTCAGTAATGTGAACAAATTAACTGAGGTAGGATTACTCCTATTAGCCTTTAATGAAATGGAAAAAAAATATCCTTAAGTTTCACCAAAGATAAAAGTGTAAAATACTAGAATACATAAAAAAAAAACCTTGAAAGGAAATTTAATCATTGAAGTTACATTTAAAAAGAATTTTCCACTTTATAACTTAAGGGTAATTTTATGACATCATCAATTCTGGACTTCATGATTTCAGACATTGACAGATTCGCTGGGAGCCATTTTTTTTTTTAAATATAGAATCTGAAAGATTTCAGATGAGTTATGAACTTTCTAATAATCCTTGTAATACTAGAGTCCTAGGACAGAGACCCAACTCAGGCCCAGTTCAGCTATCACCTCAGATAAAACAAGCAAAAGGAATAGAAGAAAAAGGCAGGGAAGATTTCATCCAAAGGGGAATTTTATGAAGATGGAATATAAGCATTTCAGCCAATCTTCAATGAAGTGACATGACATGTAGGTTTTGTTTTGCTATATTTAATAGTGCTCAGTAGTCCAGACCTTAGGTATGTGAGGCTTTATATTATTTGAGCCAGTCTCCCAGTCCTTGTTCATTACCTTAGTTATGTAATTGTAACTTCGCTGCCCTCTGAATGTCACCTTTACAATAAAATTTAAAGAAAGTATCTATATCCAGATCTTCTCTATAATTATATCTTTGTCTATATCTAGCTCTACCTAGCTAGCTAGATACATAGATGTAAAAATATACTCATAGATAGATACAGAGACACATAGGCAGAATATATAATTTTTGTTTTGAGGTAGACTATTACTACTTTTGCCCTCAGGGCTTGCCTAAACCCATGATTCTTCTGCCTCTTCTTCTCAAGTAGTGGAGATTACAGGCATGAACCAGCATGCTTGGCTGACCATTACATTCAAATTGAAGAACTGGGGCAAGAAGAAAGAGATATGGCTAATTAAGCAAGATGTGGTCTTGCTGATCATGATCTCCATTCTGATTCTGCAAGGAAGAGTGAAGAAGTTTTTGTCATGAGAGAAGACAAGGCAGCTTCCTGGCAGCCTCCTCAAGGGAGATCTTCCATGTGTCTTCAGGGCTCTGCTGTTTCTAGAATCCTAAGTGACTCAATTGAGGACAATAATCAGAGATTCTCAGGGACCTTTTGGGGTGCAGGCAGTGGGGCTTGGGAATAGACTCACACACCTCAGTTACTTTCTTATCTTCTGCCTAAAGGAGAACGAGATGGGTTCTTTAGACACTGTGAAGGATTAACTGGCTCTCTTCCCTTAGTCAGATGTCAGCTGCAGTAAAGGAGAAAGATGCAACCAAAGGCAGAGATGGGTGGCAGGCTTTGACATGATTTCGGAACCCTGTGGGTCCAAATAACAAGTCAGTATCTTTCAAAAAATGTTTTTAGGTAACTGTTGTCCACACAATAGGGCTTCCTTTGTTTTCCTCCTATCTTGTGAATCATCTAAATAGATGACCATGAAACCCCTTAGTGCTGGGGATCAAATCCAGGGTCATGTGCATGCTAGAGTAGTGCTCTATCCCTGAACCGCATCCTTGGTGCATGCATGCGCGCGCATGCGTGCGTGTGTGTGTGTGTGTGTGTGTGTGTGTGTGTGTGTGTGTCTGTGTGTCTGTGTGTCTGTGTGTCTGTGTGTACTGTTACTGGGGCTTGAAGTCAGACTGAAGATTAACACCTTTAGTTAAACCACAGTTCCTCTCCCAGCTTTTTGCAAGTGAATTGGAGATTAGAATGTCAGGGACTTTCCTGCTCTGTCTGGCTTTCAATCTCAATCCTCAAATCTCAGCCTCCTGAGTAGCTAGGATTACAATCATGAGCCATCAGCACCCAGCACAGCCCAGTTTTGTTTTGTTTTTGTTGTTTTTGTAAATAACAGAGTAAGTAGAGCTTTTCTCCCACTTTCTTTATTCAAATTTCACAATATAAAGGTAGAAAGATATCGATATAATACAAATGTTTACTACTATTTGAACATACTCAAACTGTTCTGTTTGGTCGTTCCCAATGCTTAAATTCAGCAATCACTTGATCCAAGAAAAACTTAGTTATACGAATGTAAAGCTGGTTATTATCCTACGTTTCACCATTTCTCTAGTACCTATTAATGAGGAGCATTTATACAAATGCCTATTAGCTATTCACATGATGTCTTTACTGGATTGTTTTTCTTTTAATGTCCAAATATGAGTTCTTTATGTACTAAGTATAAATCCTTTGTGTCATAAAAGCATTGTATATATACTCTCCAAGGGTATAGGTCTGAGTAAATGCTAAGAGTCATGATTATGTCTGTTGGAGGAAGTTTATAATTTAATTAAGTACAATTTACCTAGTGTTTTATTTATGTTCTGTCCGATCTGATAAAAATATTATTAACCCCAAATGAAAACATTCACCTATGTTTTCTTCTAGAAGTTTTATATTTTAAACTTCTACCCAATTAAATTTTGGAAGGAAATAAGACTGAATTATTTTAAAAAAAATATTATTTTGCCATAGTTAAAAAAAGGAGGGGTAACAATGCCTGACAAGAAATGTATTCATTACCTTACTGAAGTAACTGTAACCTCCTTGTACAGTATCTTTACAAGAAAATAAAATTAAAAGAAAAAAATACAAAAAAGAAACAATTTTTTTTCTTTTTCCAGTCCTGGGGCTTGAACTATGGGCTTGTGTGCTATCCCTGGGTCCCTTTTGCTCAAGTTTAGCACTTTGCCACTAGTCACAGCCCCAATTCCAGCTTTTTGTTTTTGAAATCAAATGAGTCTCATGGACTTTCCAGATGAGACTGGCTTTGAATCACAATCCTCAGTCCTCAGCCTCCTGAGTAGCAAGGTTTATAGGTGTGAGCCACCATCTCCTGGCCTCACTAGAATATTTTTATCTTGCAAAATTATTCTAAACCTTAAATATTCTAAAAAATATTCTAAACCTTAAAAAAACAACAATTAACAGATTTCTCTTTCCTGAGTCCATAAAAATTGACCTTCTGCTCTCTGGCTCTATAAATGTGAATATATACAGATCTCAATACATTGCTTTCCAGTTCTTTTAAGTTCATTCTCATCAGTCAGAATTCCTCATTCTGTTGTGTGTTTGTAGGATAAATTCCTATTAAATTTTGTCAAATGTATGTTCATTGTTCTAAAGATGATTACATGATACAATCATTTCCTTTATAGTAAATGGCCATTTGTTCTCTATTATAGTAAATTGTATGTATTGATTTTCAAATATTAAATAAAGCTGCTATTGTTAGGATATATGTGCTTTTATATAATTCTATATTCAATTTAATAATATCTTGTTAGTAACACTTATGTCTGAGTTATTGAGAATGCTAGGCTATTGCTTTTAGTAAACTTTCACTTTTCTACTTTGGGCATTGGGCAGTATTGGTTTTATAATATTAATATGTAAGATATTCCTCTTCATTTATTTTCTGAGATTTCTGTAGAACTGGTATTGTTTCCTTTAATGTTTGATAAAATTTGTCAGGGAAGCTATTTGTATCTGGAATTTTGTTTGTGGGATGTTTTTTAAATTGAAATTCACTTTTCCTGTCAAACAGTCAATAATGTTTCTCTTTCCTTCTTTTGACAATATATATCCTTAAAATATTTTTCCAACATCATCTGACTGAACTGATAATAAAGTAGTTCCTAATACTTGAATATATTTTGAATGTCTACCAATTCTAAGATGATATCCCTCAATTCATAGCTAATGGTAGAAATCTGTATCTTTTTTGAATGTGTGTTGATTAGAATAGGTAGATACTTATCAGGTTTTGAAAATTATAATCATCAGCTATTATTTACATGGTAGCATTATAGGATTATGCTCATGGTCACATTATTTCTTTATGTTTAAAATGTCCATCCATTTCACAGACTACACTAACACATATTTTTTTTGAGTTTTGTTTAAATAATAGCTAGCACTCTTTCCTACTACCTGTGGAATATAAACTTTGTGTCATTGTCAACCTGACAAGACTTAATTATACCATTTTACTACTTATTTTCTGTACATTTGTCTTTTTATCTTCCTTTTTTCCTTTTGTGGAGTAATACTAATGTTCAGATTTGCCTGCACTCTTCTTTTTTCTTGTTGTGAGGCTTTGTAATATTTCAAAAATTATCATAACGTACCTTGAAATAACACATAATTTCACACATAAGTAACTTTACAGTAGTATTCTGCCATTTTCCTCTCCTCTCCTCTGCAGCCCTGATATAAAACATTTACTGACAACTATGCTGTAATGTATCATAATATATGGCTCTTAGTTTTGCTTGAAACAGTGAATAATATATATATATATATATATATATATATATATATTTAAGAGGTAAAGATTTATTGCAAAACAACATGTTCATGGGGACACAGGGTGAAATGAGGTATTATTTTTCATTTCTTATTTTTTATTGTAAAGATACTGTATAGAGGGGTTACAGTTATATGAGTAAGATAATGAGTACATTTCCTATTGAACAATGTAAGGTAAATTATATTTTAACTACTTAAAAACCAGGAAAACATTTTACTTTATTTGCCTGAATGTTTATCATTTTCATCCTTTTTGTCCTTTTGTGTAGTTTCCAAGTTTCATTTTCCTTTTGCCTGAAATGCGCCCTGGAGTAGTTCATGTTGTTCTTGTCTGCTAATAAAGAATTCTCTCAGCTTTTGTCTGTAAAAATCTTTTGGTTTTCATTATTGAAAGCTAATTTCAATGCCCATAGAATTTCTAAGCTGCCATGAATTTTTTTCAGTATTTTATATATGGTTCCCCTGTGATCTGGCTTAGTTTCTTAGAAGAAATAATGATAATTCTCATTTTTAATCTTCTAGATATCATGTATCTTTTGTCTTCTCTTTTTGAGTCAATTTGATAATATTTCTGATGTGGCTTGGCACAGTTTTGCTTAGGTAGTTTCCTGATCTGTCAGTTGACAGAGCTTACCAAAATCTGAGAAATTATGCCATATAATTCTATGTTTAAATATTTAGTTTTAGCTGGGTGCCAGTGGCTCATGCCTGTAATCCTAACAACTCAAGAGACTGAGATCTGAAGATCACAGTTCAAAGCAAGCTCAAATAGGAAATTATTAAAAAGTTAAAAGGACTGCTGCAGCTGTGGTGGTAGAATGCTAGTCCTGAGCAAAATGAAGCTCAGGGACAAGCACCCAGGACCTGAGTTTAAACCTCAGGACCAGCACACACACACACACACACACACACACACACACACACACACACACACGCACACGCGCACACACACACACACATACATACACACACACACACAATATTTTGTCTTTCCTCTGTCAGTCTTTTTTTAATCACAGATATTCTTACTATACATGTTTTAGGTAGATAAACAGATAAATGATAGATGGCACAGATAAACAGATGATTGATAGACAGGAAGGTAGAAAGATATCTACTAGATCAGTATAACCATGAATTGTTTTCATTTTGTTTCTTTCCACATTGAAGCTTGCTGTTTCTCTTGTTTGACTTTCAGTTGACTGCTGGTTTCTGACAGTATTTATTTTACTCTGGATGTCATGGATTGAATCTTTAACTTAAGATCTTTTAATTTTCATTTCTACAAGATCCATTGATTCTACAAGATCATTACTATATTGTATTGTATTGTATTGTAGTTATTGTATTGTGTTGTGTTGTACTGTACTGTATTTTGTCAGTTGTGGGGCTTAAATTCTGGGCCTGGGAGCTGTCCCTGAGCTCTATGGCTCAAGGCAAGAGCTCTACCACTTTGAGCCACCATGCCACTTCCAGTTTCCTGGTGGTTAATTGGAGATAAGAGTCTCATGGACTTTCCTGCCTTAGGCTGGCTTTGAACCTCACTCCTCAGTTCTCAGCTTCCTGAGTAGCTAGGATTACAGGCATGAGCCTCTGGCGCCCAGCTTCTTCATGTTTTCATCATTTTAGATATCATTTTTTATAATTTATTACTTCTGAAAATGAAAAAAATGAGACCTAGAGAACTGAAATGACTTACTTAAAAATTAGAGAGGGAACAAAACAAGCATAGAGGTTGCAAGTGAGAGAATAAGTCCTGCAAACCATCTCCCCTTTCTGTGGCAAACCCTGGAAACAGTGCTCTCTCCTATTCTCCCCTGTGGTCTATCCTTTCTCTTCTGTGAATATATATATATATATATATATATATATATATATAAATATATATATATAAATATATATGTATATACACACACACATATATATAATATATAGAGACAGACAATTGGTATATCTTTTAATTATAAAGGTGTTATACAGATATACAGAGGGGTTACAGTTACATGGGTTAGGTAATAAGTACATTTATTTTTTAACATTGTCAACTCTTCCTTCCCACTCTCTCAGTTTTCTTGATCTCCCTCTCAAGTTGTATAGTTGTATAGTTCATTTTCAATGTAGTGTCTAGTAAATATCACTGCTGTAATTGTTCACCCTTTGTTCCACCATTTCCCTGTGCCCACCCCATTTTACTCTTCCAAAGACTGATAAACTATCAAACAAGACAAATGTTTAAAGAAAAGAAAACAAAGAAAAACCACTTCTTTCCATTTCTTGTAGTTCATTTGGATAAATATTATTTTACATGATCATATGCACATAGCTATTGGGCCTTAGTGATCTCTCCTAAAAATAACCTCCTTTGGTCTCTCTGTGTGAATGTCTAGAGACCTGTATCATTTATTATGTCCAAGGGTATTTTTTTTTGTCTTTTACCATCCAGTGTGTTTGCTTGTAGTTTTATAGGCACATTCTAGTTACCACAAATGAGGGAAGCTGAGCAATCTATGTTTCTTTGTGTCTAGCTTTACTTTGCTTAATATAATGTCATCCAAGTCTTATAATTTCCTTATCAGTGGTACAATATTAATCTTTCTGGTGGAGAAGAATTCCATTGTGTATATATACCACATTTTCTTGATCTATTCGTTCATTGAGGGGCATCTAGGTTGATGGTGTCATCATTTTTTGGGGGGTGCCATCATTTTTATATTCCATTATCTTCTCATTAGTTTTGCATTTGCCTTTATATCATTGAGAGTATTCATACAAGTTTGCTTAAAACCTTTATCAGTAAATTCTATGTTGACTTTATTCATCTATTTTTCTCATATTATATTGTCTTTAAGTGGCTGCACAAAGAGCTGCCATTGAACAAAGCAGTTTATGAATAAGTAATATCATTATCTAATAATATCAGATGATAAGAAAAGCTTTATAAACTTTAAGATGAATTAAGTAAAAAGAGAACTCGGAGGAAAAAAACTGCTGCTATTTTAAAAGGTATAAACTTCGTTGTCCTATTTATGAGGGAAGTGTAAGATAACTGTCACTCAGAGGCTATTTCCCAGCTTGAAGTTTATAACCCATATGTCTACAGAGAATAATAGAAGTGTCTTGGTTTCCATGTTGATTTGGTAGGTTTTAGTTACAAAAAGAGAACAGTGGGAAAAATATGCTTAAGCTGTGGAAGAATGCAGACTAGAAGCCACCTAAGGAAAAAAAGTCTTTGTCCAAAGAGCTAGCAAAATACAAATAAAACTTGACCTTCATCTTTCTTTATAAAACTGGGAAACAAATGTTTTCATCCTATGATAGAGATAAGATACAAGAGTTTAAAAATATGAACGGAGAAAATGTAAACATTGTACAAAAAATATTCTAGAAGTTGCCACTATCAAATTTTAACCAAAATATCCTGAAAGCTTACTCCATCACTTATAACGGGAGGACAGTGATAGAAATGACACAGATGTACAGATATACGGATGGAACTATCAACATAGTAGGAGTAGAAATGAATCAGAATATAGATGCTAATAATGTACAAAACATTTTGACTATATTTTCTATTATAATTACAAAAAAGTATCATTCTGTTGATATACTTTTAAATGGACTTCAAGATTGCAGAAATGTGTATTTAGGTATAGCCATTGATTTTTCCCCTATCTCTGAGTAAAATAGATTTTCTCTCTGGATGATTCTTCTTTAACACAAGGATGACACTTATATTATAATGCAGGTTCTGATCATAGTGGGTTTTCAACAAATATTATTGTAATGATTACTAGCCTTGTCTTATTGCTATTTCAAAATTTACAAATTTTAATGACACATAGTTTTGGATCATTTTCCTAAATCACAATGTTTGTCTCTTATCTATAAATACAAAACAGTAGAGCACTGCATCCTATGTAACAGAGGTTATTCTACAGATATGATTGATAGTAGGTATGTATGTGTAACTTCAGCTTTTATATGAGACTAGAAGAAAATTAAGGAGGATTTTAACGTGTCAGATTAGAAGATATGTGTATTATCATATTTATCTAGGACAAGAGCTTAGAGAACAACTGTTCTCTAGAATAAAGAATAGAGAATACAGAAGAGAATAATGAAGCTGATTTGCAAGAGTGAACTGAAACTGGAAGTAATCAGTCACTTCTGAGAATTTAGTCTTTGTCTTTAACTGACCCTTTTGTATCAAGATACAGATACTTCCTGCTTAAATTAAACACATGGTTCTTAGAAGAAACACAAGGGTAAATAAATACATAAAGAAAATCTTTAACATCTTTTTCCATAAAGGAAATAAAAACCAAAATGAAATTGTGATATTAACTCACATAAGACAGAATGGTTTGTTTCACTCAGAAAACAAAACAAACGATGAGGAGGAACATGGAGGGGAAAGGAACAGTTAGATATTTTTGTTGGGAATGCATATTAATGACAATCTGCACTTAAAGTTAGTACAGAGGTCTGTAAAGACCTAGTGATCCCGTGATAATATCCTGTGATAATATATCCAGAGGTTGTCAGTCAACATACAATAGACAGACCTCTACACCTATATTTATAGAAGCACTGTTCACAGCAGCCAAGCTCTCAAATCAGCCTATGTGACCATTGGCCAATGAATCAAAACAAGTGAAATTATGTTGTGTACAGGTAAATAGATGGAACGAGACCATCAGGTTAAGTGAAAGAAGCCAGATTGAGAAAAGCAAATGTCACGTTTTCCCTTATGTTTTCTTAGCTAGACATAAGAAAAAGACATGAATGTAAAAAAGGGATTGTGGGAGAGAATCTGCAGTAGGAAGAAGATGAAAAATGAGGGTGAATGGGGGAGGACAAACCATGGTGAAGAAACTTAATATGCATGTGTGTAAATAGAGTAATAAAAGCCATTAAAATAGAGAAGTGTAAAGGAATAAGAGAGTAATTCAGGGTGAGAATTTGGTTAAATAACATTGCATGTATATATGGATACATCACTTTTTCATTTTCAGTGTTTGTTATATAAACCATTTTGATGCATTGTAAGTATCTACAAGCAGATGCTTATAATTCAAAAAATATCATTAACCAGGAAACCAGTTATAGTCTTCTGAACATTTAGAATGTAATATTTACTTAGTGCATATTTTAACAGTTTGCTTAACTTGATGTTGTACAGTATTTTGACAATATACTTCAGAAATATTTTGGCAGAGAAAATGATCAGTTCCATGCTATTGGTAACATGGACAACCTCATACATGCTTACATTAGAATGTCTTTGTTCTAGAATTTATTAAATACAACATAAAATAACAATCCCTTATATCTACTGGTATTTCAGTTGAAATATTAAATGTGATATACACATCTATTACTATAGTATTTTCCCACTATAGTAATTTTAAGGTAACAGATATCATAATGTAATGGCATTTTCAGGTGATGGATAGTATAAGTGCAAACTAATGACACATAACTAAAATAATTATATGCAATTATAACTACAATAATGTGTAATCAATAAACTACTTTATAAAACTAAATTTGACCCATTCAAGAGTACAATCGTTATCCCAATGTAAACTAGATTCTCAAGAATAAAAATACACTTTTTTTTTTTTTGCTGGTCATGGGGCCTGAACTCAGGGCCTGGGTGCTTTCCCTCAGCTCTTCAGCTCAAGGCCAGAACTCTACCACTTGAGCCACAGCGCCAAGTGGGTTTTTTCTGCTTTTTCTGCTTATGTGGTGCTGAAGAATTGAACCCATGGCCTCATGCATGCAAAGCAAGCACTCAATCACTGAGCCACCTTCCCAGCCCCAAAATACACTTTTTAAATGGGAAGAATTAATCCATTTGGCTTATAGATGAGGTTAAGAATAGATTTGTAACTATATTTTATAGATATTTTTCAAATTTATGCATGCTTACTATGAGAACAAAAAAACAAAAGGACAGATTCTGAGATGTACAGAAATAAAAACTTGTGTTACAGAGACATTGCTTTTTCTTTCTATATGATAAATAGGAACAGTGCATATGAGAAGAAATTGCTCTTCTATATCAACTATATAACTTTTTCTACTATAAAACCATGATCTTGGTTAAAGATGTTAAAAACACTAGTTCATTTTTTAAATGATAAGAATAAAATCTATTGACAAATGCATCCCTTTGTATTTAATATTCCTGGAACAATCTATCGTTGACAGTATTAAAATGATATATGTGACTAATCATGTATTTGACTATATATTCGGGTTCAGTGGTCTTTTGCAAATTTCTCCTTGAGGAATATCGTAGCCTTATGTTCCCACAAAGAATATATAAAGTATTTGCTTAACAAGAATTCTAGTTGACAAAAATCCTTCAAATGGAACATTTTAATTGGGAGCTCACAATGAGATAAAAGACCATACCTTTTTCTTTCTTTCTTTTTTGTCTTTTCTTTTTCCAAGAAAAAGTTCATTTCCCCCAGTTTTGCAAACCCTAAAACAAAACTTGGAATATCCAGAGATTTGGGAACAAAAACAAACTGGTATTAAGTTATATCCATGTTGATAACATAAAATTGTTACATATTAAATATTTGATTTAAATATTAAGTATTTTAAATTTAGATATTATATATTTTAATTTTTAAATACACTAAACATCTTTAGCACAACTGACTTTTTATATACCTAAAATCATAATCAAGGGGAAATTAGAAGAATACAGAGGTATTCTGTGTGTGATTTTTTTAAATCTTTCTTTCTTTTTTTTTTTGCCTTCTATTTATTTGTGGGAAAAAAATGCATTCCACTGTGAAGAAAAACTATTAACTACATTTTAAGGGAAAACACAATTCAAATGCCAGAAGAAAACAAAACACAATAAGGGATTCCACATTTTCTCCAACAATTTTAACCATCATTCTCTCCCTAGAACACCAGTATTTCTCCAATGGGTGTCCAGGTTGAACATCTGCCCTAGAACAAGTCATCTTCTCTAGACCTGTGCATAGGTATTTTCCTGTAGCAAAGATGCACCTACACATACCACAGCAAAGTATATCCAACTGTACAAAGTACCATATGCTTATGATATTCATATATCATTCAGGACCTAGCTCAGCTGAGTCACTCACGTCTCTGAGTGACCTATAAGATCTTCCAGGCCCCTAATAGGGATGCAGATCATTTGCGGACAGGAGTTTTAAATGTCTAAACATATGTCGTGTGAACACTGGCAAACTGTTTATCTGGCCCAGAAGTTGGTGTTGACTTTTTCAGCTAGTTGGATATTTGAATATTAGGTGATTTCCATATAGTTCAAGATCTCTAGTTTTGTCAGGAAAAAGAAAATGAGCTAGTATTTCCACAAGGCAAAAATTACCCAGTAGAGAACAGCATTTCAGTTAGGGATAGCCACTTAATAGTCACTCACTGATGAGTTCACCATACTTTTTCTTGTCTCCCCATTCTGTCTCTTTCTGCTCTTATGTACTGTTATATTTGCATTCTGCAAGTATGATTGTGTCTGTAATTTCTCTGTATCTAGTCCACCACTCGCCTTACTTTTCTCATTTTACTTGTATAATATTTGGCTTTGATATCTATGGGTTATGAAAACATGAACATCTAAGGTAGTAATTTAGGTATGCATATTATTAAGTATTAGTATTATTTTTATTATTCTAGCTGACCTTAACCATGAGTGGCTCATTTCTAACTCATTTCAGTGCTTCTCAAAGTATCTATTAACTCTTACCAATTGCCTCTGTGGCTGTTCTTTCACTATTAAGGTGTTAGAAAGGTAATGACCCTTAGTGACCCTGTCAGAAATAACGCTGTTGATAATTATCAATCTGAACAATTAACCCATAAGCAAATAAATTATTCCAAACCATGTCTCCTATGTTTCTTCGGATAATTGGCTCCCTGATCAGGATGGAACACAGAAGGCCCAGAGAAACACCAGAAGTTCTGTCATTAGTTTCTAGAGTCAGTAGATGACTATTAGGCCCTCTGGGAACTTTCAGAATGCTGTGTAATTGCTGAAACCCCTTCAGGCCTAGCTTAGCCTGACTTGAGTGGTTACTGTTTCATTTGATCAATCTGTTTGCTAAACTCACCAGGGGAAAACAAACCTTTCATCATTTGCAAAACCAGTTCACATTTAAATACTATAATCAAATCCTTCTCCAGTATTTCTGAAAGCTACAGAACAGAGTACGCATTCCTGTTCAGATAAAGATAAAAGGAAGAGCAAACATTACCAAATTAATCATAACATACCAAGTACCGTGTTAGGTGTCTGTATTTGTTATGTCCCTAAACTTGTGTGAAATATTATCATGTACACATTTATAGATGAAGGAATGGAATCTTAAATCAAAGGTAAAATATATAGCCTAATCGCATGAACAGCTGAAAATATCTGATGCAAACCAATGGAAGTCTGATACCAAATAGATACTGATTTTACTCAGTGAAAGTGTACTTTCATTTACAGCACATATCCTCAAGACTACACATTTATAATTTGTGAAAGAGCTAATGAACTAAAGAACCATGAGCCAGTGATTGTCCATAAACAATCTGGAAATCACAATCATATTGGAAAACACCTGAGTATTTCTACCTAGGGAAAAAACAAAACAGACCAAAGGCCTAACTGCTGTTAGAGAATTTGAAAGTAGGTATAGGCAGAAATCCAGCTACTTGAGGGAACTAAAATTCATATAATTTGTGAGAGAAGATTTTCTAAAAATAGCCCCAAATTATAAATTTGTAATGAAAGTGAATATGCAAAGAAGACAAGTTTAAAAAATATTCTACATTTAAATACATACATATATAATATAGGAAATACTTTAAACCCTTTTAAATAAATCAACTGTCTAACACATTTTTTGTGTTTGTGTGCCAATATTGGGGCTTGACTCAGGGCATGGGCACTGTCCCTTAGCTTTTTCACTCAAGGCTAGCACTCTACCACTGGAGCCACACCAAGCCTTATGCCTTTTCGGTGGCTAGATGAAAATAAGACACACTTTTCTGCCTGGACTGGCTTTGAACCAGAATCCTCATATATCAGCCTTCTGAATAGCTAGGATTACAGATGTGAACCACACTAGTGCCCAGCTCTGGTAAACTTTCATAGAGTATCTACAGTTTTGGCTTCAAATTTTTTTATTGCTTATTTAGTAATTGCCCATTGTCTAATGATAATGCCAATGAGTCTACATAAAATTTTCACTGGAAACTCCTTTATGAGGAATAAAATAATTCATGAGGGCATATTAGTTCACTGGTCCATATATAAAACTGTTAACCCATACATATACATAACCTATATGGCATTGGCTATTATTATTATAATTAGCTAAAATATAGGCAAACCCTTAAAAATTTTATGTTGATGAACTTTTCTCCATCGTGTCAATTGTGCATTCTCTATTTTTTTTTTTTGATCAGTCATGGGACTTGAACTCTAGGCTTGGGTGCTGTCCCTCAGCTCTTCAGCTCAAGGCAGGTGCTCTACCACTTGAGGTACAGCACCACTTCTGGTTTTTTTTAGTGGTTTATTGGAGATAAGAGTCTCATGGACTTTCCTGCCTGGGCTGGCTTTGAACTGTGATCATCAGATCTCAGCCTCCTGAGTAGCTAGGATTACAGGCGTGAGCCACTGGTGCCTGGCACAAATGTGCATTATTGAGTTAGTTTTTGTTCCTCACAATTAAGCAATTGGCTCTTTATAATCTTAATTACACAGCAATTAATCAATTAAAGTATACACATTTCTAATATCTAGCTTAATAGTGTGGCTATCTCTACATTTGTTACTTTGAAGACTAAAAGACATGTTGAGATAATTTCTGCACACTCAAAGGATTGCTGCAGGTGTAATGTGATATATTAAGCATTTAAAAGTACTGACTTTGACACATAGAACATAAACAGCAAATGTAATATAACATAGATATCATTGTATTGTTAATGGAAGTTTTCATAAAGATCTTTTTTTAAAAAGAAAATCTGTAGGGTGAATTGAGGAGTGCAATAACTTAAGTATCAGTACCACTTATATAATGTGTAATATTAATATATTTTGAGAAATGCATAAGGTTTTATTTAGTTTCTTAACATATTGTAAGTACTATAAACTAGCAAAAAATTGTGAACTCTCATTATTGAAGCAGTTAAGCTGGTCAGAAAAAAGATTGTCTCTGAGAAGTCCTATGTCTAGAGCAACAGGTCATAGTAATTTTCAGTTTTTATACATTAGTTTTCCTTTTCTGTAATTGAATAAAAATTTAGCCTATAAAATAAATATTAAAAATGTCTAGTAAAAACAAAAATGGAAAAAAAACAAGCCTTTAAAAGCTGTAATGTTAAAAGAAAAGATGTGGATGGAGCTGCGCAGTTTGAAGCAGGAAACCAGGATTTGCCTCTAATTCCTATATTCCTGTCTGCCCTTCAGCAACCCTCACAGACATCAATAGGAAGTTCAGATCTTCAGAACTCAAGTCCATAGATCCAGAGCTTCTTTGTGAGTTTGTGTAAACATGTATATTTCTTTCTATAATCTTTATACGGACAACCACAAAGAAACTTTTGGGAAGAATCTCTAAGGGGTTCCTGAAATGCAGCACACAAGTTCCAGGCCATAGACAATGAACATGTGGGAGACATGAAGTGGATAATAGAAGAGTCAAGGAAAAGGTGGCTAGATGTACAGATATATGTATATGTATATGTACATACACATGTATATGTACATACATACATATAAATGAACATATAAATATGATTTCAAAGACAAGTCTAGCTAGCATAAGAAAGTTTGTGTTAGTGGCCAGGCCCTCTCACATAGATCAATATCATATTAATCTCTACAGTGACAGAGAAAACCCTACATTAGGTTCATAGGCTCTGCATCAGACTTGGAAGCTCCAGATATGGTCCCTAATCTCCCCTCAAAAAAATGTTTGACCATCCTAAAGTCAGAGAAAAATTCACCTGTCTTCCCTATTGGTTGCAAAGATGAAAATCAATCCAAGTGATTCTTATTAAACAGCCTCAGAGATCTTGGCATTTCAGAGGACACAATGTTGTAAAGACATATAACACAGCATACAGTCTGTGTCTTTCAAGAGCCTGCAACCTAGCACTGACAACAGAGGCAAATCGATGACTAATCTGGAATGGCTATCAGATGAAAGAGGCCCAGGGTTTACATTTTGAACTGCAAAATGCAATCGTGAGTGTTCTGTGGCATAAAGTGAGTATATAGAAGTATATGAAGCCATTTTCAATAATCTGAAAACAAATGTGTGTTTTAGGATAATTTTACTTTTAAACAACAATGATGTTTGAAAATTAGAAAATAATTCTGAAATGCTGATTGGCAATGGAAGCAAATTAAGGGTTTAAAATGAGCTAACATCCACTCTTATAAAAAATCAAAGGCTTAAATGAATGATTTGAAGACTGGAATACAATATGTTTAATCTTCTTTTGGAAAATATTTTCTTTAATTTTATTACAATATACTTCTCTCAATTTTTATTTTAAAGAGCTCTGACAAAGATCATTTTATATTTTCATGTAAAGTATTTTTGGAGTAATTCTGACAGGTTCCCTATAACAAAATAAATAATGCAGTAAATTTAAGACATTATTGAGAATTGTGGATGATTTTGTCATTTTATTTGATTTCTTTGGATAATCTAATATATATGATATATAATTTAATGTACTCATGAATCTGCAAAATGGAATCATTATATGTAAATCAATTATATTTTAGAAAGCATTAATTACCATGTACTGGTGGCTTACATCTGATCTGTAATCCCAACTACTCAGGAGGCTGAGATCTAGGCATAGTGGTTCAAAGCTAGCCTGGGAAAGAAAGTCTATGAGGCTCTTATGTCAAATTAACCACCAATAGCTGGAAGCGAATCTGTGACTCAAATAGTAGAAAGCTAGTCTTGATTGAAAAAATTGAGAGAGAGGCTCTGGATATATTAAAACCATCAGCACAACCATGTCTATTGTAGCACCACTCACCATAGTCAAGATATCAAATCATCACAGAGACTCCTGAATAGACAAATACATGAAGAAAATGTGGCATGGAATTTTACTCTATTGGAGTCCAATAGAATGTGTATATATGTGACAATATTATTGTTTCACTTGTAAAGAAATGGAAAGACTAAAAAAAAATTATATTAAGTGAAGTAAGTCAGGCCCAGAGAGACAACAAATGCATGCATTCCCTTTAATGTGGAGTTAGCTTTAGCTTATAAACTTATAAGTAGATATGTTGGGTAGTGTGCTAGGACATAAATATATTTTAATTGGAAATGAATAACTGGTAGATTCAGAGGAGAACTCAAATAGTGGAGTTCCTTATAAAAACAATGTAAAAGTTTAACAAAATAAACAGCAGGAAGCAGGTAATTTAAAGAGATGGGATGGGGTCAAGTGGAAAGGGGAGATGAATGAAGAGGAGGAGAACTCAGTCAAGAATTTAATGTATGTTCTATAAAATTAAGAAGAGTAAGGGAAAGAAGGTATGGGTGAGAATGTTGAAAGGGGTGACATTGATCAAGATATATTACTACTTGGCAACTCCTTTGTACAACTGTTTAAATGTAATAAAATGTAAAAATGATAAAAAATAAAATTAAATTATTAAAAGTAATAACTTTTATTGTTGTGGATTTTATTTTATTTATTTATTTATTTATTTTTGTTGGTCTCGGGGCTTGAACTCTGGGCCTGGGCACTGTCCCTCAGCTCTTCAGCTCAAGGCTAGCACTCTACCACTTGAACCACAGAACCACTTCTGGTTTTCTGGTGTTTATTGGAGATAAAGAGTCTCAGGGACTTTCCTGTCCTGGCTGGCTTTAAACCACAATCTTCAGATCTCAGCCTCCTGAGTAGCTAGGATTACAGGCATGAGCCACCGGCCTACAGCTTGTTATGGATTTTAAATAATAGCTTCTAATAGATATAATGATTATTATTCCTCCAAAGTATATTATTCAAATATTAAGAAATATGTATCTTTCATTTAGCTGTAGTATCTTCCTAATGTTCATTCTGAACTGAATTGCCCAATAATCTAAACCAAGACATTGGAAAGAAAAAGGGAAACAGAGGACTCATATATCAACCAAGCATTGGAAATTCCTGCTTATTGAATTTCATGTGGAATTCTGTTGTCTTAAAGCTCTGGCTTCAATAAAAGCCACAAATCCTTTTCTTTCATTTTATGAAATTGCTAATAGGATAACCCCAAATATGTAAAATTATATAAAAATCACACACCATACATATATATACTGATTTTTCTTTTTCCTCAAAATTTCACCGAAACAGATAATTGTCAGCTTTCTTCTTTGGCCAGAAAATGCTCATTTTCACTAAACTTTCTAAGAAATACCTCTGATTGTAATGCATACAAAATGGATGAGATGCATGTATGTATAAGGATAGGGGCATTTGTAACAACTGAATGGCCATAAACACCTGTGTAGTTTTTAACCTCATAAACACTCATACTATTTATCACTTTCAAAAAGTTTGAGAATTCAAATATCTTACAATAGGCTTATTTTTATTAGACAGGTAAAGACTTATTCAGTTAGAATTTTCAAAAATGTAAGAGATAGGGCTGGGAAGGTGGCTCAGTGGTAGAGTGCTTGCCTTGCATACATAAGGCCCTGGGTTCAATTCCTCAGCACCACATTAGCAGAAAAACCTTGAAGTGGTGCTGTGGCTCAAGTGGTAGAGTGCTAACCTTGAGCTGAAGAGCTGAGGGACAGCACCCAGGCTCAGAGTTCAGGCCCCATGACTGACCAAAAAAAAAAAAAAAAAAAAAAGTAAAAGATTGGAACTAGATATGATTATACAAATAGACTCAAGAAAAATGTTTTTAGGAAAGTAAGGTGTCATAAATTTAGTTGACAAAGTCAAAAATGTCAATTAGGTTAAATTCTACTTAAGTAATATCCAGGTGCAACCAAGTCAATTTATAGATAATAAAAATTTCCATTTAAAGCCTGGCAACCAGTGGCTCTCACCTGTACTCCATGCTACTCAAGAGGCTGAGACCTGAATAGCATGACTTGGAGCCAACCTGAGTAGGAATGTCCATGAAACTCTTATTTCCATTTAACTGCCCCAGAGCAGAAAGGGAGCTGTGGCCCAAGTGGAAGAACACTAAAGCAACAAAAGGATAGCACCCATGCCCTGAGATTTTGCCCCAGGACCAACCTCTCCTTATCTATTTCCCAGTGCTTTTTGAGGCTCCTCTTCAAATATGATGCTGCAAATACCCTTTGTGTGGGACAAGTCATTACCAAAGCTTGTCTGCACCTTTTCATCAGTTTTATATAAGCATTTGGAAATTACACTATAGAAGGCTCATGGTTTGTAAAGCTTTATACTGTGCTATTGAAAAACACTACTCCTCTATAATGTCAGCATATAGGTGCCTCCAGGAAGACAGAAACTCAGAAACTTGCCATGCTGTATAGGATAGCAAGGTACAGATATTTCATTGTCTCTATCTTTCTGTTATACTGCCATAAAGTAAAATGGTTCTTTCTAAAATATAAAATCTTACTTCTATATTTTCACTACTAAAATGAAAAAGATACAGTTCAGTATGCTCCTGATGCAAATAGGTCACTCTTTCATACCTGACTGAATACTATGCTGCCTATTTTGTTTTGCTACCTGCTTCAGGTTTATGATGAACATTTCCTAAACCCTTGAGCAATTTGTTTCTACAAAATACTTATTCAATATGCTGCCCAAAATTATAGTGGCTCTATTAGGTAAGTGTACAGCTTAGAGAAAAGAAGATAAAATTGCATAATTACATAATATCTGTAAGAAAAGGCATAAAGAAAGTTGTACCTTTGTTAATTGTAGTAAAAATATGACTTACAAAACTATTTCGTATGACTCAAAGATGATGAATTCAATCTTAGGATTGCATTACATAAATCTAGAGGTATATAGGTACATATAAATTTTTAATAAAACTTTTTTTATGGGGAGGTGGTAGTAGGATTTCAACTGATGATGCTTGCCCCTAGAATGTACACTTTTTTTTCAAAGAATAAATACAATGGCCTGAAAGTTGGTTGTAAAAGTCTTCTTTAAAATAAATGCTACTTCTAAAAATCTTTCATTAAACAGTCAGAGATATTGCCTCTCTACAGAAAATAATCCACTAGGGAAAAAATGTGGATAATATAGGTATTTAAAAAATAGGTAGATTGCTGGGTGGACAGAAATTTAGCATATTCCGTTTACTATGTTAAATAAAAGTAGATGCTTTACTGAGTTACTTTTAGTACCATTTTATCATTTCTTTGATGCAATATATATTAAGTGCAATGTCTAGCTCATAGATTTTCATATGTCTACTCTAGGCATCTCCAGGCCATACTTTAACTCCTGCTGAAATGCACATTCATAGAAGGCTTCCTTTCTTTATTCTTTGCTCATTTTACCACTTGTATCTAATATAACCAAAGAGCCATCTAACACAGTGTAAGGAAGTGGTATACTATAGAGAAGATTTTAATGGTATAATAAATGTCAATGTTTACATTGTGGAGAAGCAATATATCCTGTTTTGTTCTTTCATAATTGACACTTCTTCATAGTGAATATACTCATAGCTAATGGTACCTCTTATTAATATTTAATAGATCAAAATACAAAATTATTAATTTATCATTGATAGGTTTCCCCAATTATAACACCTCATAAATTTGGGGTAAATCCTATATTTTTAAGGTTAATATGACAATATGAAAGTCAAATTCCAAGTATTTTTAATAGAAAAAAATTAACATTCTATTTTTTATAAGAAACCATGCAGTAACTTAAATTAAGCTTTATAGTATGCATGAATTTTGCAACTACTATATATTTCACTCATATATGTGTGTTTGTGAGTTTGTGTGTGTGTGTGTGTGTGTGTGTGTGTGTGTGTGTGTGTGTATGTGACAGTGGAAATAAAAGTCAAATAATTCTTTTCACCTTTAAGGGAACAGAAAAATGTAATTCTCTTTCTTTTAAAAAAATTTTTTTACTAGGATGTATCTGAATGTGAAAGTTTCAAATCTCAGTAGCTACCTATATTCCCATTAAAATAAAACTACAAACAAAGTAACTACCACACAAACTAAGTTATACACATGATGGAAAATAGTTATATTTATTATCCAAGTGTCCTGTTCCATTAATTTCTACTTGTAGTATTTGAAAAATTCCCATAAACTTTCAAACTACACAATCATAGAAGAAAGCCCTCCTGAAATCATCTGCATGGCAACATGTCAACAAGCAAATTACAAAAGAAAAATACATATAAGGAAACAGCAAAACAGAAAAAAAGACTATTTTAGCACAAATTAAATTTTGCACTCAGTGGAGGCTGTATCTGATGAAGTGCTGTGGCTATTATCCTTTTGCTCAACTCGACACAGTTGAGTGCATTCTATGAGCAAGAACCAGAACCTATTACTAGCAAAGGCAAGTCCCAGGCAACAGACTATCAATGGCTTTTTCACTTCATTGTGCAAGTTCTATATGCATTCTGTGAAGTAAAAGAAGTTGCATATATCAAAGGCTGACTGTGATGGTATTCATGAAGAAAGAGTAGGGTAGCAAAAGTGCTGATGTAAGGAGATACATTCCTATTCAATTAAAGTAGCACTTCATAAAATACTGAGTATGAACTAATAAAATTTCAACTCTTCTAAAAGGCTGAAGCACTAAATTACATAATGACATACCTTTTCATTTCTTTTCTGTGTGTGTTTGGAGGGGGGTGTGGGGGGGTGAGGCAAGAGAGGGGTGTTGGTTGCTGGTCCTGGCACTTGAATTAACTCTCTTTTCATCATTTTGCTTATGACTAGTGCTCTTCCACTTGCATCACAACTCTACTTTTGGGGTTTTGTTTGTTAATTGGAGATAAGAGTTTCAAGAGATAAGACTTTTGGCCCTTGGTGGCTTTGAACCATGATCATCAGATCTTGTTTTCCTGAGTAGTTAGAATCAACAGGCTCAATCACATTCTTAATAAATGATGGCATCCAAACTCCAGATCATCTTGTGACTGTGTCATTATCTAGTCATTGTAGTGACTGTTCACTAATCAATCATGAAAACAATGTTCTTTCTCCTACCTCATCTACCAGATGATTACAAAAATTCACTTATCTTCACTGATCAGAATATATTTGACAAATACACCATAAACCGTAATACCAAACAAAGGACTAAGTAAATTACTAACAGTAAAATAAGTGTAGAGATATTTGGATATAAAAGCTTGAAGGAAACTAGTGTCTTTCTGAAAAGGACTCCAAAGTACTATGGCAAATACAAGGCTCTAAAACCAGTGAATCACAGCTTCAAGTCCTTTATCAAGCCATTCCTCTTGTGCAACGGGACAACTTTTACTTTTGCTCCTTGTAAAATGAATATAAAGATTGTTTTCCACACAGAATTAACACAATTATTAAATTGGTGTCATACTTCCCAGATCCTTCTTCAAGATTTATTGTCCTATTGTCTGAGCCTGAGGGCACCCGGCAGTCTTCAACTGCTATCTTTGAGCAATTAGATTTAGGTGCAAAGCCCATGGAGTACAAGTGATGCCCTTGGGTGTTTCACACCTTCAAAAACTGCCCTTCAGAGAACTGAGCAGGCTGCAGGAGCCACTGCAGCTCTGCATCTGTCTATGATCTTGGCTGAGGCAATTACCAAAATGGAGAAGTGTTTGACTTCTCTCAGTGCTGGATCCTCCTTCTTTCCCTCCTTTCTATAGATATTGAAGCTAAGCATACTGCTACGCAAATGTCCTATATGCTAAACACCACATTAGGACCAACTTTGGGAAGAGGTTAGTGCTATCAAACAGAAAGGGTACTAGTACCGCCTCATCATCCCATAAGAAAGTAACACTGTGGTTATTCTCAAACAACTATTTCAAACTAGAAATTTTTACAACAATGAATTGCTGCTACTACAGAGTCAGAGAAAATACTTGCAAATAGTTACAAACAGTTTACTTATCAAACCCAATATAGGTTAGTCAGAACCTGGCTCCCCTAGCTTGTTTTAAGGCGAATATTAGTCCTCTAGGCAATTGCTTATCTAATATTCAATATTCAGACTAATGTAGGCTAAGATGCACTATCACTTAAATCATTACCTAATTGAAATCAAATTTTTTCTTCCATAGCGTTGTATCATATTCACATTTATTTCTAATTTGGAATGTAATCAATGATGAAATATTTTGATGAAATGGAACAATTTAGTCATTTAGTCATCTGTAGGCAGTGGTCTCTATCTAATTAATGTTTTTTAAATTATATTTTATTCTTTATGGTACTGGGGCTTGTGCACAGCGCCTCATGCTTACTAGGCTGGCATTCTACCCTTTAGAGCCATCCCTCTAGCCTTATTCTGCTTTTGCTATTTTCAAGATATAGTCTCATGAATTTTTCTTCCAGGCTTAGCTTCACAAGTAACTGGGATTGCAGGTATGTGCCACCAGCACTAAACTTTCAGGACAAAACGCCTAAGGAAAATTAGTGAGTACAGTATTTTTTAATATATTTTATATCTAGCACCTTGGAGACTTCACAAAATAGACTCAAGCTAATACATATTAATTCCTGAAATGTTAACATGACATCTTACTACTGAAACAAGAGAAGCCGTGATATGTATCAGAAGTTAATAAGATAACATAAATAGTGCCAAAGGTTTCTGTTTGTATGCCTAGATGATCCAGGTAATTTTGAGCATCAAGGAAGATGTCAGATGCAAAGGTGCTGCACTAAACCAAGCTAACAAACAAGAAAGAGCTAATCTCCATAATTTAGAGGAACTAAGGAACCTTCTGGGATAGAGCTTCTTTCCTACCAGTATCTAAGAGAATAGAGGGAAAAGAGGAAGGATGATATTCTATAAAATACAGAATTTAGAGCCTGTCAAAGTAAATGAGCAGCATATCTTGCTTAATTTTCACACTATCAGAATCTAGTAAATATTTTTGTATACTCTTATTATATGTAAGTAGTTGTACAAAGGAGTTGCAATTCCCCAAAGCAACTTATGAATATAGTTCATCTTGATCAGTGTCACTCCTTTCAACGTTCTCATTCACCCTTCCCAACGTACCCTTTCCCTTTCTTATCCTAATTTGAGTTTATTTACTGAATATTTTGCCATGTGGCAAAGCAATTTATGTGTACCATGCAGCATCTGTGTCATCATCTCAATATCCTCCTCGCCCTTCAGCCCACCGTTTCCCTTATATTTCTCAATCATGTAGTGGATACAATGAATTCGTGTCTGCATTCTCCCAACTTTCCCCTCCTCATTCTTCTGTCTTTTTTCCTTCTGACCCCACCCTCCTCTCCTGCAAGCACCCATTTTCTGGTACTTGTTTGGTTGGGCTTTGACTTATTCCTTTTAAAGAATTATAGTATTTGCATTCTCCACAGAATCTCCTATACTTTAGTCCATGAATATGTTACGCCTTGTTACCACCCAGTGTGTTTGCTGATAGATTTATAGGTGCATTCTAGCTACCACAAAGGAGGAAAACCATGCAGCCTATGTTTTTCTGGGGCTGGCTTATTTTGTTTAATCTTTTTTCCAAGTCTTTCATTTCCTTTCCAATGAAACAATTTCTCTCTTTGTGGTGAATGAGTAGAATTCCATTGTGTACATATATCACATATGAATTATTTTTAAGATTATTTTTTGTACAAGTACTAGGGCTTGAACTCAAGATTTTGCACTAAATTCTATTAATTGAGACATATGTCCACTTTCACCATTTTGCTGGTTAATTGGAGCTAAGAGTTTCATTGAATTTTCTGTGTTGGCTTTGAACCATGATCCTCAGATCTCAGCCTCCTATTTAGCTAGGATTGCAGGTATGAGCCACCAGAAACTGTTCAGATTAAATTTTGATAATAAGCAAATTTTTCAAGGAAACAGCAGTATTTTAGGATTTTCCATTTGTTCTATTTTACTTTGTAAATGTTAGCATTATTTTTTAAATGAAAGTGATGACTTTTACCTATAATTTTCCATCTTAATTTTTTCTTTTTTCTAATTCAATGTAAGTCAAAGGCCTTCTAGAGAGCACTGCACAGCAGTCACACATATATACATAGGTATGTATGTAAAATACAGGTCACATACCATATATCATATGATGTGTCCTATGTCATGTATCATATTGTGTATTTATATATAAATGGTATATTTACATATATATACTACATATATATTTTTAATAATTTAAGGGCAACAATAGGGAAATTCTGGATGATAAGCAATTTTTACCACATCTCTTGTATTCATTCAGATTTAATTCATTTCAATGGCTGCTATCCTAGGCATTATTTACAGTAGTTACCATGAATAGTAGGTATATATTTATTTATGTACCATTTGTTCAGTGCTTGGTTCCACACTGTACTGCAAACTCATGAAATGAAGGACCCTGATGCTATTGTTTTCCTGTGTTCTCAGCAATGAGATAGACTTGTACCAAGGAGAGGAATGATAATTAAGTGCTGAAACGAAGAGACAACATCAGAAAGGAACTGTTCACATCCTAAATTTCATTGAAAATGGCTCACGAACAATTGCAAATTTACTTTGAAGATAATAAACATCAATATCTTGATGTATTTTCAAATGATAAATATAATAGGGGTGTACAGACACTTTGAAACAAAACCTTATCAAGAAAATTTCTAGCAAAGTGTAATCTCATCTTTGAAAATGTGATAGGAAATATTTTACATGAATAAGAATATTTTTATGGAAAAGATGAAGTACAGAGGGGTTACAGTTAATATGTACATATGTCAGTTAATGAGTACATTTTTAAAGTGTCACTCCCCTCCCTCATTTTCTCCCAGATTTTCCCCTTCTGACCTTCCTTCCCCCAAGTTGTATAGTTCATTTCCAACACAGTGTCTAGGGAGTATTGCTGCTAAATTGGTTCACCCTTAAATATTTACAAGTGAAAGTATTCATTGGAGGCAATGATGTGATTTTACATGCTTATATTAGCATTAATCATTCAAACACCAATTCATGAACCAAATTAGAGATAGGTAACATTTTTCTTGGCCTTGTATACCATCTTGGGAATGTACTAATTGTATAACACAAAAATTAATATAGCACATAAAAATGTAAAATACACCATTATAAAAAACCTATTTTGTGGTCTGAGAGAATGCAAGGTATAACTTCAATGTTTCTGAATTTGGACATTTTTGCTTTGTGACTTAAAATGTGGTCTATGCAAGTTCATTGCTTAAGTTTTTCTTGACCCAAATTTTCACACAAGAAATGTGGCCTTCTAGACACTATTATATTCATTTCCCAGTAAGTAATAATTCACTAGATGGAGGGAGACATAAATAATAAATATTAATAATATATCATATCAATACTAAAATTCTAAGAGCCACAATACTTCTCAACAACCAAGACTAGCAATAATTTTGTAATAACTAATATAAAAATAATTTTAATATAAAGTTTTATGTAGTATGCTATGTAATGCATGTGAAGAAATATGGTCTCTACCATTTGATAATATGTATGTAGAACACGATTTTAATGCTAAAATTTTGACATCTATAACTAAACAATATTCCTGAAAAGGAACTGTTATCAGTTTCTGACAGCTAATTATCAATGAATATGGAATATTCACATTTCTCTCTTCTTTTATCACTAAAATCTGTGTACTTTATTTATAAGGGCAAAATGTAAGTGATAAATATATGACTAATCATATGTTGGCTTGGATTCACAGAGCCAATAATTCTTTATTTATATTTATTTATTTTTTCAGAGCCAATAATCATATTTTGTAAACCTAACTTTATACTTCTAAAACTAAGGAAAGAATAAAGTGAAATTACTATTTAACATTATTCACTGAGTAAATACTAAAACAGACAGAAGACCTGTTTTTCATCAAGTATTAAACATATATACAAGTCTCATGAAAGCAAGCTTTTCTACATATTCCTTCTGAAGAGAAGATAAATCCACAACTATGAAAACATGAGCTTCTTCCTGCTCTGTGGCTTGGACTTCTCACAATTCTCCAGTTGCTCAGCAACTATGATTGCATTAGGATAAATGCTATGAGACATTAGACATTTTCCAGCGCTATTCTTCTTTCTTACAAAAGGAAAGCAATTGTTAAACCAAATAATTTCTCAGAATAGTGTTCTGAATCTGAATAGGCTCAAGTGTATCTCCCATACTAGCCAATTCAAATCAATTCTTTATTGATATAAAAGTAGCCAGTTAGATTGTGTAATCTTGTGTTTCATGTGACAATATCTGAAAAAAAACTCAGGACTATTATAAGCTTTTCTTCAAAACATATAGGCATTTCTAAGTTGGCATATATACTTAAATATTGCTCTCTTTATGAGAAAGCTAACAATACTGATAATTTGTCTTAATGATAGTTTCAATAACACTTAGACTTTGATTCCGCTATGTTTCATAATTATATTGAAGAACTATCTATATTTATATGTAGCATATTTTATAAAGTAGCCAAAGGGTTTAGAAGGATTAATTCAGGATTATCACACAACTTACTGCACATAAAAAGAACCAATGCACAGGCATCTAACTACAGTATTGATGATAATTTGCATCTTATTACCACTAAGCAGCTGCAGTGATGCCCAATACACAATATCTCTTACGAAATTACTGTTCACTTATTCCAAACAAATGCCCAATAGGACTTATGTAAATGAAATTCTTTTTTAATTTTTATTTATTTATTTATTTATTTTTGTTGTCAAGGCGCTGTAGAGAGAGGTTACAGTTACATAAATAAGGTGATAAGTACATTTCTTGTTGAACTTGCTATCCCTCCCTCCCTCTTCTGCTCTCTGCCAACCTCCATGTCCCTGTATGTATAGACCATTTCCAGCATAGTCTTGCGAATATCGCCGTTGCATTGGTTCTCCCTTATCCTTTGTCTCACCATTCTGTTGTTCCCCTTCCTTTCCCTAAAGTATCAATTTGTGTCTAGGTCACATAGTTTCTAATTAACTTGTACACTAAAAGATATTTGAACATAAAGCTCAGTGTATATGTATTTGTGTATAATGACTATAAATATATCTATCAATAGATATCTAGCAATATTATAGATATACACTATATTATAGAAATATGTCTATAACTATGTAGATTAGTTCTCAATATATATATAAGTATCAATACATATATACACACATACACATGATATATATGTATAAATACATATATCATGTGCATATGTACTATATATAAAATGTGTCTGGTTCTCTATATGTATATATAGAGACAGATACACACACTATATATATTTGTTTGCAACATATGTACATTTTTATATAATAAGCTCAATAACTAATTTAAAAGTATAATATATAGTTTCTATGGTAACTCATATTACTCCCAAATAAATAATTCTATTTCATTAATGATCATAGAAAGATAATTCAATTGAGATATTATTTACTCCTCTAAAGTCATCACAATGCATCAAGTTTGTATGTAGTTAATATATTTTGTGAATACCTTATAAATGAGGAGATACCACTAATTTAAAATAAACCTTTATTAATTCAATGACATATTCAATAAAAAGTTAAAGATTATTTTTTCTTATATGAATGTAGTGAATATTATGAATATTGACACAGTGTGTTATTGAATACTGACATAGCATGTACTGACATATTGTGTTATTGAATACTGACAGTGAGAGCATTATTAAATATTGACATGATATTGAATATTGAACTATTAAATAAAAATATGTTAAATGTATGTGTTCTGTGAAATAATATGAAACGTTAAGATGTAAAATGAGGAGTTTTGAGTTAGAAGTTAGAACTAAGGAATGGGTAGATAAGAATACACCCAGAAAGCCTTCAGAGCCACCACCAATGCAACCAACCCTCATCCATAACCAGAGCTGACCAGAAGCTAAGCTGTCACCAAGACAGTCCTGGTAATCAGACATGGCCAGAAAGGAAGGGCCAGCCTAAAGCATATAAAAACCCAGGGCAGCAGAGACACAGCAAGACGGCCTCCCCAGGAGGTGACCACGTGGGACCGACCCTCCTCTGGATCCGCCCTGGGAAGGGCCGTATCTCCCTGCAGCGACCCAGAACAGCCCGGAGGACACCTGGGACGACTCTCCACGACCTCCACATGAGCTTCCCTGGGTGTGGGGCAGGCTTAGTAGGAGGCTAGGCCTAGGAGTCCGTTATTGGTATTGATGGTATTTGAAGTGCTTAAAAAAACTGAGTGAAACTATTATGTCTAAGCATGTTGCTATTGATATGCAAACTCATCACAATGAATTGAAACTACTGAGTAGAGAAAGAAAGAAAGAAAGAAAGAGAGAAAGAAAGAAAGAAAGAAAGAAAGAAAGAAGGAAAGAAAGAAAGAAAGAAAGAAAGAAAGAAAGAAAGAAAGAAAGAAAGAAAGAAAGAAAGAAAGAAAGAAAGAAAGAAAGAAAGAAAGGGAGGGAGGGAGGGCAGGCAAGGAAGGAAAGAAAGGAAGGAAAGAAAGGAAGGGAAGAGTATGTTGCCAAACTCTACAATACGCTGTTAACCTGGCACTGGTGGCTCATGCCTGGAATTCTAGCTACTCAGGAAATTGAGAGCTGAGGATCGCAGTTCAAAGCCAGTCCAGGCAGAAAGGTCCCCATGAGACTCTTATTTCTGGTTAACTACTCCAAACCAGGAAGTGGTTCTGTGGCTCAAGTGGTACAATGTAGCCTTTAGCACAGGGAGGCTCTGGGACATGCGCAAGCCCTGACTTCAAGCCCCACAATCAGCAACAAAAAACGGACAATAAAACATATTTAAAATCTCTACGGAGAAGACATTTTGCTTATAACGATAGCTGACAGGAAATTGAAAGAAACAAAGCCATAGCATAATCCAATACTAGCACCATTAATGTTTCTAAATGATTGACACATAATTGTACAAGAGATAGAGCCTGTTTTCTTTTAAAAAATATAAGAAAAGGCCAAACCAAAGCAGGTTATGAAAGAGTGAAAAATGTTGAATCAGCTATAGGCCATTCTGTATGTTGGTATTTGCTTTGTGCTGCATGGTAAGGAGCTTTCCAAAGGAGGCCCGAGGACAGTGGAGGCAATTCTGTCTCCACCACACCACCCTGGAAATAAAGGGAATGAACGAATGGAAGACATCTTTCCATCTATGTAAGCATCACAGAACTGGATGGGATGACTCAGAAGTGCAGGACACAAAGTAAACATGGGTGGAGTGTTCCTTCATTTTTACTTTGTGTTGAAATTACACAGTGACAAACGATCATGACCTTATGGTAAGGCCTTATCTAGTTTCAAGGTAGTCCCTGAATTGAAAACAATATAAAATTAGTCTGGCCTATAACAAAAACAGACAGCATCATAGTCACCACATGTATTTCATTCAACAAATATTTATGGGCCAAATGCAAAGTGCACAATATTCCTATAAACCGAACAAAGACTTTTGTCTTCTATAGAGCTTGGATAAGTGAATCTTACTGTTCAATATTTTTCAAAAATCCTGAAGCACATATTTACACATATAATAAGAGGATATCAAATATTCATAATATCTTCAAAAATCTAGGGTTCATTAAAATTTGGTGAAGAGACATACTTTTTAATCCTATGCTCTGATGAAGTATTTGCTCTATTCACACAACAGAATGCTAGGGAATTCTCTATATATGTTATTGTCTTAGTCATTTGGGGGACCACCACAAAATAGGTGGCTTAGGAAGAGTAGACCTTTATTCCTCATGATTCTAGAAGTGTGAAATCTAAACTTGAGACAAGTGCAGAGTCTAGGTCTAGAAAAGGTCAATTTCCTTCATAGATGGCTTTTCAATGTGTTAAAGATGGAGAGTCTTTCTGTGAACAATTTTGTAATGATGCTCAGCTCATTCATTAGAACTTCTCTACTCCCCAAAGCCACATATCACCATACTAGTCTTGGGGGGTAGGATTGTGATGTATGCATGTTAGGGAAATCCAAATATTCAAACACACCAGTTAGAAAGGTAGAGGCCCAGCTGAATATCTGGAAAATGTGGCCAACCACACAGTTCTGCCTGCTCAGCACTTCAATGGATGCTGAATGTAGTTCATGAGAACTTTTCCTAGAAAGGTTTCAAGACACCAGATGTTAGGTAACAGTAATATTTCCATGAAAAGAAACAGTAATATTTCCATGCAAAGAAGTTGCATGGTGCAGTGATACAATACTTTGTGGTTAAACACAATTTTCTTAAAGAAATATCTTTCTTAGAAAGAACTCTCAAGTTCATAAACCCTAAACAATAACCTGTGAAACTTAAGTCGTAGATGAAAGTACATTTCACCTCTTCTTTTGTTTCACTATTTCTCTATAAACTTATTGCAGCAACTTTAATACCAATGTCAATATGTAAATAAGTATAATATAAAACTGCAGTAAATAGATATAAAGTTGAGGATATAACTTTATTCTTAAAATTTTCCAACATGCTTTGGAGTTTCCATTTGCTATACATTATTATATTGGGTAATCAAAGACTTAATCTTTTTTTTTTTTTAGTCAGTCACGGGGCTTGAACTCTGGGCCTGAGCACTGTCTCTCAGCTTTTCAGCTCAAGGTGACAGCTCTATAAGTTGGGCTACAGCACCACTTCTGGTTTTCTGGCGGTTTATCACAGATAAGAATTTCACAGACTTTCCTGTCCAGGTTGGCTTGGAAAGATGATCCCGATCCTCAGATCTCAGCCTCCTGTGTAACTAGGATTACAGGTGTGATCCACTGGCACCTGGTCAAGGACTTAAATTTATAAATCAGTAATATACTTGATTAGAATTTTTAAGTCATTAATTCTATTAGGTATAATGTGTTTCTTATGCACATTTCAATTTATTTTTCTGTTTTGCTTTTACCAAAGCATATTTTGGATAGAAGGGAAAGGAATTATTTCAGATGAAGCAAGTCCCATAGGCCAATCCCCTAAGTATGTCATTGAAATTATGCTTCCTCCAAATTGTGAGGTTTCTGTCCATGGAGTATTGATTATAGATACAATAAATGAGACGTACAGATAATGAAAACTCTTTTTTATTATAATATTTTTCAGCAGCAGAAGATAAAATGTGTCAAATTGATTCCAACAATGTATTGAAGACTTGTTTGTCATTTGATGACCTTTTCTGTTTTCTGAGACACAAACTTCTGCCTACCATCGGCCTACTGTTTGACTATCAAGAACACGGTTACCTGTTTGGGCTCCCTGTCTCTCTGATTCTCTGTCTCTGTGTCTGTCTGAAACCAAATGAAAAAAAGCACAGACAAAAACCTCTGAAACCATGAGCCAAAGTAAATATATCCTCTCTAAGTTGCTACACTTTTCAAGTTTTTTTTTCTCACAATTACATAGTTTCTAATTCAGGCAACAAGGTGTGATGCCTAAGCAGGTGGATCACAGTTAGCTCCATGTTTCATTGCACCTCAGTTTTATGGTCTTCACAACATAAACAATCTAGAGCCTCAGTTTCCTTGTTCGAATCCCATTACAATGTGAATGTTATCTCCCCCATATTCATGTTGAATTCCTAACCCCTGTATTTCAGAAGGTAACTGGAGAATGGAAGTTCAAAGTGATTCAAGTAAAGTGCGGCAGATAGACTGGGCATGGACTTACAAGAGAAGGTGAAGAAATGCAGTCAGAGGAAGGCCTGTGTCAGGACACAGCAAGGTCACCTCTAGCATTGGGTCTGGGTGCAGATTATCACTGATCACAGTGATGAGGGAGGTAGAGACAGGGGGATCACAATTAAGCCAAGTCTGTGTACATTTAGTGAGACTCTCTCTCAAAATCAAAATCAAAACCAAAAAGCTGAGGTGTGGCTCAAGTCATAGGCACTTGATGCATTTGTGAGACCCTGGATTCAGTCAGTGGCTTATGCCTATAAGCCTAGCCACTTACAAGGCTGTTATCTGAAGATCTCAGTTCAAACCCAGCCCAAGTAGACAAGGATCTGCCAGATAGGATTATTAACCAACCAAAGCCAGCAGCACATGTATGTCTCAAGTGTTAGAGTGCAATCTTTGAGCAAAAAATGCCAAACAAGACCACAAGGCCCTGAGTTCATGCCCCAGTAGAAGTATGTGCATGCACATGGATGTGCATGTGGAGGGGGACATACACACAAACACACACACACACATACACACACACACATACATACAAAGATAGAAAATGAAGATGATGTCCCTCAGAAGGAGAAAGGCCTCAGGAAAAAGCAAACAAACAAACAATAAGACCTCATGCTAGCTCATGGACTTCCAGCTTCCACGACTATAAGAAAGCCAATTTCTGTTGTTTGAATCTGCCGATTTGTGGCAGCCCTAGAAAACTAACATGTATCCCTTCCTGTGTCTTTCCACTAATAAAATAGATTTATTTTATCATTAGTACTATGTAATAATGTCATTTCTCATGATGTCCAATTGCTGTATTGCTGAGTAATAGCAAGTTCTCCTGAGCATCCTTTGACTCACAAGTTCTCACACTGTCCAGTTGATCCACTTAGGAAGTTAAAGGAGAAATCCCCAATTCTGAAAACTTAACAAAAACCTTAATCCTTTTTTGGTTAGTGTCTTTGAGAAACAAAGCTATCATATGTATCTATTAACCATTCATCCATGCATCTACCTTCAAGTAACAAATACCCTAAAGTTGATTCTGAAATACTGAATTATTTTTAATTATCTTTTTTTTTTTGGTCGGTCGTGGGGCTTGAACTCTGGGCTTGGGCGCTGTCCCTCAGCTCTTCAGCTCAAGGTGAGCGCTCTACCACTTGAGCTACAGCGCCACTTCCTGAAATACTGAATTATTAACCAACCAAACCTACATATTTTTCTATTCTGATGGAGACAATTACTTAGGTAAAATGTATAAAAGCTACTGAAAACACATGAATTTTCACCATATATACAACATTTTGACACTGAGCTTGATCACTGTGAAAACTGACCAAGATTTATTCCCCATTTGTCATTAATGTCCCTCTTTCCTTTATTTCAAACAAAGCACAGCTTCAAAAATATAGTTGAGCATATTTCAAAAATACAGATGCAAACTACAGTTGCCCAATAATTCTTAGTCTGCAATTTTGTTTAGGGAGCTCTGTCTGAATTGCTTGAGCTGAGAAAGCACAAACTTATTTCAAATTAGTATTTGCTGATTTCCCAATGTAATTTATGTAATCATTTATAATGATCGCCTTTTTATCCACATTTCTAGTTTGACTCTAATGTCAGATTCATATTGTTTTACCAATCCTTCTTTACTATTATCTCCATTTACATCTTTTCTGTCTCAACAACATACTTTTGCTCATGAAAATATGTAATAAGTCAACTTATTACCTTAGTGAGTATTCAAATACAATGTCTCTACTGGGCTATTATTTTACATATTCTTCACTTACCTGTAGAAATAATATACATTTCTCCAGATCAGTTTAGAAGTTGAAAGAATTAGATTCATCACAGATAACACAAGTTGGGAAGAGTTTCTTTGTGTAGTGATAAAAAGTTCTAAGGCCTCAAAAGCTTCAGAATATAATATTCTATAATAGGGTGCCCAAAATGACTGAGCTAGTTTCAAAGCAATGGAACCAGCATACCGTAAGGCTATAACCATATATTTTAGTCATCAAAAATCTGGATAGTGAGTTGGATTTGATATTGGATGCTTCTCCCAAATAATTTTTACAAGTCCATAGGTTTTCTTTTTCAATTCTTTTTGTTTTGTTTGTCTCTTATCTGCTATAAACTTTCTCATAATTACACAATTATCTTTTGTGCATATGATAGAGCCCTATAGCATTTCATAGTACTAAGATACCCAGAATTTCTCAAATGCCATAAAATTTGCTATATTTAAATGTTCTATTGAGTTAAGTGCCCACTATTACAGATACATACATAAAACATACATAAACATACAAAAAATAAAATTATATTCAATGCATAATATATACATACATATGTACATATAGCTAGAGACATATATGGATGTTTTATTCTATACTACAACCATTTGCTTATGATATTCTCCACATGGAACTAGAGACAAGAGAGGAGTTAAATAATTATACAGGCAGCACATAAAGAAACATGAAATGTAGTGTATGATTAATTGCTAGAACAGGGTTACTGACAACAAGATTCATGCCACACAGACGCCTCATTTAGAAATTCAGAGTTAAAGGGTTCTTCTCTAAGTTGAATATAGAAATCTGTACTTAAGCATAAAGAATTTACCACTTTTGGTCTGACTGATAGGAAGTGGTCAGGGAAACTGTCATCCTCTACCCTGAGACCTTCTACATGTGTTGAGCCTGCGATGTGCTCAAATTGCTTACTAACTAGTTTTGATGCTTTCTGTTCATTATTATCAATTTCCAATATGACTGCTAAATTTGTTTGCACATCTTCAATACGTTTAGTGCACACTTTTCTATCACTTTCCTAAATGTAATATAGTAATTAGATCAACAGTAACTCCATGTAAATATGGGTTATGGCCCATGAAACAAAAATAAATAAATAAATACATAAATAAATAAGAGGAGATCTTAGTTACTCAAGCAAATGGTGAGCTGCTCTGCATATTTGTCTTCACATGATATAATTGGACTTTTAAGACAAGTACACCTGAATTACACCAGCAAAATCACATGCATGTATGTAATCTTATTTCTTTCCTAAGGTTAAAAAAAAGGAAAAATCAGACAGGCATCAGTGGCTCACTCCTGTAACACTAGCGACTCGGGAGGCTGAGATCTAAGGATCACAGTTTGAAGCCAGCCATGCAAGAAAGACTATGAGAGTCTTATCTCTAACTAAGCATTAAAAATTCCAAAAGTGGAGCTGTGGCCTACTTGGTAAAGTACTAGCCTTCACTTAAAAAGCTTAAGGCCCTGAGGTCAAACCTAGGACCAGCCAACACACACATACACAAACACACACACACACACACACACACATACACACACACACACACATTTACACACAAAGTATCTGAATGGAAAATGGAGAACTTTAAAGTATTATGTGATTATTTTAAATATTTTCAAATAAAATCATAATAGTAAAACAAAAAATTATGTGCGCTATTACATGACAGTGGATGCAGAGTGCTTTTATGTTTATAAATATGTATCTCTCAACATGTATGTGACAATGTTTACTTCTGTTGAATAACATAAAACTTAAATATAACTAATAAAAAAACAATCTTCAGCATGAGAGCAAAGTGAATTCCTGGCAAAACCGTGTGTTAATTAAGACTTATTTCACATCTTCTAGTCTTTCTACGTCTAGCTCTGTTTCTCAACACCATCACAGAAGTATTAGGATACTTTGTAGCCTGGCTCTGTCAAAACAATAAAGAAATCCAATAATTTAGCTTTGCAGCATCTAGGAATATAAACAAAACAGTTGAATTGATGCATTCTTGGCTATCATGTTTTCATTACACTTTCAATAATTCCTTTACTTGTGAAATATTTTGTCAGTTTGGAAGGAGAAACTAAAAATGTTCAACCTAGCTAAAGAACTAAATCAGGATCTCACTCCTACAGATGTTATTTCATCGCTACACAATATGTAACTATCACAAAGACATGTATGTCCAACCTTCTAACCTCATCAGGATACCTATTTTATCTTATAAGATATTAGAACAATGAATAGTTTCACCATAGGGGATGGATGAGGAGGAAAGCTGAGTGATCTCTTGGTTTTAACTTATATAGCTGAATATAACCCTTCATCTAACCTTCAAACAAATCTCCTGTCTCCTCTTCAAAACCCAGAAGGCGTGTGACATTAACATAACATTATAGTTTTCCTGAACTTTCCTTGTCCATATGCCTTATCTTTCCCTAAATTTTTCATCCATCCCCAGCACAAACGTTTTCTAGACAAAAAGAGCAGACCAGGACTATCTCAGGGCTGCTTGTCATTGAGAGAAACACGAAAGGCCGAAGAAGGGAATACTCCACTTCACGCAAGAATAACAAGCATACTTGCATTTTTTCCCATAAAGATTTTTGCTAAGCAAGGGATCACACAAAAATCATCCAAGTCAACCTGATTAGCATCAGGTTATTTCAATAATATTCTTGGTTGTGTAAAGGCCTTTTCCAGTTGTTCTTGTTAGGGATCTTGAAAGATGAATCTTTCAGTCTCTGAGTATGTCTTAATTTATACTCAGAGAATTTAATGAAAGTCCTTAGCCTTCTTTCTAATTTCTGAGTCCTTAAGGCTAAGGACTTTTTAATTTCTGAGTCTCCAAAAAAAAACCCACCAAGGCTATATGGTCATATAGCTTTATCCATTTATCCATCCATCCATCCGTCAAATCCATCTATCCACGCATCCAACCGCCCATCCAGCTTCAAGTAACAAATATTGCAGAGTTCATTTTGAACTCCTGAGTGATTGTTTTGATGCAGATGATTACTTAGATAAAAAAAACCAAAAGTTAACTAACTAGCTAATTAATTAGTTAATGGTTACTAATAACAACAACAATAATATGCTAATTGGTATAAGCTAGCTAGTCAGTATAGTGACAAACTAGCAATTGCTATAAAGACAATACAAGTAATCTACCTTTTAAAATGTTAATTCCTGGGCCTTCAGTCCTTAGCTGTGAAATGTACTGCATTAAATAAGACAAAAGGAGTGTCTACTGACAAACCAACCTGGTAAACATGTAACATACAGGGGAAAAACAAGTCAAGATTTACATTTGGTTTGTGATCTATTGGATAAATGGTGAGAAGTAGAATTGCTAGGCCATAGAGGAGTTCTATGTTTAGTGCTGTGTGCCCTCCATATTGCTTTCCAGAGTGGTTGAACAAGTTTGCATTCCCACTAAAGCCATCACCACAACCATGTTTATTGTATATACTTATATATGTATGTGTGTATATATATATATGTATATATATATATATGTATATATATATATATATATATATATATGGAATTCTACTCATCCATTCATAAGGAAATGGAAAGACTTGGAGAAGATTTTGTCCAGTGAAGTAAGCCAGCTCCAAAGAAGCACAGGTGGCATAGTTTCCCTAATTAGTGGGAACTAGAATGCGCCTATAAATTTAGATGTGAGCACACTGGATGGCACCCAAGTGGGTATGAATGAATTAATATAAGTATAATTGAACCTATCGAGAATGTAAATAGTATAATTGTTTAGAAAGTTGAAGTCAAAGCCCAACAAAATGAGTACTAGGAAATGGATACCTGTGAGGAAGGGGTAAAGAGGAGAGAGGTAGAACAATGAATGGGGGAGATTAATATAATTCGGGCAAAAATGCATTGTAAGTGCCAAAGAACAGAGAAAAATAAGGGAAGAGGTGGGTGGAAGAGAGTGAAGATATTGAGGGAGGACACAGCTCAAGATGCATTGTATGCATAAATTGTTTTGTTAAGTGGCAAAACCACTCAATACATAACCTAAAATTAAGAAAAGTGAGGGAAGAGTTGATTTTGGGTGGGTGGACTAGAACGTTAAAAGGGATGGCATTGATCAAGAGGCACTCAGTTCATACGTTGTTCTTTTGAATGGCTATTCCTTTGAACAACTACCTAAAAGAAAACAAAACTATATTAAAACGTATATTTGGATCTCGTAGGGAAATCATAAACAGTTGTTCAAAAGATTTTGAATAACATAAGACAAAACAAATGTGTCAAGAAATCAGAATAGTTTACTCTGTGTGCCACTCTCAGACTTACATAATAATCTTCTCTCAATTAAAATGTAACACTAGGAAATCAAGTTCAAGAGGCACAGGCTAAAGGACCAAAACTGTGTCTTCCAATTCTTTCCTTTCTGAATAGAAAATATCAAGTTCAGTGACTTTGGATAAAATCGTACTTAAAAGATAAGACACAGTCTGTCAATTTTGAGAAAGGAATAGTAATTGTTATTATAAAAGAATTAAGATGACCTATATATTTATCATGAGGGACTGTGTTTGGAAAGAGTATATAACATATGATGTACTAACCACTCATGTAAATTTTTCAGTTACATTGTGCAATGGGTTGTTACAATTGTTCGTCTGCAGAAGTAAAAGGCTGGAATTGAATTTAAGAGAATAATGGCAAAAATAGTCATTTATTTGACCCTTTAAGATAAATAAGTAAATAAATACAAATAGTCAACACACCTTGCTTTCCACCTTTGAAATGCACTTTAACTCTATTTTTTTTGTTTTTGTTTTTTGTTTTTTCTTTTTTGGTACTGGGAATCGAACCCAGGACGTTGCACTTGCTAGGCAAGTGCTTTGCCACTGAGCTATACATCCCAGCCCTGAAATGCACTTTAAATAACAACAGAAACATCCTCATTTGGACTGTTTTGTGAACATTCATTCTTTAGGCCCAGTGAATGTGAATGAGTATTTTCTCTCTGTGTTTTACAAAGGAAAAGGCTATAGTTCTAATTGTGTCCATCATAGAACTTTTTTCCATTGGGGATTTAGGATATTCTTCTCTTCTGAAATTAATAAACAGATAGTAATCATTTTAATTCCTTTGTTAAGAATATAAAATATAAACCTACCAATCTAAGACTGACATTTAAAAATACAGTGTTTTTCCTCATGAATTTTTTTTTTTTTTGGGTCCGGTTGTGAGGCCTGAACTCTGGGCCTGGGCGCTGCCCCTCAGCTCTTCAGCTCAAGGCTAGCACTCCACCACTTGAGCCACAGCGCCACTTCCGGCTTTTTTCTTTTTGCTTTTGTGGTGCTGAGGAATTGAACCCAGGGCCTCAGTCATGCAAGGCAAGTACTCTACCACTGAGCCACTTTCCCAGCCCATGATTTTTTTTCTTTAAATCGTGCTTATATACATACATCATTCAGACTAGATTATAATAACTACAGTAATTCTGAGTATTTTTTTTTCTATTTAGGAGCTAAAAATTTGACTTCAAATTAATTTCCTTTTAAAAATCCAAGAGAAAAAGAAGTAGGAGGTAGGCAGTTAAAAATCTATGATAAGGGCTGGGAAGGTGGCTCGGCGGTAGAGTGCTTGCCTCCCATGCATGAGGCCCTGGGTTTGATTCCTCAGTACCACATAAGCAGAAAAAGCCGGAAGTGGCGTTGTCGCTCCAGTGGTAGAGCGCTCACCTTGAGCTGAAGAGCTGAGGGACAGTGCCCAGTCTCAGAGTTCAGGCCCCATGACCAGAAAAAAAAAAAAATGCCCCACACTATAACACAAAATTGATTCAGAAATAAAGGGAAGTCAAAAAAAAATCTATGATAAGAATAAACAAGTAGACATTCCTGTATTAATTCATTCAACCAATACTAATTGAATCTTGATTATGGTACTCTCACTATTCTTGGCCCCAAGGACCTCAAATGGGCAAAAGAAGGGATGACTTTCATGTGGATGACAGTACAGGGGAGGAAAAAGGAGGAAAAATGATTATGATTGAAACATAACACTTTTTCCTCCTCTTTGTTTTGTTCTTCTTATTTACTGAGACAGAATCTCTCCCTAAATCATTCCTGCTGACCTCAAACTCCTGATTCTCCTGCCTCAGTCCCTCCAGTGCTGGGCTAACTAACAGGTGTGTGCCATCACACCCCGTTAGGGTTTTTTTGATGAACATCACATTTCAATGATTTCATTATAATGAGAAAGACATTATTTTAAAACTATTGATGAAACACAAAATATGGACTCCATTTGACAGCATGACAAAAGTTTATGATCAACTGCATGTACGTTTAGTTCATTTATTCATAAAAGAATGCTATACATGTAAACTAAGGAAATAAAAGAAAATCAGTCAAGAGAAGCTAAGTATCTTTATCTTATATCTGATAATCATATGTCCCTCTTGAGCCACATGATAATCTAACATGGTAGTACTTCACAAAAGCTATCATATATGCATTTAATTAAATAGAATTTTTATATATATATTTAATATAGTCAGAGATTTTTTTAAAAAACATTTTTGTCTGGTATCAATGCAAATATGAAAATTAATTTTAACATTAGAGAGGTATTTAAAAGTGCAACTAAAATCAACAGAACTCATCTATCTAGATATATAGCAATAGTTCTTTTTCTATCTTTCCTTTGAGCTGTGTTTCACTCAGAGAACATTCTCCATTGAAATATAACCTTGTACTTGGTGAGGAGTAGTGTTATTCTTCTGCATCGCATATTTGCTGCTTAAACCCTCTTTTTTGATCTAGTACCTTAACAGCTTGAATAAAAGTAAACTGCTCACAGCAGTGAACCCAACACAGCAGCTGACAGTTGAAAAACAATGGATAACTATTTCCACACTGTCAGACAAGTTGGCTCAACTGCATCTAACATCTTAAAAGAATAGAAAGGAAATAGTGAACTTGATCTATCTTCTATGTCATAAAATTTTGTATTAATCATTTAAATAGGGATACAGGTGGACCCATTGCAACAATGAGATGTACAAGTCGTATGTCGAAAATGAACTTTACAACTTTGGTGCTGGGGGGGAGGAGGGTTTGGAGAAGGGGGAGGTGAGGGGATGGGAAGGGGAAACAAAGGAGGAGGCTACAATGCTTGATAAGAAATGTACTCATTACCTTGCCCATGTAATTGTAACCCCTCTGGACAGTATTTTCACAATAAAAAAATTAAATAATAAAAAATTTGTATTAACACATGATATTCCTTTAGACTCCCATCAATAGGAGAGGGAAGTATTCCTTTCCTACTTCTTGAAAAACCTGCAAATTGTCTGCTTGCTCCAGCCTGATCTGCACACCCACCATCTGTACATCCCACATTTCTCTTGCTGAAGATTCCATCATTGCACCATCAAAATAATAATAAGAAGATGACAGCCTTTTGTACTCTGTTTGACTTTGAATGGTGAGCCTCAGATCTCAGCCTCCTCAATAGTATTACAGTCATGAAACATCAGCATCTGACTTTTATCTTCATTTATATAATACAGGCCACGTGCCTCAAGCCAGATTCCATGATGAGGAATTTTAACTCAAATATAGGTGTATATATATCTCATTGATAAAACAAGATAATTCTCAAGCAGTGCATTCTAAGGCCTTCCTCTAAACTCATGGAGATTGCATTGTCTCTTTAGTTGCCATACAACCTAATATCCAGCACTGTACTACTATGCACATAGAATACATTCACAAAGCAGTGTGTCTGTCACACCATGGTAATGTCAGTATCATTCCATTTTTAAAAGACACATTTCCCCATTTTTAATACTACTGTAGTCCACGAGCATTTTTCCCTGACTAGTTTGATTTTTGCTACAGACTTCTGTCAAGTTAGACAAGACAACTGTTGTGTCATAGAAATAAAACATTGTATGTATATACAGGTATGTGTGAGAAAGGAGGGGTTCAAATTGCAGAAAGGAAAATGAACTGTACATCTTGTGAGTGGGGAACAAAAGGGAAAAATCAGGGATGATGAGGGAAGGGAGACATGGTGCAAACAGAAGTCTATTCATTTCTCATTACCTGATTCATGCAACTGTAACCCCTCTGTCTAACAACTCTACAAAATAACAAGAAATGGATTTTTTAAAAGTTGTAGAAAGAATGGATGCACAAATTTTCTTGTTGAGCAGAGCAGGTTCTAAGTTGAGATACCTTTACTGCATTTTTCATTCCTTTAACTTTCAGTCATTGAGGAAATAATTCCACTCACCTAGGAAGAAAGAACAGAGCAATACAGGAGCCAAGTCATTGTTTCCCCAAAGTGGATATGTCACAGTCCTCAGCTGAACAAAAGATTATTATGAAGTACATTTGATTTTTATTATCACCCAAAAATGGAATTGTGTATTTCTACCTCACACAGTTGATCTTCCAAGAGTCTCCTGTGAAGACAGGGCAGACTCAACTATAAATATATCTCTTCAATATTTTAACTCTTTAATCATTCACAGTCTCGTAATCTAGTTTTGTTTATGAACTCTTTGTGCTGACACCTGATCTCAAAGGGTTGCTTCATGAGTTTCTTATATATAACATAGATATTTTAGCTGGGATGTTGACATGTTGAATTGAAATACCTTTGTACAACCACATAAGGTAAATAAAACCCCATAAATTATATAAAAAGAAGCCAATTTGCTTTTCAATTCATCAAATGAAGTAAAAAAAAGAATTAAAAACAACAACACACACATTTTCCAGTACTGGTGACTCACGCCTCTAATCCTAGCTCCTCAGGGGGCTGAGATATGAAGATCGAGGTTCAAAGCCACCTGGAGCACCCAAAAGGTAGAAGTAGAGCAGCACCATTCTGTGCTGGATTAGATTTTTGAGTATGCTGGGAGAATTTCACAGAACCATGTTTTCTATGTCTGATGCCACTACTATGGTTTGGTATCACTGGGAAATCACCCAATAGCCTCAGGCAATCTACAATTTGTAATCCAGCAGAAATTCCAGTAGGGGCTCCTTTTACTGAGTGCCACAAAAGAAAGACATCAAGTTCAATATGTGTGTGTGGGGGGGAGAGGGAGAGAGAGAGACAGAGAGAGAGAGAGAGACAGACAGACAGACAGAGAGAGATATTTGGCTCAGTCTATCAATCAACAGTATTTATTAAACTCCCTCATACGTAATGATTCTTATCTAAATGACAGTTGATTGCCAAAGGAAGGTGGTTGAAACCTTCTGCTTTAAAGAACTGCTGAGGGAAAGAAACAGAAAATGATTATGCAAGGTGCCATGTTTACAGCCAAGCATCCCAAGTGAGCCAATGAATAACCAATGGTGCCATGTTACAACCCAGCATCCTAGGTGTCTATGTCCAGATATGGCACATCATTTGCTAGGTCCTTCACTCAGTCAGATTCCATGTGGAGATATCACTAGGAATGACTTGGATAAATGATTTTTCCATCAGACAACTGGGATGTAGTGGGCTGCTCAGCCTCACCGGCTGCTTAGGTCTCAAATTTCCAGCTGAGGGCACTTTATTCTCAGGAATATCCTTGACAAATGCCTGAGCTCAGAAGGCAGAGGTTAAAGGGGTATTTGTCCACTGGAAGACTTGTTCAACTGACAATTTTTGCTGTGTACAACCCTGTGCTATGGCCTGGCAGTCCCATGACACATCATTTTTCTTTTCTTTTTCCTTTTTTTTTCCTTTTGCAGATACTTACCATGGGATTGCCAAAAAAAATATTTTATGCTTAACCCCATCCCTAATATTTTTCCATGGAGAAAGGGGTTGCAACAGAGTGATTCTATAATTTATTTATAAATAGCACTCAGCACTAAAATTAATAAACTCTAGACACATGCTACAATATGAATAAACCTTGAAAACATGTTTTGTGAAACAAACCAGTCACAAAAGACTATATATTCATTCCACTCATGAAATCAGTGGAATAGACAAGACTTTAGACACAGAATGTATATTATTAACCCCAAGGAAAGTTATGGAGAGATGGGTTATAATGGCTACTGAATTTGGGATTTGGTAAGGAGTACAAAAAATGTAAACTTAGAGCATAATAATGGTTACATACATTTGGGGATATAATAGAGTAGGTAAATATTCACTTTAAAACTATCTCAATAACCTGTGAAAGTGCTTTGCATATATTCTTTCCTGTTTTCTTCAACAGATCATACATCTGACACTCATCCTATGGAGCCCTGGGAAGTCACTGTTGCATCTTTTACTAATATTTCTTAGAGCCTAGGCACAGAGCAGTCTAACCCAGGGACAACTGGAACCAAGTTGGTTAAGTCATTGAATTTATATTTGGCTTGAGATGTATTTCTATGATGTTGGACAAAGCAAAAGATGAAGGATCTCTGAAGGCCTGTGCTCTTATGGCTTAGACATTTATGTTGCCTTTACTTTTATGATGAGGATAACAAGGATGTCCAGAAACAATGGTACAGGGGAATGTGTACGTAAACATGTATGTGGACCTTGATGTCATGTGAGACTCCTCATTTTACATCAAGAAAATTGTCAGGGGCCATCAAAAAGGTAGGTATAAATTCAGTAGGAAGAATTTAAACTGGCCCTGCACCCAATCTCCACCTCTCCTCTTCTGTAGATTCTCTGTGAGTCCAGACTCATCATCAAAGCTCATCCCTCTAAAAAAACAGGCTGATGGTTTTCCTTGAAACAAACAGAAGAATATGATGATGTCACTGAGAGACGTGGGATGCCCTTGATGGAAGATCCAGACTTTAATTCGTTGGGTAGATGTTTATTCCAGCAGCTACCTGGCTAATCTGCATTTGAACTGACCCCAGAAATGGAGAAAGAGGGTTAGAGAGAAATGGTAGAACTAAGACATGGCACATTCCTCATTATTTGGTGGGGAAAAAATAGATGTGCTTCGGGAGAATCACTTAGATGACACAGAAGCCAGCTAGTGTTATTTCTATGGATGCAATTTCACACAACTGGGCAGCACACAGAACAAAGACTAGCATTCTACCACTTTGAGCCAAAGTATCATTTCCATTTTTCTGGTGGTAAACTGGAGATAACAGTCTCATGGACTTTCCTGTGCATGCCAGATTATCATCACGATTCTCAGATCTCAGGCTCCTGAGTAGTTAGGATTACCGGGGTGAGCTACTGGCACCTGGCTGCACCTTCTTAATAGAAACTTATTTAATCATAGAACCTCAGATACATTCTTCATCTGTTAAGACACTGGTACGCTGAAAAGCTCTTAAATGTTGACTAGAAAGTTTATTGTTGTTTCTTTCCCATCGTTTCTTCTACATACAACTTTGGAATTCTTATTTATATGAGATGGGCAATTATCCCCCAGGTTCAATAAGTAGAAACTTAATATTTCAAAGGAACATTAAATAAACGCTATATACGTTCATGTGTCCACCAACATTAACAGCAGAGAAATGCACTATAATTGGCTTGTCATCTTCCCAATGTACACTCTTCATTATTCCACTCCCTTTCCAAATACTTACTTGTGAATGGCCTACTTCTGTGGAATTATAGACAAAGAAACTACCTACCTCCTTCACCCTCAGCTAAAGCATATGGGAACCTCCCTTTCCTATGATCATCCCTGGGGGAAGAATTTCCTCAGAAATTCGACCTTAGTCCTTGCAGAATTCACAGACCATCCTCACATTGCCTAGACTTCCCTCCAAATGTGATGTTGAATGAGTCACACCTGTTGAATTAGTTACTCATGAAAGAAAGGAAGCTAAGTTCATTTTCCCTGAGGTACATGGTCTCTACTCCAAGAATTCTTTCTTCCTTTTCCCATTAGCTGACACAAATTTACTTGGAGTTTCTCTGAAGCTCTCTAGTCCGCAGGAGCCCTCCAAGGACTAACCTTTCTCTCCAGTTGTTCTCTTTCTTCTGCTGTACTCCTGCAGTTACCCTAGGTCTATGCATGCAGTTTCATACTTGTCCCATGTCTTATAGCCTTAATGCTATTCTACCAATTAACTTGTCTATATGGTTGTTCTACTTTATATAATCCTCCATGTCTACTGAGACTTGCATTGATACCTCATACCCTCTTTCTTATTTTTATTCTAGTACTGAGCTTTGAACTCAGAGCTTTGAGCACTGAGTTCATGTCTGGTGCTCTACCTACTTCTGACTTTTTGCTAGGTAATTGGTTAAAAGAGTCTCTCTCTCTCTCTCTCTCTCTCTCTCTCTCTTTCTCTCTCTCTCTCTCTCTCTCTCTCTCTCTCTCTCTCTCTCTCTCTCTCACACACACACACACACACACACACACACACACAGAGTCTCACACATTTTTTCATCTGCTAGTTTCAAACAGCAATCTTCAGTCTTCAGCCTCCTGCATAGCTAGGATAACAGGTGTGAACCACCAGCCTCTGGCCTCCTCCCCTCCTCTTACTCTTAAATTCCTTTTACTTCTTTTGGAGTTATTCTCATAGCACAGAAGAGCCCAATGCCTGTCAGAATGCCTTTCAGCACTTTATATTAGCAGATAATACTAATAAAAGAGAATTTTTCCACAATTGTTTTCATAAATTTATCTCTTTTATTCCCAACTTTATCTTAACCTGTGATTCCATTTTATATATCCAACTACACAAATACCAGAAGGAAGAACTAAGGTTTCAGAAATTTATGAGTTCATCTATAGAAGTATGCCCAGAGTTATGTCAGAATTATTATGTAGTATGTCATGTAGGTATTACCACCATTCAATTTGTTTCTCAGAATAAAGCTGGCATTTAAACAATCAAAACTGCTTATTTTGTTCAATCAATAGTCTCTGCTACTTGAGTCTGTGCGATTAGCAACACTCCACTTTTCAAATCACATTTCCTTAATTTCATTCTTTAAGGAAAACACCAATTAGCTTCCTATTATACACAATTAAAAAATCTGCAAACTAATGATAATTTTCTCTACTCAACTTGAATGTACAAATATTCAAAGAAATATGCAGTAAAATTCTGGGGGATGTAATACGTTTCTATTTCTCTTTAATGCCACATTATCATTTTCTACATCATTCAGGTAGAAACAAAGAGGAACATCCCATTCTAGTAACATAAAATATAAAAGATTAAAGACAAAGGCTTCCAGAAGAAAGTCAGATTAGTTTGTTGACTTATTTCTATGTTTTGGAAAAGTTTAATATTATGCTATATATCAGAAAAGTGTTCAACAGCTACAACCATGATCACAAAAATGAAATTCTCCCTGGGAAAAACACCAAGCAATGAGCTTTTTAAGAAAGAAAAATTTGTCTCTATGTTCCCTGAACAGCTCCCTGTCATGCGTTGGAAGCAGCCTGGATAAGTGGGATGTAGACAGCAAGTAAATAGTCTTTTCCTTATTTCTCTAAACACTCATAAAATGTTGGTAACTATAGCCTGGAAATATCTCTGGAAATTTACAGTTCTTTCCAAATTCCCTCCAAAATTCTGTTTTGTTCTCTCATTCTTTTAAAGCAGTTACTCTAGTAGTTTCTTCTCCTCATGCTATCATTGAAAAGATCTTTCTAAATCACCCACAGAGATATTATTTCCAAAGGTAGTCTGACTCAGTCTGCAGAGTACAATCTAAGCATCAGAGTAAAACACAAAAATCCCCATGAGCAGATTCTGATGTGCTGATATACATATATTTAATTGTGGATATTAAGTCACCAAATCTCTCCCACCCTACTGAATGCTCGCTAAAATACCCTAAACAAAAGCACGTATTTCATACTCACAAATCAGCACATCACTCTATTTTTTTCTTTCTTTAGTACTCAAACTGTCGTTAGCGTCTCACTGAGTACAAGGTGGAATCTTATATTCAATAGAAACTCATGAATTTTATTCTAGTGCATTAGTTTTACCTGTATCTTTAAGTTTTCACAGATTGAGTGGAGGTGTCCTTTTTATCCTGATTTTAGGCTACTTTGTGTATTCCAATTATTCATGTATATTCACATTTCCTCAACTAGAGGTCAAGTGTTTTAACTCTCATCTATATCAATACAATGCGACAGTTTTAGGCTCTTGGAATGTATTTACTTTAAAAGCTTTTAAGTCGGTGTTAAGGTAATAAAATTAAACATGACATTTGAACACCAAAAGAAATTCAGTATTCAGGCTATATAATTTGTAATTAATTCTAGTTGATAAACCACTCAAATAGCAGGGTATACAAGCTTAGATTTTTAACAAAATAAGAGTTTCATTATAAATAACACACTGAAAAAAATGTTAAAAAGGAATACTGAAATCACAGGTGTAAACAATTTTAAGTTCCTATAGAGAATTGAAATGGGAAAATTATTTCTTAATATAACTCATATATTCCTAATGAACTTGATTTGCTAGATTGGGTTAATTTTTTTCAAATTGGCTTTTTCTTAACACATGAAGCTGATTTATCTACAAAACATCCCCAATCTTACCTATAATTAGTGAGAAGTAACAGAATCACCCAAGTTCACATAGAATTAGATTTTGGCCTTTCAGACACCTAAGCAATTTTCTTTTCACCAACTTAATGTCTTAAAATTTGTTGGCTTTGATCAAAGTAAATCATTCCACATCTCTCTTTTACTACTGATCTGATCGTAATTCACATTTGCAGGCTAGAGGAAAGCCTAACAGAGAAAGCTTAACATTAAGTTTCTGGTCCTTTAAGCTCAGATTCGAATATACCGGAGGCATGATGATTTGTGATTTACACATTTTCCTTCCCACACAACTGTTTGCAAGAGTGTCTGATTTTGCTAAAAAGTGTTCAGATGGACACGGCAACATATCATTTCTGCTTCAAATATGAGTTCACAGAAAATATTATCACTGCTATAAGTGAAGTAGATTGTAGCATTTTATATTTTAATATTCACAGATAAGCAAGCAACCATGTTACACAGAAATATAGAGGCATCACAAATCTAAAATTTGGCTATTGGGAAAAAGTTAACTTTAAAAAAAGTTAACCAAAAACAGGGCTTAGATATGGAATACACGGAGCAGAGACTGCTAGCTATTTTTGAATTAGCTTTTAAGGACAAGGATTGAAAAAAATTAATTATAAAAAATCAGAGAAAATTCGTCATAGGTTTTTCTAGGGCGAAACGAAAGCCTGTCAGATAAAACAATGTATTACCAAGAAAAAAGTGAGGCTGCAGAAATTTCTAAGTTATATTTGTTTGGGGCTTTTCATTTTTAGTTCTTCATGGTGAAATGTATAACAAATTTGAAAATAATTACAGAAAAAGTGTAAGTCTGGTGTGATGGCTCACATGTTCAGTCCTAGCTATTCAAGAGATTGGGATGAAAGACTCCATCTCAGTGAAAAGAAGTTAGCCTCTGCTATCCAAGCTGCTCAGAAAGAATAAACAGGATGATCACAGTACTCAATATAAGCAACATTCAGCCCATATTTAAAAATAATAAAAACATAAAAATAGGGAGGCATGACTCAACAACAGGTAAAGTGCCTGAATATAAAATTGAAGAGCATGAATTTGAATCCCATGAATTTGAATTGCACAAATCATGAATAAATAAATAAATAAATGTTACAATGAAACATTGTTAAAAATATTCAGAATGTACTATTACTCTACTTGGTCTGTGATAAATATAAAACTTTACCATTTTAAAATTATTTGGAATGTTAAAAATAAATTAATAGGCAGGCCAATAATATAAATATTTTATAAAAGGAAATCTTCATATGTAATTAGACCTAAGACTTTATTGTAATTCTAGGAAAATGTAGTTGCTTCCATATCTTTATTTTTTTAGTTGATTTTGTCCTAAAATAAGCATAGAATAAACAAAATTGATCTATTTAGTATAATATTAAAGAAAAGACAAAAACAATTGTGGGATAAATTAATAAAACTGAAGATACTCAATTTCTTAAAAAAGCATAAAAACACTTAATTGAAGATACAATAGACTTTAAAAACATATAGACAAAATTAAAAATAAAAATGGGTTATTTAATAAGTTAAATACAAAAGTTAAATTATATGACAATACAGTAAAGAACTTGAACAAATGTATAATTTTATATCAGCATGATATAATAATTAGAAAGACTGGAAAATCATTCTTCCCACAAAGAAACTAAAACCTTTTGAATGACTAGAAACTTCTTCCAACCTTTAACCATATTCTGTAATCTCTTCTAGTCATAGACAAAAGTTCAGTAATTGAACTATTTTTTTCTATGAGAAAATTAGGAGTTTTTAATTTTTTTTGAATTGTATTATCATGGTGATGTACAGAGGAGTTACAGTTACATAAGTGAGGCAGTAAGTAACTTACAGTTATATAAGTCAAATTTGTTATCCCCCTTCTCATTTTTCTCCTACTTCCCCTCCCCTCAACTCCCCTGCCCAGTTGTACAGATCATTTCCAACATATTTCTCTTTGAGTATCACTGCTGCATGATTCCTCTTTTGTCCTTTGTCTCACCATTTTGTTGTTCCCCTTCCCTTCCCTAATTCAGATAAATGTATATACAATACCCAGAGTACCAAAATCAAATACAATGAAAACAGGGAATAAAATATAGGGTGAAAAATTCAAAAGAAATTACATTTTTTAAACTGGTAATTATATCTCCAAATAATTAAGTCACAATAAAAGCAACAACTGATTGGGCGCTTCATTCAGTGAAAGCACTGTCATTCTTTATTTGACTTAATTCCTGGGATATGCCTATGTCAGATGCTAAACTTAGTATTTTATAAAGGAAAGCTCTAGGTTCAGGGTCAGTGCTACTTTTTCAAGTTCATTAGGAGTAAGAAGAACGGAAGCATAAACTCACTCCCAAAGGTCCATTTTCTTAACCATTAAATTGTGAAAGCTCCCCCACAAAAGAGTTTATAATACACTTTGCACACTGAATGTCCTGCCAACGGAAATGCTGCCTCTCTAAAACAGTTTATCATCTTCCAATTCAAAGCAAGTACCATGAAATTGTAAGCACCAGTATAAATAGTCACTTGCCAGAGTTGATAACCTCTTGTGTACTGTAACTTCTAACTCTGCCTCTGTGACCTCACTTTGTGCAATATATGGATAGAGCTGTTATTTGAACTACATTCAAATGTCACAGATTTGATATATGTTGAGCATCCTTTATCTGAAAATTCTGGGACCAGAACTTTGTTTTCTTTCTCTTTCTTTCTGATTTGAGAGACTTTTTTGTTTTTGTTTTCATTTGTTGTTTTTGTTTTTAGTTCTTGAATATTTCCACAGACATCAGCCAAGTATCTATAATCCAGTATTCAGAAATTCATAATACTAGGGATTATGATACATATTTGTTACCAATAATTTCAGAAAAGGGATATTATTGCTACTTTAACCTTCCCATCCCTCCTATAGAGGTAGTTATTGCATTTCATTTGTCAGTCCAAATTGCAATCACATACTTTTCCATGTTGGATCCCAGGCAAATCATTTGTTTTTCACTTTTGAAGGAAATCTCTATTTTTGGCTTATTCACATAACTCTACATTAGGAACTTAAAAGGAAACAAAAAATATACAAAAGGTTGAAGAATTCTTTGTTTAGATATTCCAAATTCATTTTTGGAGAATTGAGAAACTCAAAACACAATATAATAGCTCCAAGAGAAAGTAAGGGCTTGGGCATTTGGTGATCATGTCCCAGTGGGAGGACTGGGCTCGATAGGCGAAGCCTCAGGATCAGTGTTTGTGCTGGCCTGTGTAACTGCCACACAGCCCCTGTCACATAGGCGAGATCCTATCTGTTGGACCCATTTTCTATATGGCTAGTGCAGCATAGTGCTGTTGGATGGTCTTCAAGAAATCCATACTAAGAAAGCCAGGCCATACTAAAGCTACCAGCACAACTATGTTCACTGCAGCATTATTACCATAGCTAAGATATGTTACCAACCCAGATGCCCCTCCGTAGATGAACTGATCAAGAAAATGTGGTATATATACACAATGGAATTTTATGTTCCTATCAGAAAGAATGACATTGCCCCTTACATGAGGACATACAAAGATTTGGAAAAAAATCATATTAAGTGAAGTAAGTCAGATCCAAAGAAACATAGGCTCTATGGTTTCCCTCATTTGTAATAATTAGGACATGCCTACGATAGTCCTGGCAAAGAATCATAATAGCTCAATAGTTATGTAAGTATAACCATACAAAATGATGCTAATTGAAATAAACTCTAAGACATGGAAACAGCAGGTGTTTCTCTTTCTTTTTTCTTTTTCTTTTCTTTTTGGTTGTTGACCTTGTCACCTATGTACCTTACCTTATTTCTTCATATTTTATTTCATTTTCTTTTTCCATTGGTTTATCCCTGGCAATCATTGTCTTTGATTGTGGTACCTTGTGTCTTGTATATACATTTATCTGATTTTGGGAAGGGATGGGGAATACCAAAATGCTGAAATAAGGACACAGGATGACCCATTGCAACAATGATACTCACAGGACACTATGTTGGAAATAAACTTTACAACTTTGGGAGGCAGTGGGTGGAGAGGGAGGAGGGAAGGGATAGTGGGAGAACAACAAAGGAGGTGGTAACAATGTTCAACAAGAAATGTACCCATTGCCTTACACACGTAACTGTAACCGCTCTGTACAACATCTTTACAATAAAATTTAAAAAATAAAATAGGACAGAAATCCTCATAACTTCCACATTAGATCTAGGTGATGATGTGTCCTAAACAACTGGGTAGTTTACATTACTCAAGGAAATGAGGCCGAAGTTCCAAGAGAACTGGTAGAATCTCAGAAAGCAAAACAAGCCATGATATCATTTGGATAGCATTGCTGAAAGAAATGAGGAGAAAATGGAAAGATTTTCATTTTTATTATTAATATTTATTCTTTGTAGAGGAAATATTTGTGCTTCAGTGAATCCAACTCAGAGTTCAATCCATTACAAGAATGGAAGTGCTAGGCTGGGAAGGTGGCTCAGTGGTAGAGCACTTGCCTTGCATGCCTGAGGCCCTGGGTTCAGTTCCTCAGCTCCACATAAGCAAAAAGAAAAAAGCTGGAAGTGGCGCTGTGGCTCAAGTGGTAGAGCTCTAGCCTTGAGCTGAAGATCTGAGGGACAGTGCCCAGGGCCAGAGTTCAGGCCTCACAACCGGACCCCCCCCCCCCCCGCCAAAAAAAAAAGAATGGAAGTACTAATTTATGCTAAATTTAAACTCAGCCCTTCAGCGATTTCAGGTGCATTCACTTTCAAGAAGCTATTGACAGCGACTCTGTCTGTCTACACTTTGCTCCACACAGGGGCTGGCACCAAGACATTCGTAAGCTGTACACCACACAATTCCAGAGAGCATCACTGTTAAGGAAAATAAGGTGAGGATCTTTCCCAGGGTTTGTAGAGTGAGCAGGGTGTCTGTTCTGCTTAAAGACCCCCAGAGAGTGGAGAAATTTCAGATATCTCAGTTACCAATATTTTATGCTATTTAACTCCTGTTCGAATAAATGCTCCAAATGACCAAAATTTTATTTTCTTTCCAAGTACCTAGAGCAACAGCTTTACCAAAGTAGGCATTCAAATAATATTTGCTGTATAAATAAAAAATAAGGACTGTAATGATTGAGTAGATTAAAAAATGTACAGCTAGTGCTTAAACAAAGATAATGGTAGGAAGAACCATGAAAATAATAGATGGCCTAGTATGTGAATATGATAAAGGATTGCTCATGGTCTTTTGAAGAAGAAGCTCATTACTGCTACTGAAAAATAAAGTATGAGATATGGAGTTTTCTTATTGGCACAGAATGTGTGTACCACATTATCACCTGTCACTTTCCTTTATTTTGTTTCTGACATCATGGAGTTTACAACTTGATGAAGAAAATAGTGGCCCTCAATGGTCAGATGAGAGACCAAGTTAAAATCCACAAGGCCAGCAGCCATGATGACACACTGAAAAGTCTGCCTCTGAAGGACCACCTCAAAAATTCTGTGCTGCACAGACCAAAGGCCGCATCATGATATGCTGTCTCATTTTTGTAAAACAAACCAACAAAAAAGGTCAGAACCAAAAATGAATGTATTTATGGAATAATGACATGGGAATCAGATTATAGAAAAAGTAGTATAAAGAAGTATGTGTCAGCAGTATACAGTGGCTTACACCTGTAATCCTAGCTACATGGAGACAGATATTGGGAGGATCATAGTACAAGGCCAGTCTGCGTGAAAATGTGTGAGTGTAGTGTGGTTTACTTGCCCATCTATGTGGGAGGCATGAATAGAAGGATAACAGTCCCGGTCAGCCCAGGTAAAAGCTCAAGATCATATCCCAAAACTAACGGAGACAAATAAGGGCTGGGAATATGGTTTAAGTGGTATTGCACTTGCCCAGGAAATACCAGGCCCTGAGTTAAAACCCCAATACTTCTAAAAAGTTAGGCAACTACAAAAAAAGCAGCACCCTTCAGGAAATAGTTTTTAAAAAATGTTTAGAGCTGACAATTTGTGGACAAGATGCCTTTAGAGCAGCTGAGGTGTGATTATGCGATATAATAGCAAGAGCAGACAGATGTGAGTCCTCTTCCCAGGGTTTGTATCGATCTTTCACGCTGGCAACAGTCACTTTTGCAGAATGTGGGGCACAGGCCCTGAGTGGCCTTTTCTCTCTCTTGATTACTTCTTTCACCAGCATGCTGTTAGCTGAGGCTTGCATGCTCCCCTTGGAACACAGGTGTTATACAGTGTGAAAATTCAACTGAGAGAAAACAACATAATTTCTCAAATGGCATCTTACTGAATCACATAAAAGTTGCACTATCAAGAAGGCTGCTCTACATCTTATATTCAAAAGTCACTAACAAGGATTTATTGTAAATCCTTTCAGCGTTATTGTCAATTAACAAAAACCAAAAGCAGATGTAACAGGTGCTGTGCTCGATCCTATATCACAGTTTTAGCTGTTATATTAAACATGGCAACTTTTCAAAAATCTCAAAACCACAGGAAACTGCTCACCTTATCTACATCGTGTGGCAAGGTGAGGACAGAGGTGCACAGTAATAAAACAAACCTCGACTGGCAGTGTACAGAACATTAGTAAATTTCACTATGTCTCTAAAATATATGTATTTCCAATTGCAATGGTGTAAATAACTTTTCATTTGGTATAGAACTTGTATCTTAACTAGGTTTCAGTAATACATTTGTGAACTATCAAACTCTGTGTGTGTGTGTGTGTGTGTGTGTGTGTGTGTGTAAGTAAACAAAGACTTAGGAGAGGTAGGAGGTAATAGGTTCATGCATAAGTTCTAAATTCTCCTAAACAAAGTTTGCCACTATTTCATCTGAATTAAGATTGTATTTCCCCTAGTTATGTGCTAAAGACGGTAACAAATCCTCTACAAAGGATTTGATTAATCACGTGTCTTACTTCTCCCCTTCTCTTACTTCTATCCCAACTATATACCAACTGGTCTCTATCTTCCAGATGGAAAGGTCCTGGGAGCTGGCTTTATGAATGACGTGTTCTGTATGTTCAGCTCTGTGAACTGTCAATCTTGATCTCCTAACAACAGTATGGCTTATGGCAAGTTTGCTTATCATTTCTAAGTTCTGCATAGGTTACACAAATGTTTCCTTGGTTAAAACTGAACAGAGGTAAAATCATCTAATTGTGGACCTCAGGAAAATAATTGTTATTTTGTAATTCTACATAGGATGCAGCAAATGATAGAATATTGGTGCTTAGTCTCAAATACGATTTGTTTTTTTAAGTAGCAATAGTAGAGACAGAAAACCAGTGGATAATGGTTTCCCTTATTTGCAATATCTAGTATATGTATGAGTCAAGCGGAAAAGGTCAGATAATGTGATGTTAGGAAAATGAACCCTTAGATATGTATTTTAATGTTTTCTTTCTTTCATGCATGTGTTTCTAACACATTTCTAAGATTATTTCTTTGTTGCTTTGTATGTCCTCCCCCACAGTATAACCCCCACTTTCACTATATTTGATGTCAGTATAATTTGTGGAGGAGATGGGGAAAAACAAGTCGTTTAAGGATACAGGTGGACCTGTTGCAACAATGAGAAGTACAAGTTGTCATGTCCAAAACGAGCTTTACAACATTGGTGCGGGGGGGGGGGGGGAGAGGGAGGGGAGGATTGGGTAGGAGGAGAGGGGGGAGGCTGGGAAGGGATGTGAAGGGTAAACAAAGGAGGAGGCTGAAATGCTTGGTAAGAAATGTATGCATTATCCTGCCCATGTAATTGTAACCCCTCTGTACAGTATGGTCACAAATAAAATAAAATAAAAAAGAAAACCAGTGAATAGACTTGACACTAATTGCTTCCATGTTTCTTTAAACCTTTCCCAGACTTTGGATCATAAAAAAAATGATTAGATCTGATGACATCCCAACTCTCTTCCTTGAATTTGTTTATTTTCACATTTTTCCTCTCAATTTTCTAATTTAAGAGGGGAAAAAAAGGTGATTAATTAAATTTAGCTCCATTTCTTCACCTCTAAAGTAGGGTTCTAAAACAATTTTGGATTTTAACTTTTCATTTGTCTTCCAACCAGAAAAAAAGATCCTGATGCATAGACCTTTAAAAATCCAATTTCAAATCATTTCGCCCTACAATTTTCATCAACTTGCCCATTTTTATGGATATTTTTCATTTTCTACTCCATTAACACTCAATACAACGCAAATTCACTGAAGTTTTTCTGATGTAGTCAAGAATGGGTTTGTGATAAATGCTACTTCAACATTTTCTCTCTTAATAATCTGATTCAATACATAAAAATCCTACAATTTCATTGCATTAGTAATTATAGTCTTCAATGCCTCCAACAGAATTAGAAATTTAAATTCAAGGATGTCTTTAGGGTACATTCAAATCTCTAGATCAATGACCTTAATAAAATAAAGTCAATCTAACACCTATAATGACAATAGACTCAAATGTAGCTTCAAACATTGAAAGACTAGGAACAGGTAAATCTCCTTGTATAACTTTCTCTGAAACTATGGCTATACATATATGTACTCTCTCTCTTTCTCTGTCCCTCTCTCCCTCCCTCCTCCTCCTCCTCCTCCTCCTCCTCTTCCTCCTCCTCCTCCTCCTCCTCCTCCTCCTCCTCCTCCTCCTCCTCCTTCTTCTTCTTCTTCTCTCTCTCTCTCTCTCTCTCTCTCTCTCTCTCTCTCTCTCTCTCTCTCTCTCTCTCTCTCTCCCTCTCTCTCTCTCTCACACACACACACACACACACATACACACACACATATCAATACTGGGGCTTGAACTCAGGACCTGAGCAACACTGTCCCTTCGTTTTTCATTTCAAGGCTGGGACTCTATCACTTGAGCCACTTCTGGTTCCACTTCTGGCTTTTTAGTAGTTAAATGAACAATAAGAGTACCATGGGTTTCCTTCTGGAGTGGCTTCAGACCATGATGCTCAGATCTCAGCCTCCTGAGTGGCTAGGATTACAGTCCTGACTCACTGATACCCAGTTGTTTGGCCAGGTTCTTAAATCAACCTATCATTTGCACCTTCCCTGTTAAACCAAAAAGCATCAAATATTACAATGTATGTAATATCTATAGTAGTGTACTATCAACTATTATGTTGGGAGAACGTAGTCATGATTGTAAATGTACACATGTGAAAACAGAGCTAGGTAACTTGAGGAGATGGGTGCAACTGGGATACATGGGAGAAAGAATTATAGAAGGAGAGGCATTGATCTTGTGCTCACAAATTGATATGAACTGAAACCTCTTGTCCAACTACTTAAATATAATTTAAAAATCGGATCTGTTAAAGACATTCTTGTGTTTTTAAATCAGTTGCATTAAGAGTTCTTCATTAACAGCACTGTTACTGCAAACATTAAATCTAGTAGTTGTTATTCAATGGACAGTGTCCACCAATCTGATTTTTTCAAGAGTAAGTTTCAATATTCTAGGAGCTGAGACCCCACCACTTTTCTTAGAGCTTTAGAGCAAATCAAAGGACTCCAAGTCTGACTTAAGAACACTTTGCATTTTAAGTATCTGTTTGTACTCTTTTATTTCCTTAAATAGTGGGGACTGATCCAATTCTAGCTCAGGAGTAAGAGATAGGAGTGAATTTCACGTAATCATTTATCAGATATCTAGTTCTATTTTAAATGATAATGTCATAATAGCCATATTGAAAGAAACTTAGTCCTGAAATTGATCAAACTTCATTAAGACACTACCATTGGTGAATCAGAGCTAAAATTCAGTGTCCTAATCTGCACAAAAGAAACCAAATGGTCTTGTAAGGAGTTATAGAGAAGACAGAAATTATATAATACATCTGAATTACTCAGTGGAGTATCTAGCACTTGGTAAAAAAGATAAAAAAATTGAGAACTGTTACTATGATTACTTTATGCATCCTTTGTCATTTATTTTTTACAATTACTTTGTGAACTTTAATTTTATCAATAAGGAAAGGGAACTAGAAAAAGTTGATGTGACTTTTTGAGGAGGTAGCATAAGAATGACCCACATTTCATCAACTCCACTAAATCTCAGTCAGTTTCTAAAATTATACCTGAAATCATGTTTGTCATGAATAAAGATTCCCTATCAGTATTGAAATTAATCACTAATCTGAGTTTTAGGCTGTCTTCACTTGAACTAAGACTTCTTTTTCCTTTACCCTAAATTATCTGTACATCGGTTAATTACATCAATAAGTGACTAATTGGTAGGTAGCTGAGTGAGCAATTATCTGACTTCCACATTTAAGTGATGGTTATTTCAAGTGTCTTTTTCTTGCCAAGCTCTAAGAAATCAGCCTCAGAGATTCAGTATAATACAACAAATTGACTTTGCATCACACTTTCATAAAGCCCACAAAGGAATGGAGAAAACACCCATGATCATCTATAGTATACTATTGTTGGTGCTCAAAACACCTAGTTTTTGTACCCTCTTTTGAGTATCACCAGGTATTTATTTATAAGAATAAATACCAAGGGCCAAACATTACAGTTGTCCAAATATCAAAATTGCTGGCCAAACTTCTTCAGATTCTGCACCCAGCAGACACATGACAATAATCTCTCCATGAAATTTACTGAAGCTGGAGTCACTATTTGGAGATCTGAGTAGACAAAGCATCATGGGACCTGGCAGGATTCTCACAGCAGCCTATGAGGGATCTCCTCCACATTTACCAATTGGAATATGTGTGATGCAGAAGGAGCAGTGTAACTCCTGTCCTGTGTTACAAAGAGCAGGGTAACTCCTGTCCTGTGTTACAAGAATCAGGGTAAGTCCTGTCCTGTGTTACAAGGACACTTCATTTCGAATGCTTGCAATGGAGAGTTTAATATTATTTTTCAACACTGGACATTTCTCTGTATTTTCATTTTTCTACTCTCTCTTTTATTAAACAAATCTCACAGTAAGAGAAAAATAGCAGAGGAGTAGGTGCTTTTTTAGCAACATACTGAACAACAAATTATTTTCCTTCAAATTCTCTTTCCCTCTATCATCAAAGGAAGTTTATTTTTGAATTACTGTGTTGCATATCAGAAGGCTTTTAAATGACATAGGTACATTTTATGTAATAAATGACCTTGAAGTCATTTAATTTTTCTAATATATCTGTAAAAGGAGGAACCAAATAGCTTATTTTCCTCAGAAAGATTGCTTACTTGCTTACTTTAATTAAAAGAGCCAAAATTCAATAGGACTTCAAAAATAAATGATATATGTGACTAGGTTTAGAAGGGAGGATGTTGAACACAGAAGTTCAGAGATGTGAAACTTCCTAAAATGTGAATCACTATTTACTTGTAAAGAGCAAATAAACAATTCCAATATATTAGGATCTTTTCTACTCTCTGTGTCAGATAATCATGATACATGTGACCATGTATAAATGTAATAAAACCAGCAGAGGACTCTACAGTTATTTCTTGAACATGGAAACCAGAACATTTTTACCTTTATATAATGTAGAGCTTTAATAGGTCATTTGTCTATCAGATATTCCAGAACATATTTTATTCCACATTTAAGATTTTCTTGATATGTATTTTCCAGGCACTGTTAAACTTTGTATGTACGTTATTTTTCCAATTGTCATCAATGTGAAGAAAAATTAAATTGTTTTAAATAGAGAATCTAAGTAATAGATTCAATTCATTTTTTCAAGTAAAAATAAACAATTCAATTTTCATGGTAAGGTTGATACTAAGCACTGGAAAATGGATTCTCATACAGTGCCATGTACTTGAGACCCTCATTTCTTTTGGACGCAGAAGGGATTTAACACAGTATGACATCCTTGATTGGATGACAGACTACTGTGTGCACGAGTGTGTAAAGAAGTTGAGCCTAAAAGGGAAAGTTGCATGTAAAGGATAAAGGAAGAACATCGGTGGAAGTAGATACATGGAAGTCATTAAGAATTATAAAGAATTATGTAAGAATTATATAGAAGTTTGCATTCTCTCCATTATTCCGTTAACAAACTTAAAGAATTGTAAGGAAAAAAATTGAAAGTATAGAAAAAATAAAATAACTAAGCAAACAGGAATGAATGATGATATTCAAGAAATGGTTTCTTCTGAGCCATGTACAAAGCAGCCATAGCAACCTCACGGCCTGGGTAAGGCCACTCCATGTTCCTCTACCTTTCCTGACAAATGTCCACTGCCTATTCTTGGTGATATTATCACAGGTGAGAAATTAAATTGTCCACCACTTAAGGAAAAAATCTAAAATGAAATCAAAGAATCGCACTAAATCTGAGATTCATTTATTTGTATTGTCCAGAGTCCTTATTAAATTCCCTACAGAATGAATGAAGCATTTCTCTGTGTGAGTGAATCCACTGTATTCAATATTGGTTGACCTGCAAAATTCACTACTGGATTAGAAAGTTCTGCAGGATTTTCACATTGATGGGAAGATTCCTTTGTAGCTAACAATCAAGATGGTAGTGTGGTAGCATGTATGGGGGGAAAAGGGGAGAGGAGGAGATATCGGGATGACAATTCCTGTGGTGTATCTCATTCACTGTTTTGCTTCATTTCATGGTTCAGGGCATCAGGTTCTTGCATATAAAATGGCAAGAAAATTATTGCGTGCATTATGTACTTTACAGGAGGGATTTGGGTGGCTGAAATAAGATGTCCATGAAATAGTTTATAGACTATAAAGCATCAGCCAAATAAAAGTTATAATTACTATATTCCATATCACAGAAGAAGAATCATCTCACTACATTTGGTCTTATAGTACTTTCTAACTTCTACCGACAGATCTAGTCACTAAAGATAAAATTTATTTGAATTAAAGACTAACCTTGAATGAAGCTCTAAGCTATCAACATGTGTAATACACCTAATTACTTTTAATGTTCTTTTTCCAAGAGCTCCAAAATATGTGTGTGTGTGTGTGTGTGTGTGTGTGTGTGTGTATGCTTCATGTACAAAACACAAGTATTTTTAGATCTGAACTATTTGAATTAATCAAAGAATGTAATAATATGGTCTGCATGGGAAAATGATGACTCCATCTCTTAAAAACTCCCAGGAAGAGTTTGTACAGGACAATAAATATCTGGATCTTTCATACAAATTGGGAAAAAGATACATAATCTCCCTTTCCATCTACAAATATAACATTTAAAATATCTGATTCATTCCACATAAACCATCCAAATGCAAATTATCAACACAGCACTAACCAAAGCCATTATTTAAAAAACTGCAAATAGTAGACCACTCTGAGCTGCCAAATACACAAATAACTGTCCCACAAAGACAAAACAGACTTTCCAGTTAATATTAAATTTCAGGAGAAACACGTCTTATACTTTCTACTAACAAAATAAAAATATACCTGGCTCAAACCACTTCAGCCATAATTAGATAGTATTTACTGGCATAATTATTTACACACAAGTTTTACTTTTTCCTGGAGCCTGTTATAAACTACAGACATACATATGCCATAAACAAAGAATATAGGCTTGATAAGACCCAGTAGGAAACAACTTTATTGTAAAATGTTGTTTAAATTTCTGTTATTAAACTAAGTATGGAAAAAATCTATTATCTCATAACCCAAATGAATATAGAGTTAAGCCTCATTTTACACAGGCTGAGCATTTATCCACAGTTCAAGGTCATTAAATTATTAAATGGTATAAAACTTCCTCAAGGTTTACCATGGTCTAGAAAAATCTCAAGCTCTATTCTCACATGGGCTTCTTTTTGCCATCCCTTGGCCCATCCCAAGACAGAAGGTGACTCCAAGGGCAGCCAAAGGCCAAACTGGATTAAACAGAGTGTGTGTCTACAGTCTAAGCGTGCAGCTTTCCTTAAAGGAGCTCACCATGTGCCTAGGATATTCCTCTCCCACCATCCTGTGATGTGTTCATGCCCCACTCTACTCACATTTACTCTTTGGACTGTTATGGATCACTTTTTAATTCAAGGATTCAGTGATAGAGGCAGAAAGAATGGTTATTGAGATACTCACTTTGTCCCAGGATCCATGCTAGTTTTCTGTGTTATTAGAATCTGGAATGCTCTAAAGGTAATTGATAATAGGTGAGAAAATGTTGGCACAAAATTATGACACCTCTTGTGTATTTTTCCCCATCAGATCAGTCTGCTTCCTTGAAAAGATAAAATATGCGACACCCCAGGAAGATTTTTTTTTCATTGAAAGAAGAAGCTGCTGTTGTTTCCTTTGTATGTTCTTTCCCCTATGGTATATCCCCTGTTGTTACCGTACTTGATTTTTTTTATTGTGAAAATACTGTACAGAGGGGTTACAATTACATGGGCAAGATAATGAGCACATTTCTTATCAAGCATTGTAGCCTCCTCCTTTGTTTCCCCTTCCCATCCCTTCCCATCCTTCCCAGCCAAGGCCCCCCACCCAGTCCTCCCCCTCCCCTGCACCAAAGTTGTGAAGTTCGTTTTCGACATAACGACTTGTACATCTCATTGTTTCAATGGGTCCACCTGTATCCCTATTTAAACGATTTGTTTTCCCCCTTCCCCTCCACAAATTATACCGACATACATCTTGTATATACATTTGTCTAATCTGGGGAGGGGAAGGGGAATAACAAAACACTGAAACAAGGACACACAGGATGACCCACTACAACAAGGATACCCACAGGACACTATATTGGAAATGAACTTTACAACTTGGGGTGGGGGGGCTGGGAGGAGGAGGACGGGAGGTGGAGGAGGGAAGGGATAGTGGGACAACAACAAGGGAAGGGACAATAACAAGGGAATGGGTAACCATGATCGATCATGGAACTGTAACCTCTCTGTACAGAATCTTTACAATAAATTAAAATAAAAGAAAAAAGATGATCGATCATGGAACTGTAACCCCTCTGTACAGAATCTTTACAATAAATTAAAATAAAAGAAAAAAGAAGCAAAGATACTAAAAGCAAAAACTAAAACAGTACAGTTTACTCTTTTCTTCAAATGGAAATATTCCATGGAAATATACAAGACTGAGGTCCTGGCTTGTCCCACATGTGAATTGTCATGGGTTCTGAGTGATTGCCAGTCAAAATAGCCCATGTCCTTCTTACTTATTTGTCCTGGGCTACAAAGAATGGTAGTAGCCACTCTCTAATTTCTTTTGTCCCTTCTACCTCTCTTGTGAGTTTTAAAGACCTCTCAATTTGCGGGGGGTCAGAGGAGAATTTAAACTGAATTTAATTACTGACTCCAATATTTTACTAAAATCTTTTATTTTCTAATGATTCATTCATTGAGTACTACCTATCCCAGATAACCTATGAATCCTGAATCATTCTCTATAAACCAGATATGGGACTATCCCCAGACTTAGGATGTGTTGCCGTATCAGGACACACTTAAAGTAAATTATAGCATCTCTTTGAGAGCATCCTCTCTCCTGGGATTTGTAGGAGAGCAGAATAGATCACATGAACATTTGTGAGCCCCTGGGTATACATACACATACACATGCCAGGAGGCACATATGTTTACTTGTAGAATGTTTTATGTGAAAACAAGATCAGGAAAAGTCAGAGGAGAAGGTAGACATTTCACATGACAAAACTTCTTCCTTAAATATGGCCCTATGTTATGTCTACTTACCCAAACATCTTGCTGAGCCTCTACATAGAGCACTGCTTCTGCTTAACTATTCCTTTCAACAGTTACATGTCAGCCTTGCTTACAGGCAACTATGGTCATGCCATTCCTACATTTGTTCCCAATATAACTGCATAAATAAAATCTTCTGCACGTTTGTGTGTGTGTGTGTGTGTGTGTGTGTGTGTGTGTGTGTGTGTGTGTGTGTGTGTGTGTGTGTGTGTGCAAGCACGCACACTACCAGGACTGAGACTAGAATCTAGGGCTTCTCACTTTTGCTTGGCTTTTTTGCTGGAGTTCTACCACATGAGTCACAACTCTACTTCTGCCTTTTGTTAGATAATTGGAGATGAGAGTGTCTCAAATTTGTCTGCTCAGGTTGGTTTTGAACTGTGATTCTTAGATCTCAGCATCTTGAGTAGTTAAGATTGCAAGCATGAGGCACCAGCACTTGGCCTTTTCCATATTTTTAAATGCATATCTTTTCCATAACTTTTAATGCAAAATGAGATATTTTCCTTAAATTCCTCTGTCTGATTTGTTTTCTGAGTTTGACATCATTTAAGGACGCCAAACGATCTCCAAATTTTCTTACTTCTCCTTAGCAAAGTTAATAAAAGATTACAATAACAGTATCAATTGCAGAATTTTGTTGCATTTGCAATCTGGAGTCTAATAATAAAAGCAGCATATTTACTCAATTATTTTATAAAATATGGTAAAAATAAATAGACTGGAATATTATAGGCACACAGAAATGAGAGTTCTTATTTTCTGTTGAAAGGTGTTGGCAAATATAGAAAATAGCCCACAGAAATCTTGAAAAGTGGAGTTTTCCAAATTAGCATAGTCAAGAAATGGCTCCAAGAGTGGAGACAAACCTGTGCTCAGCAAAGAGACATGAGAACAAATAGCACAAAACAACTGTGAGATCAGGAATTAGCGAATCAGCTGTTTCATATCTCCCTGGGGTATCAGCTTTATTTAAAAAACACTGTGGAGGCACATTTTCTAGGGAGAGTAGAGTCTAGTGGGAGCTATGGCTGGGTACAAATGTCATGATTCGATGACTGTGTGGGCAAAGTCCAATGCCAGGAGCAAAGAGTCGCCAGTGTTTGAGATGTTCTATCTGCTATCATGTGTTTAAGCCAAATGAGACAAAACACAGGATTCCTTGACATTACACAGTGATCCTTTCCAAAGACAAGATGTGAGTCTATCCTGTGTGACTATTTTTTTTTTAACTACATCCTGATATCCTGATAACTCCCTCGTCTGAAGTGTGCCCTTTGTTCTGTAAGCACAAATCACCCCCAGCTAACATGTACTTTCTTACCAATTAAAAACAGAGGACTGAGAGGTCTCGGGAGATACACTGGGCTCTGTGCCAAGGCCTCTCCCTCCCCTATCTCCACCATCCTAAGGTGTCTAAAGTGATCAGTTTGGCTGTCACAGTATCGGTTGGATCCAACCAGCAATTTTTGTGCTGCTCCCTCAGTGCAAAATGGTTCCCTATCTCTCTGTGACAGAAAACTGTACTGGCTGCACCAAATTGGGACAATCTGATAAGATGAATTTAATAGTTTCATCTTACTTCTGCCCCGAGCTTTCTCAGTTTAATACTCTTTGGTGCCATGCTTTGGGGCAACTTTTGCGAAAAGTTCATTGTAAAAATAATGATTTCGTTAAAGGTTATGAATGGTAAAAATCATTATTCCTGTAGCCGGTGCAGAGGTGACGTCAAAACGGCAGGACATTGTCTTGAGTCCAGATTGTACCGCCTAAGTCCAGACACTCAGCAGAGCCATAAAGTGGGGGGAAAAAAACCATTTGAAAGCAAGACTGCACATTACTGAATACTGCTTGGCTAATCACCTCATTTGGACTTAGAAAAACTGCAGCCCCTATTCAAATAGAAGGGGAAAACAGCCCTAGGCAAATACCAAAATGATTCCTTAAAGAAACATTTATATTTTAGAACAAGAAAGCTGTAATTTTGATTTGCTTGAAAGTCTTACTGTGGGTTTCACCATCATTCTGGGTAATGTAGACGAGACTGAAGTTCTTAGTGTGGCTGCTAAATACACAGCTACTTCAGTCTCCTGCTGATTTATGATGTGAATTCTTCCCTCCCAGACTGTTCATGAATTGTGTGATTTCCTGGTATGGAATTATGAAGAAATAGATCAATAAACCCAGCAGGAATTTTGCTTAAAACCTTTGTCTACATAATAGACCGATGAACAAAGTGAGTGCCTAGCAATTTCAACAGTCAAAAGCTGGCCATGCAGATTCATGTGTAACAACATATTATAAATGGAATTATAGATATTGAAAGATATAAATATGAACACACAGATATTTTTGTTTAGAAAGGCTAGCTCTTACATATCAATTAAACATTTTAAATGTAATTGCTTTAGGCATAACTAGAGCCATATATAAACTATGCAGTTTTTCATTTCATATACTAAATCCTTACTACTAGGTACTAAAAATAGAAAAAGCTGATTCATTCTCTAAAGAAGTCACGCTATGCTCTACTCTTACTAGGATTTTGACTATACACATAGCTATGCATTCAACAAGCAGAATATATATGGGCTACGGAAATGAACAAAACACAGGAAGCTCAATATTTTCACTAAAATATATTGGTTATGTCACAAAAATGTACTGAAGTAATCAATTTAGTTTACTTGTTACTTGATTTCTGCTCTCTTTCCACATTCTCATAAAATTTTAATTCAATGGCCAAAATCAGAGTGGTGTGCACCTGGAATTTTAGTTATACAGGAGGGAAAGATAGGAGGATCATGGTCTAAGGCTGGTGACAAAGAACACAAGATCTTACCTATTAAAGAACTAAAGCAGAAAAGCTTGTGTGTATAGCTCAAGTAGTACAAAACCTAGTCTAGCCAACCCAAGGGCTTGCGTTCAAACCCCAGTTCTAATAAACAGAATAAAAAGAGAAGTTTTAAAACAGATGTAGAGAATATAAGGAAAAGAGAAATTCACAGCTCATATCGATATTTATTCTTCCTCACTAAGTTCTAAACAATCATTAGGGAAAATAAATCAATTAGAAAGTAAATTATGAAAGACACATAATACATAAAAGACAGACAGGTAACTATGTAAATGTGAACTACACCTCATGAGTCTTATAGTTGGGAACAAAATAAGTGTCCAAATACACACTACCCAATGTATAAAGAGATCTCCTATGGTCTGATCCACTATTATAGTTCTTAGTATGTAAAGGCAGATGGTTCCAAGAAAACAACCAAATTCTCAGAACACATAGAGTTCACAACTATATAATAATACTCAAATTTACCTGCAGGAGTAGTTACATGATGAGTACTCCTTTAATTCCTTCCTATTGCCACTTTCACTGAGATCTAGTGCTATTTAAATGGAAGCATTAGGAAGAATAAAAATAGGTAATATTTTATAATTTCATATAGCTGATTGTTTTTTACTTTTTAATGTTACAATGCAGTTGTATATGTCTGTTGGTAATTAATTATGCTGTGTAAGCTGTTTGGGATCTAGCAGGATATGACAGCACCATCTTCCTCTCACTCTACCATTTGGATGTGAAGCCCCAAATGGACAAGGAATAGAACTAGATCACTGTGAGTTAGAAACATTCTATCTTTGTCATATTTTCTGTACAGTCATATTTTATTATCATATCACAGGATAATTATAATATTTAATTATTCTTAGCTCTACTGAGAAGTAAATATCTTAAAGAAATGTACTGTAGCATATTTGTCTCCATTTCTTCACTAAACCTATACAATGTCTATTGTCTGCAATAAATATGTGCATAACCATATATTTAAATTCTTTTCATTAACATGCTCCATATGGTGGGAATATTTTTTTAACAAATCATTAGGTGGAGATAGTTTATGATAAAAATTAGAAGGTCAAGAAGGTACTTCAAACACACAAAAATATGAAAAATCATATCGTACAAGTTAGCAAAAGACCATATGTCAATTTTTTCAAAGAAAAGTTATGGTTTTATTCTAGTTGTATAAGGAAACAGAGGTCACCTGAGTAAAGAAAATTTCCAGCATAAAGGACTAAATTAATTGCTGCCCAGATGATTAATATGATTAAAAGTTGATATTTCTAAAATTCATATCAAGAACTACTTGAAAGGGTTTCAAAAATCTTCAGAAATTAGGAAAGAGGTAGCTAACAACTTATCCATATAAAGCCATTGTTAATGAGTTGGGATTCTTTCCTTTAAAATATTACTTGGACTGTAATGGCTAACATTTTCTTCACTATATGAAGGCTGTTCTTTTCTTTTATATTATTTGAAATGCAATGATTACAAGCTGGCCTTTGGAAAGGAATACATTCCTCAAGAAAATACAAAAAGTAATTTAATAAAATTTTGCATTCAAGGAAAAGTCTTAGTAGTACAAAGTTATCATTCCTACCAGAAATAGCACAATGAAAGTTAAATATATTTGAACAGGTTTTATATTAGTTAAATTGCATAATAGAGCTCACACCAAAATCATTACAATTGTATCACAATTCTTCTTAAAGAAATACATTGTGAGTAGTTCTAGCAAAACAAATCTCATGATGAGTAGATAATAAACCAGTGTTCAGATGCAATTATATTTGGTGGAGAAAGAATTCATAGACAGATAATAAAAAGTAGATCAAGTCTTTTGTAATCAGTTTTCTCTTAATTTATTCCTTGGATGAGAATTAGAATATTAATAAGATTTGTTATTGACATCTATTGAGTCAGAAATGCAGAGAACCAAATTCTTGTGAAACTGTTCCCATTCAATTATTGCCATCAGATCATCTAACTGTGCTAATTTTATTTTCTCAGTTTTAGACACTAAGCAAAGGCTGCCTCTTAAGGAAAATTTTAAAAAAGAGTAAATACTACAATAGATAAAGTAAAATAATTGAATATACCATGGATTTAAAAGACCCCAAAATGGGTGGCATTTCAGGCTGCATAAAATGTTTTAACTAGCCCAACATCCAGCCACTCACTAACATGTGATCCCTAATTACTATTACAGCATATCACTTTTTAACACAATCAAATCTAATTGACCAGAACATTTTGGTTAGATTGTACTAAGCTAGGGTGAAATTTTTACTGTTATTATTGTGGGTTTCTTTGTGAACATCTCAACTTTACTGCATCATTAAACTTTAAATTAGATTTTGATAATAAGTATATTTTATACACATTTTTTAAACAACTGCAATGTTCACACAGGAGTTACAATATTCTTACATTCCCTGTCATCTTTTTAAAACATTTCAGTCATGTGCATGCTTTCTGGGTAGTTATCAACAATGGCAATTTGATTTTAATTAAACCCTTCATTTAAAATCCATTTAAATTTAAATGTCAGATGCTAAAGGTGAAGTTATGTTAAGTAGATATTAGAGCATCTTTCATGATCCAGAAGGAATTCAAGTCAGGGGACTCTTCCTTTGGGAACCATTGATAGAGAACAGATCTGAGAGGTAGCCACTATCACAATGTCAATATAAGGATTACTCTATTTTTATGATGGGAATCAGTTATTTACAGAGCAGAATATGAAGTTTTGTCACTAACTCTGAGTGTATGAAGAACTTAAATAAGCTAGCTTTTTTCTATTTCTACCTTATCTATACACTCTCCATGTCATCAAAGCATTAAACATAAATATGTATGAATTTCTTTTCCTTAGAATGAAGAAAGTGCTTGATTATTCTTGTAATTTATTTTTTATAAATTTATTCTAGAAAAGAAAACCAAAAAATAAAAGTAGGAAAAGTAGTAAGACTTCTCACATAAGTCTACCTTAACTCCCAACAGATTTACACCTGTGTATCTGTGTTCTGACTTTATAAATTAATGTGGAGCCTTCAGAGAATATAACAGAAATTATAAAAAGGGAAGTGGTGATATTTTTGTTGTTGTTACTACAAGTCAATACAAGATGTATGGCAGTCAATGAAAGATCTAATCAGTTTTGATTAGTTTCAGCATTGCTGTCTCATTAATTATACTTTGACTTGGCTCTCAAAGAAATAGACAACAAATAGTCATTAGAACATAGTTGGACTTTAACATCTAATGAAAACCCTTTCCTTCCTTCCTTCCTTCCTTCCTTCCTTCCTTGCTTCTTTCCTTCCTTCCTTCCTTGCTTCCTTCCTTCCTTCCTTCCTTCCTTCCTTCCTTCCTTCCTTCCTTCCTTCCTTCCTTCCTTCCTTCCTTCCTTCCTTCCTTCCTTTTTTCCTTCCTTCCGTTTTCTTCTGTGTGTATGTGTTGTGGGGTGGGGGTGGGGGAACCTAAGGCTTGAACTCAGGACCTGGGTGCTATCCTGAGCTATTTTGCTCAAAGCCGGCACTTTTCGACTTCAGCAGCAGCTCCACCTCTGGCTCTTTTGGTGATTAACTAGAAATAAGAGACTCAAGGACTTTCCTGCCCAGGTTGGCTTCAAAGTGTCATCTTCAGGTCTCAGCCTTCTGAATCACTAGGATGACAGGCATGAGCCACCAGCTCCTGGCTGGCAATTCCTCCTTCTTCTCTCTCCCCCCTCCCCTTCCCCCTCCTACTCTTCACCCCCCTCTCCCCCTTCCTCTCCCTCCCTTCCCATCTCCCTCCTCCTCTGCCCCTTTCCAACTCTCCTGTCCTTGTCTTTCCCCTCCCCCTCTTCCTTCTTCCTCCCTTCTCCACCCCCTCCTCCCTCCTCCTTCCCCTCCTCCCCCCCCCCCCTCCTCGCTGCCATTGTCAGTCTCCACTTCATGGCCTGGTCTCTTGTCCCTGAGGCAAAAATCACTCAGTGTTATGGGATTTCATATTAAAAGGTAGTAACTATTTTTACTACCACTTGGAATAAACACTTGGAATAAAAACATCAAACTTCAGACACCTTGCCTCTTCTCCAAACAGATCATATCTCAAATAATTTCACTCCTCTATAAATGTGAAGGCTTTTGAAATGATGAAGTGTGCGACAAAAAAACAAAAAACAAAGCAGACATTTGGGAGAGCCCAACCGCTGTCATAAAGATCCCAGTCTCTTCCAAGTTTCCCTTTATTGTTGCCACAATGCATGCGACTATTGTCTTGGGTTCGATTTCCTTGTGAACATAAATTCTGATTTAAATTGGGCCAAAGAAAATAGACAAGACCCAATGAACATATTGAGTTGGCCTCCTTCCCAACTTCCTCTAGGCCTGCTGCCTAATTGCCATTAGCTCTTGATAAAATATACTTCCATTTTTAGCTAAAATACAGGTTTGAGAGGCAGTAATGGGTGATAAAAATGAATAGGAACATGTTTATTGCTCTGAAAAAGGTAAAATAAAGAAAAGCAAGAGAAATAGCTGAAGGAAATAAAAATTACGTTACAAAATAACATTTAATCTGTCAATTTTATTTATCCTATATAAAATAGTATTTTAATTAAGATGTTGATTGATGTTACGAAAAATGAACAAGAACTTACAAGAAACACTGAAAGAATCATACAAGTAGCTCAAAACAGCCTGATACTTTGATTACGGGTTCATAGGATAACTGAGCGAAAAGCTGCTAACTATTAATTAGTAAGATAAATTTCTATTGCTAGACTCTGATTCAATTTGAGGTTCTCATTCTAAGTAAATAAGTAAAAATTTAGATATGGCTCAGAAGAAATGTTTGATGAATCATGTAGTATGGATGAATATCTTTCAAAGTCATATTTGTTTTCTGGCCCACACCTGTAAAACCCTAGCAATTTAGGAAGCTGAGATAGAAGTTCACTGTTTAAGCAAGTCTGAGTGGAAAATCTGGAAGACATCATTTCAGATTACTCAGCAAAAAGCTAGGCTGGAGGTATGATTCCAGTATTTTATAGCTGAGCAAGAATGTCACAGGGCTCTGAGTTCAAGCACTAGTACCAGCCAAACAAAATAAAACAAAACTTCTCCCTTGTTCTGTTAAAATTCATATGTAGAACCATATTCTACTTGTTTTTAATTATTGAAAAGGATTAGATTTAATTGATGCAAGTCCATAGTACACATTTTAATATTAACAGAATTGTGTAGTTATGTAATTGAACTGTAAAAGTTCCTAGCCCCTCTCCAACTTATTTCTTTGTCCAGTTGAAATGTTTAGATCCGAATGACTTTATAAACAACACAGATTTTCCCCTAAAACATTTCATAAACTTCCATCCTGATCATTGGAACTAAATAAATCTGTCACTTGGCCTGCTGAAATCTAATCTCTTCAGTTTGGAAGCAAGGGAATTGTTACAGTTAAATGATCTATCTGAGCAACAAAAGCATGCTGATGGACATATTGGTTCTGTACTGTGCCATCAAGTTATTGTCACCAAATAAAATGTTATGTACATTAAACTTGGACTAGCATATACATCAATGACAGCAATGCTGGCCAGATAAAATATCTGTAAATCTTACAATGAGATCCTCCCTCTCCCAAACTCAAGTGGTCCAGGAAGGAAGATAAACTCTCCTTAAGACCTGATGTCAAACTCTAATGGGTAAGTGGAAGTTCATTTATATATGCCCCTATCTTGATGAACTTGAAAAGGAGAAATAATGTTCAGATATGTTGCAGTGTGTCACAAATTACATATCTCTAGCTTTTGAATACAGTATATGGTTCAGCTTCACAAAAATCTAAACAAATTTCATTAGTTTAGACTTACAATTTTACAAAAAATTTGATAAACACAGAAAGAAAGATCACACCAATTTGAGGTACATTATTTGGGTGTATTCATGTACACACACACAGACACACATGCACATACACACTAATGCTATAGAAAGTAGTCTCAAATGTATAAATGATGAATGGAAATTGGAATTCAACAAACTTGGCCCTAGAATGTATTTTCATTACATTTCTTTTCCAAAATTAATAGCAATAGGTACATGACAGAAGGTTGTCAAGTGACCAAATTAAAAGTCAAGTCAAGAATAAAAGTCTTGCATTCTAATTAAAATAATTATGTCTTACTTCAATTGATGGATCCCGGTGCGACCAGAGGGTCTGTGCAGGTTACAGGAGACTGATGATCCAAGCCCCAGCTCTTCAGCCAGGTGCCTGCCAGTCAAAGCTCATTTCCTGTTCATAAATCACAAAACAGAGGTAATCAATTTCAATTCAGAGCTGTACAAGACAATTCATCAGTTGGCTCCTGAATTTAATTTTATACTTTATACTTTCTAAGTGTTGCTTATCACATCTTTTTATTATAAATAGATTTAAATTCTATTAGGGATTTTGGACCTCAAAAATATATATAAAGATATTTTCATATGCACCTTTTCATCTTGAGGACAGATGTCTGGACAAACAAATACTTTGCTCTCTTGCTTTCATTTTCCATTTGTTTACATTTGCACCTTAGTTCAGCAAGCATCATTTGGAAAAGCCCATTTGCTCTGTGACACACACTACTAAACATAATAAAAGATAAAGTGGAAGACCCATAATTGGACACAAAGTGATTTATTATCTCCTCGGAAAGAGAGGGAAAGTAAAAGAAGAGATAGGTATGAGACTAGATCTAGGACAGGAAATTTGGCTCTTGGTTGAACATGTATGTGTCTTTCTGTATTTTCTTAACTCCTCAACACTGTATCCTAACATGGAAATAGAGGGATTGCAGAATTCATTTGAGAACAGTGTGCCTGTATACAGCATGCAGTGTGCCTAGCACTGAGTCTAATACGTAGCAGGAGCTCCATAAATTAATGGAATTATATAGCATTAGCAGTGAAGCTGGTTTTTTTGTTTGTTTGTTTGTTTTGTGATGGCACCAGGGAATGAACCCAGATCACTGTAGTTTCTAGGCATGTAGTCTACCACCTTTCTCTATGGTTACTTTGAAGGTAGGGCTTTATGGTTGTTTCTCAGAGACAGCTATCATTACCACGCTCCTACCTGTGCCCCTGCCTAGCTGAGATTACATACATGTAACACTACAACCAACTTTTTCATTGAAATGAGGTTTTGCTAGTGTTTTGCTTGGATTAAACCTAAAGGAAAATCCTCCTGTAGTAAGTATCTAGGATTTATTTTCCCCTTTCCTTTTGAGTTACATTTCCTCCTCATTTACATTATATCTTCTAATGCTAAGATTATTCTACATTTATGTTAATAGTTTATGATATGAAGTAATAAATTCCAATCAATTTGAATTTAATTGAAAACAATTAAATGACATTAAATTTGTATTTCATTTCATAAATACAAAGTTGACAATTTTTCTCCTCATTTTTATTTATTTATTTTTTACTTGACACATTAAAATTGCATATATTTAAAACTGTATATATTTACTAGCTACCAACATGAATTTTCAGTATATCTATACATCATGTAATGATCAAAGATATTTATTTTCTCAATCGTTTCTCATTTCCTGTGGAGAAAATCAAAATAATCTCTTCTAGCTTTTATATAACATGTTATGTCATCATTTTATTAGTTAATTTGCTGTGCAATAGAACAAACAAATTAGTATTTATTCTAGTATCTGACATACAGAGTGCTTAATCTTCCCCTTTCTCTCTATCTCTGTCTGCTTGTCTGTCTCTGTGTCTGGCTCTCTCTGTCTCTTTCTCTCTCCCTGATATTCTCCATCAGACTCTGGTAAATATTGTTCTTGGTCTGATTTCTACGATATCTACTTTTTTTTCTTTTTTTTTAATTGTGAAAATACCGTACAGAGGGATTACAATTACGTGGGCAATATAATGAGTACATTTATTATCAAGCATTGTAGCTTCCTCCTTTGTTTCCCCTTCCCATCCCTTATCCCATCCCCCCCCCAAGTTGTAAAGTTCGTTTTTCAACATAACAACTTGTACATCTCATTGCTGCAATGGGTCCACCTGTATCCCTATTTAAATGATTTGTTTTTTCCCTTCCCCTCCACAAATTATACCAACATCAAATACAGTGAAAACAAGGGTTATACTGTGGGGGAGGGTCATAGAAAACAACAAAGAAATCATCTTATAAATGTGTTAGACACAATTGCAAGAAAGAAAAAACATTTGAGTCCTTCTCTTGGGGTTCATTTCGCCTAACATCAACTTATTTGACCGTTTCTGCTTGTCTCAGACATATACTAGTTAACTGCAAATAAGGGAAACCATGGGACCTATGTTTCTTTTGGCATGGCTTACTTCACTTAATATAATTTTTTCCAAGTCTTTCCATTTCCTAACAAATGGGCAATGTCATTCTTTCTGATGGAAGCATAGAATTCACTTTATGAAATTAAGGATCTTTATGCCAGATAACCTGATTTTATTTTCTTTAGTCAGAGACCACAAACAGTAATATATAATGTGTGTAAAACAGTCTCACCAGGGGCTGGGAAGGTGGCTCAGTGGTAGAGCACTTGCCTTGCATGCATGAGACTCTGGGTTCGATTCCTCAGCACTACATAAGCAAAAAGAAAAAAGCTGGAAGTGGCGCTGTGGCTCAAGTGCTAGAGTGCTAGCCTTGAGCACTCAGGCCCAGGCCCCACAACCAGACCCAAAAAAAACAAAAAACAAAACAAACAAAAAAACAGTCTCGCCATTTCAAGGACTAGTTTACTTTTCCATTTGCTTTTCTGAATAGTTCTCCCACATTTCAAAATCTCATATCTTTCACAAACTTGAAATAATAGAAAATAATATTTCAAAAAAGTCTGAGTACAAAATTACAAGGTAAAATATTCCTGAATTTTTATGTTAAATGTCTTCTGCTGTCAGAGAAAATATTCACTGTAGGTTTTCTGAGGGATCACTAATTTGGAAATGCCATCCAGTCCTTTCTTTCAACACAAATTTCAGAGCCTTCTGATAAAAGTAACCTAATAGATTAATGCATAAATTATAACCATCCTGGATTTGTTCATCCTCCAATTTTATGGGCTATTTTTGTATCTCTCTTTAAATTCCTACAATAGTTTGTTATTTGGAGTAAGTTCCTTTGGCAAATAATTAGTTATAGATGAACTCATTTGGGTGTGTTATCCTGATGGGATTAGTAACTTTAAAATAAGTGACCAAAGAGCTTGTTCCCTTTCCCTCCATTCCACTTGCTTCCTCCCCCTTCCCTGAGCCCCTCCCTCTCCCAGAGCTCTCTCTCTCCATCCCACCTCAATTGTGAACACATTACAAACATGTAACCCTGCAAGGGAACACCAGGAAATGTGCCAGAAGTGCTTTGTTCTTGTATTTTCTTACCCCAGAACTATGAAAAATGCATTTCTTTCTCTTAAGTCACACCAGGTAGGATATCTTGTTACACCAAATGAATACATTAAATAAACTCTTAGTTCAAGAAATAATTATATTAATTGCTAGTATGGATATACATATGGACACACATGAACACATATGTGCACACATACAATTCAAGATAGTTAAGAATATCTCATTTGTAGGGAAATAAAAATGCTATGGAATGGGGGTGGGGGTGAGGGATTTGAAGATCTTTGCTCAATTCCCAGTCTTTATTTTAATGCCTAAAAATTTTATTCATGGCCAAAAGTGTGTGATGAAGTGTGGTGAATTGGTTTTCATTGTAGAACTAATGTGGTTATCTGCTCTCCTTCAGTATGGAAGAAGCCAAAACCAATGGTGGGCTTGTGCACAGAGATTTTGCAAGAAATACTAAGTAAGGCATACAGGATTTTCCTCTGTATTTTTCTCTTGGCATATAACTGGAAGATGGCATGTAATAATCTGAATCCCTGCATTTGATTAAAAACAAATGGTGCAGATGGAGGTTGGTGGCTAATGATCCCATGTCATCTTGTCTAACACAATGTCTTTCACTATTCCTTTATTCCTTAAACCCCAAAGTCAAATGCCTGTTTGCTGCATGAAATGAATCTGTTGTACTAACATGCATTATTAAAGAGGTAATTTTTAAGTCCTCATGAAAACATCCCAAAATCATTTCCTTATGTTCCTTCAAGTATCCCCTAAAGTAAGAATCTTAAAGGTAGAAATATATAGTAATTAGTATACTCAAATATTTATCTGCGCTCACCATCAGAACCCAAAATGGTTTATTTCATAACACCATCAAGATCCTACATTCAATGTTTGAACATGGAAAATCTGAAAATTCTCACATAGAAAATGTTTTCTTCCTATTGTTCAATTCTTTCTAGTGTTTCTGTGAGTTGTGTGTGTGCATGCACGTGCAAGTGCGCACGGGCACGGAAATACACATGCGCCAGTCCTTGGGATTGAACTCAGGGCCTAGACATTGACCCTAAGTATTTCTTGCTCTACCACCTAAATCACAGCTCCTGTTCTAGCTTTTGGATGATTAGTTGGGGATAAGAATATCACAAACTTCATATCTAGCCTGGCCTTGAACCCTAATCTTCAAAGCTAGGATCATAGTCATGAGCCACCAGTGTCTGGCTGTTAAATCATATGTTCTTCTATGAGAAGAAGAAAAATAACACAACTATATTGAAATCTAATTCTGATGATGCCTTGATTCAAGCATATGAATACATAATTTCTGAATTTTTAAAAACTATCACATTAAAAATGCTACTTCCGGGGGAAGGAATAGGATTGGGATTGGGGGCAGGGGGGAGGCTGGGAAGGGATGTGAAGGGTAAACAAAGGAGGAGGCTGCAATGCTTGGTAAGAAATGTACGCATTATCCTGCCCATGTAATTGTAACTCCTCTGTACAGTATGTTCACAAATAAAATTAAATTAAATTAAAAATAAAAAAAATGCTACTTCCAACTAGCCATGTTGCTAAGAGTCAATGTATTATTCTAAACAAAACTTTTGTGTGGTTTCCATATGATAACTATCTATTTTTTGTTAGTTTTCTCTAAGTCATCCTACTGAGGAAGAACCAACAAAAATGTTATTATTAATCAAATAAACTTCATATTCAGTTTAGCCTTCATTAATGAACACCATAAGCAAAGAATATCAACTCCAAATACACATTTTTGGTGTGTGATTTACTTTCACTAAGTTGGCCCACTTTTGAGCCTTTTTGAGTCAAAGATTATTCCTAAGATATATTGGGGTACCCACATATAAATAATACATTAGCACAAAAATATTAGAGCATGGCCTTTGTGATTCAACATTCCTTCATTGCTACAATATTTTTAAAAAAAATGTCCATCAGAAAAGCACTATGTTCTCTCTTTCCCCTTGCTGTATAATTGATACTTATTCTGCTCTTTTGCCTAGATTTTTCCAACACTGACTTGTCTCATGGAATCTGTTTCCACCTAGGCATTAATTTCTGTCTAGTGGTTTGATCACAACACAGTACTAAATTTTAATCTCTTAAAAACTGTAGTAAATAAGATACATACTTATGTATACCCACAGCTCATATGCTGGGAGTACAATGGCTGCCTTCTATGTGCTGAGAAATACACAGATCTCTTAATGATAAATTAGACTGTAGAATGGTTAACTTGATCCATGGACCAATTCAATCTGCCACAAAGTTTTATAAATAAAACTTCCTTGGAGATAGCCATACTCACACATTTGTATATTGATGCTGGCTACTCTTCTGCTATAATATTTTGATTGAGTAGTCACAATAAAAACTGTGTGGCCCAAGAGCTTAAAGTTGTTTGCCAACTAGTAAGTTAAATTAGTGCTTCACGGCATTAAGGACTGTGGCCGATAATAGTGTCCAATCTAGTGATTCTGACAGTGTGGCCTTTTGGAGCTGAAACATCTACACCTCTTAGGCACTTGATAGAAATGCAAAGCTTCAGACCTACACCAGATCGCAGATCACGATCTCTGTAGTGGGGATCCCTCAGTACTTTTTACCAACATTCCAGCTGATTCAAAAGCACATTAAATTTTGAGAAACAACAGATTAGATGAAGAAAAAATCATTTATTACAACCTGCCTAACTGCCTTGTCTTGGCTATGGCAAGTGCACTGTTCCCACAGATATTCTTAGTGATGAAAAACATTAATTATGCTTCCCCTTTCATGACACATGACACAGTTCATTTGCTGTGAAAGAGCACCATGGAGAAGGAATGCTGTGATGTTCGCATCACTACATCTGTAGCTGTATATCCAGAGGAAAGACAATGCTTCAAGTGCCAAAGTGTAAAATCTATCCCAAACTAGATTGAAATATCAAAGCAATATAGCAGACAAGCTCCAAGTTTTATAAGACTGCCTGTCAAGACAAACCATTTCACAGTGATTCTCAGCAGGGATGTGGGGAAAGTGACACTGCAGCTCAGCGTGAGACTCTGTTAATCAAGGATTTGTTCCAACATGCATATCCCCAAAGTCACATGTGGCCAGAGTACATTTCCCATGAACACATGTGAACAGAAGCAGAGTAATCACTACTATACCTTGTGGAAGAAAGTAACTAGCTAGCACTCTCTATATTAAAAAAAAACACTAATATGATTACATTTTATGATGTGTGTATATAATTTTCACAAGAATAACATATAGTTGAACTTAAAGTAAGTCTTCCTTCTTCAGCATTTCTCTCTACAGCACAGACTAGCACCAATAGCTTTGTTATTATATAAAAGGGTTGGAGTACACCAAAAATATTATCAAGGAAATAGAAAGAGCACAGTAAAGTTATTTCTTCAAAAACTCATGCCTCAGTATATTAAAAATGCACACACACACACACACACACACACACACACACACACACACACACACAACATTTGTTTACTGGGAACCAAATTCAATGTTTTACATATTATGGGTAAATACCATTGAACTAAATTTCTAGCCCCCAATAAGTAAATTCTAATTGTGTAGGCTTAGGAGCTATGTCAGAAAATATAGAGTAAAATTATTTAATTTATTAACGAGTCTGTATGTAAAAAGGAAAAGAAATGATCAATCCACAAGAATAATATTGGTTGACAGGCCTCAAAAAGTTTACATTATATCCTAGTCCTAAAAAAATCATTATATTTAATATAAAATGATATAAACATTACTTCTCTACTGAAAAGTGGCACATAGGTTTCATAAAGACTAAAACCTATACAAACGTTTAAGAATTCTTTTATTTTGACATGTATCTTTGAAACCAGGAAGTATGTTGAGACCTGCTGAGTAGTAGAACAGTTGGGAAATATACACTGGAGATTTTACAGATTCAGGAAATAATTGACTACTGGTCAGATGGTGTATTGAAATTGTGATATAAAGACTTAAAATTCACACATTAAATCTCAGATTAATAAAAATAGAATTTGGCACAGATCCACATAACATGAACCAAATTCAATAAGGAAAATCACAATTCTTTAGCTGGGTGCTGGAGCACATGTCTGTAATCCTAGCTGCTCAGGAGGCTAAGTACTGGGGCTCACATGTTGAAGCCAGCCCAGAGAGAAAAGTTCATGGACTCCTATCCACTTATCCAACAAAAAGCCAGAAGCAGATCTGTGGATCAAATGGTAGACCAGTAGTCTTAAGTATACAAACTCAAGGGCAGTGCTCAAGTCTGGGGCTCAACAAGGGGAGAAAACACAACCCACAATTATCCTTAAGAATACAGTCCATGTGAGAATAGAGATGGTGCTTCTCTCACAAATAATTATGAGGTGAAATTATTCTGCTCTACCTGGGTAGAGTAGAAAGTCACAAATGCCATGAACAGGAAGCAGTAAAGGCTGAGAAGCTTCACAAATTAAGAGTAATAGTCTGAAATTTTAAGGAGTGGAAAATTGGACTAAACATTAGAATCTATTAGCCTCTATATAAACCTCTAGCTGAACCTTCTTCACTAGAATCATCTGAGTTTACACAAGAGCCTATGGTTGCTAAAATTTCATTAAGAATTATTCCATACTGGTAGGGTATACCAAATAAAGGTTGTTTTATTTTACCAGTCTTCTGAATATTTAACCACCATGATTGCACATATATTGAAAATGGGGAGCAGTGCTTCATGTCTGTCATTCTAGCTACTCAGGAGGCAAGACCAGAAGCTTTCTAGTTCAGAGCCAGCCCAGGAAAAGTCTATGAGAATGAGACTCTATTCAGTTATCCAGCTAAATGTCAAAGTGAGGGTATGGCTCAATGGTCAAGCACCAGTCATCAGCAAGCAACACGAACAAGAGCTTAAAGAGCTTAAAGCTTGGAGATGAAGTGCCTGTGCTGGGGCATATGCTTGTGCATGTGTGCGCGTGTGCATGTGCGCACACACACACACATATACATACACACACATGCTATGGTAAGAAGAGACAGCTGTCTGGCCCTCATACCCACTGTTTTCTATTATATCAACTCATACCATATTTATTTCTTTTCAAATCAAGTGGAAAGAGTTGGGGTCAAAATAATCAACTGGCCAAACCAAAATTTGAATGTCATAATTTTAAATTCAATGAAACAAGTATGTTCATAAGTAATGTGAATATTTATAAACTTTACATTAGATTATGTTTGACTATTCAGCAATGAATTAGCACAGCAATTAACAATGAGTAGGCTATCAATAAATACGAAATGAAGAAATATGTAAATATATGCTTTTTGGAACTTGCCCATTCTGGGGTTTGTATATTTGTGAATTATGTAGTTTCCACCCTGTTTGGGATAAAGGCCAAGCTTTGCTGATTTACATTGTCCTTAGGAAAGTTACCTACCTTCAGCATGCCTCACCTCTCACATCTGAAAAATAAGGAGCAATTACAAGGGTATCTGCCTCATAAAGCTTTTCTTAGTATTCATGAACTCACACTAGTAATGCCCAAGTGCTGTGATATAGTAAGCACTTGAAAAGGGAAGCTGTCATTCTATGTCCAGCTGGGAGATTTACGAAAGCAGTCTAGAAAATGTCAGAGCTAGAGTGAAAAAGGTTTGTACCACTGACCTTATTCCTACAACAGCAAAGCCCAGTAAGTTAGTACAATTGACTACAGAAATAAATGATTATTCTCATTCACAATAAAAGAAGTCTAGCTCTTTTTTTTCCATAGAATACATTCAGTACACCAATGGGACTTAGCCTCAGTTCTCTGGGCTGAGCGCTATATGTCAAGTTCTTGGTTCATTCTGGGCAACACACCAAGTTACTATAAAAATATTATGCTACTTTATATTTCTGGATTTCCTATTTCTAATGCCAACACACTTGTCAGCATTCCATAAATTTAAATTTACATCTATAGATTTAGGGATAATTGCTTCTTCATAAGATTTCTCAAAAAGATGCAAGATGCAAGTTATGAACATGTCTCTCTGGGTATCAATACCAACTTTAACATGAGATTTGTGACCTTGGGTGAATCGGTTGATTACCCCTCATATGTAAAGTTGGAAAATTATATTAATTATAGCATCTCATCAGGTTATGTCAAGGACTAATGAAAGGACTCATAAAAGATTTTTTCAAGTACACTTAGAAAAAAATCTTTGGGGTTCAAATCCTTACCCAGAAACTTACTAGTCCTGTCTAGCAAAGCATCTTACTCAAGCTCTGCTAAGTGCATAAGGAAGTTAATGCCTGCTAGCTTCAACAGAAGCATTGGATATAATGTCTAGCCAAGAATGTTTTATTAATTTCTTTTATTCATTTATACCTAGGATACAAAAAGTAAGTGATATAGAAAACAACAAATATTTGGTTGATATGTAAATCACATACATATTCTCCAATGTGATCATTTTCCCCAAATTGTGGATCAGAGGGGACAGCATGAATAGAGCAGGAACTTTACTTCTGTAAAATTCTAGACATAAAATAATGACAGCATGAAATAGAGCAATAGTGGAAACAGTAAGTAAAACAGACAGCCCACTCATCAGAACTTACTCAGGACCCTGAGGAGCACACCCAGATCCTGAGAAGGAAGACAAAAAGGGTCTGACAAGGCTTAGGAGGGTGATTTCAGTGATGAAGGGACAGAAAAGGTAAGGAAACAGTGTCCTCATTGTAGCTCACAGAATATAGATGGAAGAGACAGAAAATATGGCAAAGATCTACCTTGAGGCAGGAAAGAGATTTGGGGCCAAATGGAAAAAGAATCCATTTGGGAAAAGAAAAAAAAGAAAGGTGTGTCAAAAAATTCAGTAATCAAGACAAACAATTTTTAAGTAAATTGGTGAAAGTATCAGGATCCATGGTGAAGAAATATCAGAATCTGTTTTCTCATGCACCAGGACTTGGAGTGGTAGCAGGATGAGAAACCTCGGGCTTAAAATACCACTGTCATCATTATCAGCACCATCATTAGATACCTGGGGTTTGAATTCAGGGACTGGCTAGGTGCGATATTCCTGAGCCACACCTCCAGCTGTATTTTCAATAGTGACTTTTAGGATGGGATTTTCATTTCTGCCTGGGTGCATGCCTTAGCCACTATCTGCCTAAATTAGCCTTGCATCATCAGCATGTGACCATGCTATCCAGCTCCCCTCATCAGAGACAAAATCCCAAGGACTTTCTGCCTGGGCTAGTTTAGAACTGGGATCCTCCAGAGCTCAGACTTCCACATGGTGTAGGACAACAGGTAGGTATACCCTGCTGCACACAGCTATATATTGAGAAGGGGTCCCAAACATGATAGGGCATTTTAATAAGTGTATGCCAATATATACATGTTTCTTTAACCAAAATTATCTGTGTGTGTGTGTGTGTGTGTGTGTGTGTGTGTGTGTGTGTGTGTGATCTTGAAATTAAGACCACAAGGTTTTTTTCATGACCTTTTCACTCATGGCTGGTACTCTACCACTTGAGCCACATCTTCATGTCCTTCTTTTTGATGGTTAATTGGAGATAAGAATCTCACCAATTTTTCTGCCCAGGCTACATTCATATATTAATCTCAGATGTTAGTCTCCTGAGTAGCTAAGATTGCAGGCATGAGCCACCAGTGGCCAAGTACTTTACTATAATTTGGGGCATGGGTTTGCACAGCACTGAGACTTCAAGTCCTTCGGGATTAGCAATTTGATGAGGGGAGACACTAGACTATGGTTACTTAAAGAGAAAGGAATGTGAAGATAAAGTGACCAAGAGGAAGTTGGAGGACAGAAATAAACATTCTGTGAAGCAACTTCATTCAAATTGATCTTCTCAGATTTGTCTGCTGGGAAACAGTTTTCAAAAAGAGAAATCATATACTGGTGCCAGTGGCTCGCATCTATAATCTTAGCTTCTAAGGAGGCTAAGATCCAAGGATCACAGTTCAAAACCAACCCTGAAAGGAAATGTTGTGAGACTCTTATCTCCAATTAAATTCTAAAGATCCAGAAGTAGAGCTGTGGCTCAAGTGGTAAAGCACTAGCCTTGAGCAAAAAAGCAAAGGGCACCCAGCACTACTCATAGACTCATAAGAAAGTGGAAAGACTTTGAAAAAATTCTATCAAGTGAATTAAGCCAGACCCAGAGAAACAAAGATCGCATGGTTTCCCTATTTGTGATCATTAGAATGTGCTTATAAATTTATAAGTAAATGCACTGGGTGGTAGGCAAGTAGTTATAAGTGAACTAACTAAATTGTTATCAACTCTATAAAGCGCACAAATAGAAAGACTAAGTCAAAGCCCAACAAAATAAGCACTAGGAAATGGACACTTGTGAGGAGCAGTGGAGGAGTGGAGCCAAAGGGAGAGGGAGAGAAACATTAAGGGAGAAAAATAAGGGAAGGGGTGGGTCAAAGGGTTGAAAAACATTGAAAGGGATGACACAGATCAAGATGCATTGTATTCATGAACTGCTTTATGAAATGGGAGAAAAATCCAATGCATATCCTAAAAAATTAAGGGAAAAGAAGGGCTTGGTTTAGAAGAATGGGGGAGAGTGTTGAAGGGAATGACATTGATCAAGATGCCCTGTATGCATAAACTGGAAACTCCTTTGTACAATTACTCAAAGAAAATAAGATGATTTTAAAATAAATAAATACAAAATCACCTGAAACAAAAGGAAATCATTGATCATCCCCACTGATCTAAAATGACTGTCTGCATTGTGGCCTGATATTGCTTTCTTAGGATTTGTGCCAACCAGCCAGTGTTACGATACTTCAGATCACATTTCTAAAATATTTCTCCCAATGTGTATATTGATGTAGTTTCCTCATGAACATATGCCAGGTATATGTGTACAAAAAACAACTCTCTGGGAACAATAATATTAACATTTAGTTTGAAATACATCGTAGGTCTCCTTGATGCCCTTTGTGATTCTCTGACCTCGTAAAGGGAACATTTTAAAATTGGTTCGTAATTTATGAACATTAGAGCTTAATTATGTCCTGACCCATATACATCTTATAAAGATTCAAATAAAGTGTAATTGTGAACCACTAAATCAGTCTTCCATATTCAGGAAAGGTGAAGTATCAGGTAAGATGAGTAGGAAAGTTTCTAATTAAACCAGATTTAGGTACTTTAAGCTTAAAATGTGATTCTGTTTTGTGGTGCTAATTGGAAAAGTTTGATGAGCTAATTTATAAATTCCTGTCCCCCCCCCAACAAAAAGGTTCTCTCAAAACTTATTTTGAGTAAAGTATAGATGATGCTTTCTGCCATGGGAAGTAAGCCAGAAGAGCCTGACATGGGCCATGTGTAACATGACAGAGTTATAAGTGTTTATGTTCTCACTACCTTACTTATGTAATTGTAACCCCAACATACATCACCTTGACAATAAAATTAAATTTAAAAAATTGCAGTTCCAAAAAACGTCATGATTTCAAGAATGACTTTCACTTTAATGGATGCTAAAACTGCCTTATTAATCAACTCTGAGTGTTTTGAAAAATCAACTTCCTGGTCCCACCAGAATGAAAACTTGAATGGAGTGGTTCTACTACCCCCCCTCAAAATTCTTAACTGTTAGATTTTTTTGTTTTCTTTGAGCAGTTACTGGAATTGGAACTCAGGACCTTACCGTTGTTAGGCACTCACTCTGCTCTCTGGGGCATAGCCTCTACCCATTTGGTCATAGTTATTTTCCAGGCAGGCTTTCCAGTCTTTGACTGGTGCTGCCCTGGACTACAACCTTCCTATCTATATCTTCTGCATAGCTGGGATTCTAATCATGATCTACCATGTCCAAATTTTAGAGATGGGCTCTTGCTAACATTTTGCAAGACTGCTCTCAAACTGTAATCCACCTGTCCTGAAAGTTACTGGGATTACAAGAATGTATCACTATATGTGGCCCTTCTCACATAGTAAGTTATAAGAAACATGGAGAAAAATGTGATTATTTCCATTTGTTGTATGTACTCTACTACGTATACATAGTGAACTGGAAATCCATGTTAGTAGACATTTAGTGACCAAAATATGGCTACCATTCTGTTAACAATTTCCTGGTGATGATCAGCTTTATGGGCATGATAAAGAAAATGTAATTACATATTAATTGGACATTTACTACATAAAATGCACAAATCTAATGTAAAATACTCCTAGTCTTCAGAGAAGTTAAAACGTGATATTTTGTTTTGTAAAATATATTTTAGTATCTTTAAGTAGTTGTACAAATGAGTTACCTTCCCACAATCACTTTATGAATACAATGCGTCTTGGTCAATGTCACCCCTTTCAACATTCTCCCTATCTCCCTTAATTCCATCCTTTCATTCTATTTTCTTTTTTTTTTACAATTTTATTTTATTTTTTATTGTAAAGATACTGTACAGAAGGGTTATAGTTACATGAGTAAGGTAATGAGTACATTTCCTATCCAGCATTGTTACCCCCTCCTTTGTTTTTCCCCTACCATCCCTTCACTCCCCCAACTCCCTAACTTCTTCCTCCCCCCCCCCCCCGACCTGGGAAGTTGTAAAGTTCGTTTTCAACGTAGTATCTTGTACATCTCATTGTAACAATGGGTCAACCTATATCCTTGTTTCAGTATTTTGTTATTTCCCTTCCCCTCTCCAAATCAGAAAAATGTATATACAAAATTCAGGGGATGAGAATCAAATATAGTGACAACAGATGTTATAGCACAGGGGGAAGAACATACAGAAGGAAACAAAAAAAATCACATAGTGAATTAAAAACAACAGCAACAAAGAAAAAACCTGTTGTGTCCATATCTTGGGATTTTCTTACTTTGTAGGATTTGCATTGAGTTTTATAAATGTGAATGTCCTAAATGTACTTATATTATTTCAGAAGTCAAATATTTTGGTTTATCCTTTGTCTATTCCTAAAAGAACATTTTCCTAGAAAGTGCAATATTATGTGTATGTATGAACATCAGATTTCATATTACTATACCAATATTTTTACTGTTATTCAAATAAGCTTACAACTTCTAGAGATTATCTCAACATTGTACATATGCTTATCATATAATCCATTAGAGCATACCAAAGCATTTAACTATCTATAATCAATACAAAACATGAAGTATAAATTTAGATACACAGTTCTCAGTAACTCCAGAGGAAGAAATAGCTTTGCCTTGCAGCTATAGGGATGCCAATTTAAAAATAAATGAGTTTCAATAGATTTTAACTGAAATGTTGCCTGTTTCATCTTTTCCTTGAGAAGGTGTTCCTATCTCAGTTCAGGTCCTTCCATATCACTGGTGTCACAGGGACTACATTAAGTCTTAGAGAAAGAAAACGATGAAGGAAAGAAATCATACACTGCGAGAGAGTCAGATTCAAACAGGGTGACCAATGATTTGGTATTTTGTTTATTTGCTTGCTTACTGTCCTGGTACCTAGGCATGAAATCAATGCCTCTGGCTCTTGCTTAGCTTTTCGCTCAAAGCTGATGATCTGCCTCTTGAGTCTCATGTCCACTTTAAAATTTTTGCCAATTACATTAAAGATGAGTCTCTTGCATTTATCTGCCTAGTCTAGCTTCAAACTGTGATCCATAGTTCTCAGTCTCCTGAGTAACTAGGATGAAGGGCATGCACCACTGGCGCTAGGCTAATATGTTCATTGTTTTAAGGCAATTTCTGCTAACACTTGAAAACTTATGAGTCAAATGGTATGGTATATACCATCATATCTTTAAGCAAGTAACATGCCTTGTGTCCATGCGAAAGTCTTTATTTAACATTATCCTTGAAAACACATATATCTCTGCAAGCTCATTTGACCAAAAATCTTAGAATTCTCCCCTATAAGTTATACTTCAAGTTCATCATGTCTCTTTCTATTGCTAACTTCTATTACATGCCAATAACGAGTGGCCTTTTATTAAATATCAAATGGATAAGGTGCACAAACCTCAACTAGTCTCTATATATTATTAACATAAGTCCACAGGAAGTTTTAGTGAACATTCCATTTTATAGAATAGGAAATAGGGTCAGAAAGTGGATGAATTAAGTTAACCAAGAATACAAAGTAATTAGGAGGCAATACATCAAAGATGATGGTTTTTCAAACACTCTCAGAAAGTAGTGTGTTTTTCTCCATTTTGTGTCACACACACACCTCTATTCTCTTCCTCTTTATTTTGAAAGCAAATTAATCATGTGGTTTTAAAAATTAGAACTGAAAGTAAAAATTATAACTAAATATATTAGCATATACCAATGGATTCTATGAACATGCATTAAACTGTCATTATTACAAAATAATTTACCAAACATTAAACTTATGATTTCCAATCTACCTTGCAAATAATGCTACATATAGAAATAATGTCATGTTCCACAACTTTTTTTTTAATGTGTATATTAGGCAGGTGCTAGTGTCTCACACCTGGTGATTTGAAGCCAGCCAGGGCAGACAAATCTGAGAGACTCTTACCTCCAATTAAGTAGCAAAAATGTGGAAGTGAAGGTGTTGCTCAACTGGTAGAGCACCAGACTCAAACAGAAAATGCTAAGCCAGAGCAAGGTGGCCTGAACTCAAGCTACACTGCTGGTATACACACACACACACACACACACACACACACACACACACACACACGTGCAAGTGTGCATGCATGTGCATGCACATGCACATGTGCACACATGCCTGCACAAAACACATATACACACAAAATGTGTGATCTTACCACCTTTTAAAAATTGCTTAACAGAATAATTTTATTCTTGTTTTCTCATTAACTACTATAAATGTTTTTTAATTTATCTCTGAACTGCATCGTGTGCCATAACAAAAATTACTGGATTCATTATGGTATAATATGTTAATAACATCAACATTTTTACCTAAAACAGGATCCAGAAATTGAAAGAAATGTTACTCAAGCATGATATATTCCACTTTCCCTCAACCATTCTGGTTAAATGTTTAATAATCATTTGAATTCAACAACAGTCTGCTTAAGTTGAAAATATTGAAATTAGTCATGTAAAAAAATCATTTTAAAGTCAAGCACCAGAAACACACATTCTGTGCACTTCATTTCATTTTATAGTCTCTTAGAACTATTACAATTTTTAATAAACTTGTATCTGGGATTTGAAGCCAAATACTTACACTCGAAAGGCAAGAATTTATTAACCAAAAGACACCCAAAGTGGCTCTAAAATATATTCCCTACTGATAGATTTTAAATGAATTGTAAAAACTGCATTTTATTAATCTAGTCACAATTAAAGAGCAACAGCTGCCCGTCCACATCCCCAGTGCCTACTTCTGTAATGATGGTTTTGGTTTGGTTTGGTTTTTTCCATTGAAACACTGCCGATAAACATCTCATGGTTGAGTTCCAAAGCTATAGTTCTCCATTGCTTTCCTTAAAGAATGCTTTATTTTGCACAAGCTTTACAATATATGAAGCTATATACATTTAAATGCAGGATAAAAGTTAAAACAAAAACATTTTTCTATGTATATCTTTCTCTTTGTGCATAAATCATTATTTATGCACATCCACTACATAGACTGAATCTTTTCATGCCTAAATATGTACTGTGTGCTTCAAATTATCATATGTAATGCATATAAGATACATTTACATTTGATTTCTTATTATGTAAAATCAATTAGTTATGACTTTTGAATGGAAAGGATGGTTTATTAATGTCTAAGATAATGTCTTCCTTTAAAAAATTTACAAATATATTGAAATCTACTTTTTGAAAAGTATAATAAAACAACACATTGCTTTATAAAAGTAACATCAAATGACATTTCAAGTGCTACTTTAATAAATATATACACCAAAATTGGTCCTCTGAAATCATTTGTTTAGAAAAAAATTGAAGTCTGCATTGTCAGTCATAAAGCAAATTAATTTGTGATAGGTTTTAATAAGATTACCCTCCTATTCAGTCTCTTTTGTCAGATTGAATTAACACAAAACATTTGTCTAAATGTAGTATTGTGGTAAACATCTCAAAGTCAGGAGGACATTGTTGCTTCTTTCTATATTTTGGTATAAACATTTTTTAAGAATATAATATAAAATGAATACAAACATGATATATAATATATAAATATATTTTTACTAAATTTATTATATCTCCAGTCTTCATTAATCCCTCAAGCAACTCTGTTCCTAAGTACTTTATTTAAAAAACAAGGAAACTAATTTGTAAATATGTACCACATAGGCATTAAATTATGTAGGTTTATAGAAATTAAGATAATTACTGTTAAGATCATAATTATAACCTAATTTCAAATTAGGAGTGTAAAAATAAGAGGGTGAAATTTTTAAGAGGGAGCTAATCCATGTCATGATCTACTAAACTTTCTGGAGTCACTCAGGAGAAGCAGCAGAAATATCAACTTCTAAAATACCTATTTTACGAAGTCCGCTTTAATATTTTATACTAATTCTTGATGAATGATATGTTACATTAAATGACACTTGCTGAATATAAATTTTCCTTAACTTTAATTTTATTTCATTTTTTTAAAGTTTAATTTTTTTCTAAGCTTAGGATGTAGAGCGGGGTTACAAGTTAACAAGTCCATATAAGCATCATTCTTCCATTATTCTCCTTCTCCTATCTTTTCCTATCCCCTAGACTCATGTTTCCTTTCCTATTTCCTGTATCCCAAGCGACACTGAGTGTTCTTGCTGAGTTTGTCCCATGCTCCCTTTCCTAAAGTGTTCTTCATGTGGGTCAACATTGTCAGAGATTTCTCAGATGTATATGGTTACTTTTCCCTAGCTCCAACCATCGACACAAGGAGAAATTTAAAAAGGTTATTTTTCCCAATTATTTCCCCCTTCTCACTTCTTACTGCTCCCACTGAATCTTCCTATTATAATCTGCTGACTTCATTAAGCATTATTGCCTCAGAGTACATCAGTTGTTTTCTTCTACAAACATCTGTGCTGACTGCAGGTTCTACAAGGTCTGTGATTGCAAGACAGCTGCTTTAAGAAGAGACAGACTGATTTAGATGGAACATTGAATTCACCATCTTGATTTGCTACAACTTGTCTGTCCTTATAAGAAAATTTTCTTATAAGGATGATGTCAGTTTTCCAGGGCAAAAGACAAAAACTTGATAAGGCCCCTTTCTTCTAAGTGCTATGGTGATTTTTCACCTGAGTTCTCTCATTCAATGCCCTCTCAGGTTCTGTCTCTGTGTCAAAACTCATAATGAAAGTGTGGAGTCTTGGTTGTAAGTTTCTATGATTTGGTTTTTTTTTTTTTTTTTTTTTTTTTTTTTTTTTGTCGGTCATGGGGCTTGAACTCCAGGCCTGGGCGCTGTCCCTCAGCTCTTCAGCTCAAGGCGAGCGCTCTACCACTTGAGCTACAGCGCCACTTCCGGTTTTCTGGTGGTTTATTGGAGATAGGAGTCTCATGGTCTCTCCTGCCCGGGCTGGCTTTGAACCGCGATCCTCAGATCTCAGCCTCCTGAGTAGCTAGGATTACAGGCGTGAGCCACCAGCGCCCGGCTTTATGATTTGGTTTTTGAATTGTAAATGTAAAAACGAAATTCTCATTTGAGCACTTCATTCTTCACAAATTACCACAAAATATGAATTATTAAAGTGTAAAGAAAGTGGAAGTGTCCAAAATAGAATGCTCTGTTGTGAATTTTTCAGTGATATGCATAGATGAGAATTTTAAAGAATTTTTATTTTGTAATTGCATACTAGAAGTTTTTTTTCATTTTTTAATTTTCTGTTTATGTACACAAGACACTGGAATCAACTTTCTGATATTCTCCTTCCTCTCCATTCTCTCTTCCCCCAAATGTCTCATTTCTTTGTTTCTTAACCATACATGTACATGAACTATGTCAACCATATTCACCATCCTGAACCTCCTATCTTCAACACCCCCACACACATATTTTGTTTGTTTGTTTTTGAATTCTGGATGAAGGCGCTGTCCCTCAGCTCTTCAGCTAGCACTCTACCACTTGAGCCACAATGCTACTTCCAGTTTTCTGGTGGTTAATTGGAGATAAGAGTCTCATGGACTTTCCTGCCTGGGCTGGCTTTGAACCATGATCCTCAGATCTGAGTAGCTAGGATTACAGGTGTGAACCACCAGGGCCTGGCTACACGTATTTTTTTAGTACTACAGAAAAGGTAAGAAAAAGTGTTCTTAGTACATTGAAAACAACAATAACAAAGAAATACCTCTTGTGTCCAGATCTTGGGGTTCTCCCTGTTGTCACTGTACTTGATTATGGACCCTGCATCTTGTATATACATTTGTCTAATTTGGGGAGGGGAAGGGGAATGACAAAATGCTGAAACGAGGACACAGGATGACCCACTGCAATAATGATACCCACAAGACACTATGTTGAAAATGAGCTTTACAACATGGGGGGGATAATGAGAGAACAACAAAGGAGTTGGTAACAGTGCTCGACAAGAAATGTACTCATTACCTTACTCATGTAACTGTAACTCCTCTGTACAGCATTTTTACAATAAGATAAAATTTAAAATTTTTAAATTAAAAGAGTTCTTGAACAAATTCTAAAATGAATATAGGCATATGAACCACAGAGAACAAAAATTTCTAAATTTCCAAAGAGATATTCTAAAATCTCATTCCTTCCTACATATTTATTACTTCATAAGGAAGTCATAAGAATTCTGAGTTGGTTGAAAGAGGCAGTGGCTAATGATACATGAAATATTGATCTTTAAGATGTAATTACCCTGAGAATATATTTTAGAACTGTGGGCAAAGAAAAAAATCTTAAATCTTAAGCACTTTTTATTGTGAGTCTCTTTAGCCTACTAAACTGAAAGATTAAATGGTTGATCTTCCTCTAACCCTCTTCTAATTAAGATAGGGTTTTCTTACAAGTAGAAAGTGTTATTGAATTTGTATATTGTTAGATGGACAGCAAAAGTCTGGCTTGTCACCTTTTTTTTCTCCTTCTAACTTGCCATCCACAGCATTATTGTCACACTTCAGCAGACGAACCAAAAAGCTCTGATGCATGAAACCAATATCAACCTTCCCTGAATTAATTACTTCTCTCAATCTCAGCTTTTAATGAGTCTCTCTGGGAATTGGCACAATTAAAACAAAGAAAGAAAAAAGTCACCAGTAAGATGGGTACTTGCTACTTAAAGACCTGTCCTCCTTTCTCTTACAAAACACTTTAAGATTAGCATTCAGGAAGCAAAACCTCAATTCTAGTGATGATATTTATTTTAAACTGTCTATGTTTTGGGAGCACTGAGGGAGAAAATGTCATTTTCAATCTCATATTACCAAATCAAATCAACATAAAATTGGGGGGAAAAGCACAATGTTAAAAGCTCACTTATTTCCTATGTTTGTGTCTTGGAGAATATTAATATATGTCAAATAGGTATACATCTACGAAGACTTATTTACCAATAACTTAGATACTGAACAGCCAGCCCAAAGCTGATAGATTGTCAGTAACATGTTATCTATCTATCTATCTATCTATCTATCTATCTATCTATCTATCTATCTATCTATCTATCTATCTATCTATCTGCCTGCCTGCCTGCCTACCTAACTACCTACCTACCTACCTGTCTGTCTGTCTCTCTATCACTTATCTCTCTACAGGATCTTTCAATATAGCCCACAGCAGGCTGGAACTCCAAATACTTGTGTGTCAGCTTCTCCAGTGCTGGGATTACAGATGTGAACCATCACACCTAGCAACATAATAATCTTAAAACCTAGCACCACATTTAAATCATCCCCAGAGATTTGAATTTAAATGGACCCAGGACTAGCTTTTACTTTTCTTATTAAATGATCCTTGTCCTGGCAGCTACTTTTTTTTCCCTCCAAGGTGGCCTGTACCTCTATTAACAAATTATCCATTATTATGATGCACTTAAAATATGTGTCAACACTACTTATCTAATACATGCTTGTACACAACTACATGACATGCGTGGATTTCTCTTTTACTGATATAGGCTTTTAATTTAGAGTATTAGACTTATTTTATCATTCAGTTTGGAACTCTGTAGAAAGGCTTCATTATTAACAATGTATGAAACCTGTTCTCCTTTATAGATATGAAGTAAGCAAAGCATACATGGAAAACAATAGATACAATAGATACATTATATGTTACTTAGTCAGTTGGGTGAGTTGTCCAGGTAACGAGGCAGACCTTTATACTTTAGACCCATGAGTGGGAAGACTCCCAGAGCAGCCATCAGAAAGGTGTTTTCTTTTCATGTAAACCATTATGTACTAGTTAAACATATTTAACACAATGAGATTACAAAAACAAACAAGTAGAAGGCAAAGGAAAATAAAGGGAGAGAAAATTAGAGGCTAAAACATCTTCTACTTCCATACTACAAAACTACAGAATAGACTTCTCACAAAAATATTTAAAGTAAGATGAATACCAATGATATTAGAACTAAATACTAGGCTGAGAATTTTATAAATCAAAAGAAAGAAACATGATGAATTATGACATTCATAGTCCACTCAAAATACAACAAACCACTTGCTTAGGAAAATCACTATCCTGGAAATGAAATTTAGATTAATGCTCACAACAGATTCTCATAGAGTCTCCTGTAGTGTAAAAACATTTATCTACAAGATTCTCAACTTACTCCCAATGCCAGACCCAAAGTAAATACTGTAATATGCTATATTAGATACTTCATTACAATACATCTAACACATCCATCATTAAAGCTCTGGAGAAGAGAAAATCCTTATGAAAATATCTGGCTTAATCCTGAATTATACATAGAATTTCTTGAAACTGAGCGTTTGCTGATTGTTATGTGAAAATGATGGGCAGATTTAATATGTTCTCCTGTCAACCAGACTGATACAACACCTAGTCCAGAGAGAATGCCGTCTTAAATACTGAGCTTGCAAAGCTCCACTGAGTGATTAGTTTCATGAAAATATATGAGAAAGAATTTTTTGTCAATTGATCAGTAATACTGATCATTTTAATTAGTCCTCAGCAACATGGAAGACACAAAGATATAAAATAGTTTCAAAATTGTAACTCTATAACTTCTGATTTTATACAATTCCTGATCAATCCTCTATGATGAACAGGTTGCAAAAATGCATACTGCGATACTTCAGAGAACTGGGATATTGCAAATGGGTTGTGTGTGTATCACTCAGTGAAACACAAAAGAATGGTTTACAAAATGACCTGTGTTTTGGAAAGGTTTATCTTTAATCAATTTTCTGACTAATAGTCAGATAGCTAAGTCAATTGACCAATAATATCAAGACCAGCTTTTGCCATAAACTGAAATTAACTCCTAATACTTGTGAGATATTGGTTAGGGCTGCCATGAGTAGCAAAATCCACAGATGTTCCAAGCTTTTATATAAAAGGACATGGTATTTATATGTAAGTTTTTTTTTCTTTTGGTGGAACTGAGATTTTTAACTCAGGGGCCAGCTAGGCAGGCACACAACCATATTAACCACACCCTCAGCTATGTATAACTTAAGTATGTCTTTCTGTATATTATATATTATCCCTAAGTATCTAATAACACCTAATATATATATTGTGAATGTGTTTTAATGCATGGCTTAAGGAAAAGTGATAAGAAAATTGAGTCTTTATATGGATACCATTTTTCTCTAAGTATTTTTGATCTTTGGTTAAACCCAGTTATATAGGACTAACTGCATTATCATAACGTTGTGACAGGTTAAGAAGAGGGGCAAGACAGACCCTGATGTTCCTATTAGAAATTATTGGAACAATCCATCAATAGACCATTATGACCAATGCAGATCTCAAAGTACTTTTAAGGTTATATTAAGAATCAGTAACTCATAGACCCTAGCTAATAATAGGTATATGACTGGGGACAAGAGTAAGAGAAAAGTCAATTCGATCTATAAAATCCTTTTTTATTCTGAAGTGTTCCATACTCTGAATTAGATAGAGCAATATAGTATTTACATCAAAATAATGGAAACTCAGACTTGTGTTATTAAGAAATAAAAAACAAAAAGTCTGGATATAATATCTAATAAGGTAAATGGTCTACAAATTTATCGGGAAATGAAGTTTGCTATTGAAAACTATGGTGTACTCACATTTGATTTTATTTTAAATTAAACATTCTTTGGAAGTATGTCATTCCTGGATAAATAAAGTGGGAAAGATCAAGTATTGGAAATATTTCTGTACTTTCTTTGAAGTAGAAAACTGGATATTTGATGTAATTAACCAAAATATATGTGAGAATGAAAGATGGACAAATCTTCAGTCTTTACTATGGGTTAGTATAATAATCATACTACCCGCATATGAAGTGTTTTTATCTTCACAAGTTGGGGGCAGTGTGTGGTGTTTGTCAGAGACCAGGAAATCTGTATGAACTGAATATAATCCACATGGTAGATGGTAGGGTCTGACATCTTGTCTTCATGCTGTGAGAAGTGAAACCCCCTGCGCCCATCACCTGCCTCCCAGGTAATGGGCGTGTCCAGACCCCTAGAGGCAGGGCCAGGCACTTGGCTGATAGGTTACTGAATCTGTCAGTCTAGTGCCTGGGACTGGGAATTTCCTGAGGATCTGCCCTCTGGGCCGACCTATTTAGGCCTGGACCAGCCTAGCTCCCAGGACTCCATGCCACATGTGTCTCTGTGATCTTGTCCTGTGTCCTATCTCCTGGCTCATCTCCAGTGTCTTGGCATCCCAATTCAGCTCTCCATTGGAGCTGAATTGGCTTGTTGGTATTGTTTTCGTTTTTTTTTTTTTTTTCCTCTATAGCTTATTTCCTAGCTGTGTTATGTGTATTAATGTACTACAGGCCTTTGTAACAACTGGAGGCCTGCAGCCTGTTAACTGTATAATAAAGACTCCAATATTCTGTATTTTAAAATGTGGCTTCTGGGATGATTTACCTTACAACAAAATGTTCTTTTCAAAATTTGGCTACTAAAATAACTTCTTTACTCCAATGTTCTGTGTCACTGGGTGGACCACTGTAAATCATCAAAGGGGCTGACTGGGTAGACAGGATGATGGAGCTTTACCTCCAGAAGATGCAGCCATGGGTTTTAAACTGCAACCAGGTTTTGTTCCCAAAAGAAAACATAGACACAGAATCTTGAGAGACTCAAAGATGAAACTGATTCTTATAGACCCTCATCTGAGGATTATTCTACACTTGTAACTTTTAGTTATCTGGCTGGATTAGAGTTTTATTGCTGCATAATTAAATGCAACCAAAAAAAGCAGCTAGAAGGAATGATATTACATCATTTGCAAAGAAATGGAAGGACCAGGGGGGAATCATGTTAAGTGAAGTAAATCAGGCCCAGAGAGACAACCAATGCTTGTTTTCTGACATATGTGCAACGTAGAAATAATTTATAAATACATAAGTCAATAATTCAGAGTGGTGTCCTAGTGTACATAAATGTATTAACTGAAATATGGTAGATTCAGGGGAGAGTTCAAGGGCTATAACTCCTTAAAAAGGCTAACTCCCAGTCCAAAACAATAAACACCAGGGGATATGTACTCAAAGAAGGTAGTGAAGGGGAAGAGAGTAGGTGAATGAAGAGACTGAGCATGAAATCATAAATTTGAATGTATGTGCTACAAAAGTAAGAAAATCAGGGAAAGAGGTTGAGAGAGATGAGGGAGAATGGTGAAAGGGTACCATTGATTCATGAACTGAAACAACCACATTGAAGGAGAGGCATTGTGCTCATGAACCGCCTTGTTGACTTACTCCTTGTACAATTACTTGAAGATAACTAAATAAAATTGAATAATTTACAAAAGTAAAATATATTTCCTGAAAGTCCTAAGTAAAAAAAGATGAATTTTCCTCACTTTGATCATAACTAGATATCCTTAGATTTTTATCAAAACATACACATTTTTGGATGTTGTTTTAACTATTTGAAATACACTGTACTAAATGCTGACTGTGGAATATGTGGAATATATACAATTTGTGAGTGGGCATGGGAGGGAAGACTGGGAGACAGTGGGATGACATGGTTCACAAAGAAATGCACTCATTACCTAAATTTCATAACTATAACCCCTCTGTACATCACCTTGACAATAGCAATAAAATATATTAAAAATAAAAAATAAAGCAGACTGGGATTTTCCTAGGGAATATATCTAATATTGGAAAACTTGAGCTGAATTCCTACCTTAATTGATATATTAATAGTCTATCTCTCCATTAACCTAGAAATCTCCATACTTTCAACACTTTGTAATTATCAGTGCATTTATCTTACATAAATTTTGTCCACTTCATACAAATATTTCAAGATTTTATGGTGCTGCAAGTTTAACATTTTCTATTCTTTACCAAAGAAATCTAGCATCTGCGAATTAACATAGTTTTTTTTTCTTTTAAAAATTTTTATTGTAGGATTCCATTGTGTCTATATACCACATTTCTATATCCATTCCTCTACTGAGGGGCATCTGGGTTGCTTCCATATCGTAGTTATGGGAAATAATGCTGTAATAGACATAGTTGTGCTGGTAGCTTTACTATGGTCTTGTTTGTGATCATTTGGGTAAATGCCCAAAAGCCTCCATCAGAAAGAATCACATTCTCTGAGGACATTTCAACTTGAAACAAACTTCTAACCAAGAAATGTGGCTTAAAGTATGTTTTCATTACAGGTAGCTGGCTGTCTGGATTCCCTGGGATATGAAATTGTAAACCTCATCAATTTTTAAATAAATTTCTATTAACCACTTTGACAAAAAAAGAAAGAATGACATTGCCCCATTCATTAGGAAATGGAAAGACTTGGAAAAAATTATATTAAGTGAAGTAAGCCAGGCCCAAAGAAACATAGGTCCCATGGTTTCCCTTATTTGCAATAACTAGTATATGTCTGAGTCAAGCAGAAATGGTCAGATAAGTTGATGTTAGGCGAAATGAGCCCCAAGTTAAGGACTTAAGTGATTTTTTTTTCTTTCTTGCTATTGTGTCTAACATATTTATAAGATGATTTCTTTGTTGTTTGTATGTCCCTCCCCCACAGTATAACCCCTGTTTTCACTGTATTTGATGTTGGTATAATTTGTGGAGAGGAAGGAAAAAAAAACAATTGTTTAAATAGGGATACAGGTGGACCCATTGCACCAATGAAATATACAAGATGATATGTTGAAAATGTACTTTACAACTTTGGTTGGTGCAGGGGCGAGGGAGGGGCGAAGGAGGGAGATGGGAAGGGATGGGAAGGGGAAACAAAGGAGAAGGCAACAATGCTTGATAAGAAATGCACTCATTGCTTTGCCCATGTAATTGTAACCCCTTTGTACAGTATCTTCACAATAAAAAAATTATTGTAAAGATAATGTATAGAGGAGTTACAGTTATATGAGTAAGGAAATTAGTACATTTCTTGGCAAATAATGTTACCCCTCCCTCATTTTCTCGTTTTCCCTCACCTTGAATGCCCCCCCCCACACACCAATTGTAGAGTTCCTTTCCAATACAGCGTCTTGTGAGGATTGCTGTTGCATTGGTTCAAGTCCAGCATGTGAATCATACTTAGGATATAAGGAGATTGTAAGCAAATTCTGGCTAGACAGAGATATTCTCTGAGAAATTTAGGAGGAAAATCCATCCCATCAACAAGTGTTGGCAAGAATCTGGAAGGCAACATTTATCTCATTTAAAAAAATTATTTTAAGTTTATTATATTAACATATATCCCTATTGAAGCACAATTAATGTCTCTTTTGACCACATCAAACTAATAGGCAGCATATTCAGGCACATTTTACTAACATATACTTTAGCGCTTTTGATCATTCCATTTCTGAGGCATTTAGAAGATGAAATATCTAAATTAAAGTTGAAGAATCAATAAAAATCAGGCAGTATTTAGCTAATACAATTGGATCCCAGAACACCCATGTTTAATATGTACTTTATGCCAAAATATATTTATTTTTAAAATATTTGATTGCTATTGTACAGGTGATGTGCAGAAGAAGGGTTACAGTTACATAAGTCAGGAAATGAGTACATTTCTTTTTGGACCATATCACCTCTTACCTTACTCTCTCAGTTTTTCCCTCCTGTCTCACCGACAAATTTTATAGTTCATTTTCCACATGGTGTCTAGTGAGTTCCTTTGCTGTATTCATTCACCCTTTGTCTCATTTGTTCCATGCCACCCCCATACCCTGCCACAATGGATGGATCACAAAGGCTCAATAGCTACGTGCATGTGATCATATAAAACGATATTTATGAAATGAAGTCCAAGAAACTGAATCAAGATTTATTTCTTTGTGCTTGTAGGAATCACATCTTATTTCCTTGCTGATTATCAGCTAGGAAAGTCTCTCAGTTCTTAAGTTTCTCACTGCCAGATGGCCACCTCCTCCATCAAGCAAACAACAGCACCTACAATTTTTTTGTGCTCCAGAGTTCTGAGGTACTCACTTGTCACTAGCCAAGGAAAATTCACTTTTCTTAAAATCTGCTATGACTAACTAATTCAGTATCACAGAAATCAGTATCGCTGATGAGGCCCTGTTTAAATATGAACATACACTATATATACATATATGTATACATATGTGTTATATATAGTAAGCACATATAATCTTGTATTATGAATGTGGAAATTTGCCTGGGGAATCTGAAATAAATAAGCTTATGTTGAAAAGTTATGATTAAGAAATAGATCTTCCCTACTATATACACAAAGAAACATGTCTAGTCTGTGGAGGGAGGTCAGTGACAGAGCACTTGCTTAGTATGTGTCAGGCCCTGGGTTCAATTCTCAGCATTGAAAGGAAATTTAAATATATTTTAATCAAATAATGTAAGCTGCTTTAAAAATCATTCTGCAAAAGAAACAAAAGAATGGAAAATAGCAATAGTTTGAAAACTGAAACATGGAAAATGAGCTTTCTATTTCAGCATTTTTTTAATATCTCCTTTAATGTTCAAATCATTAGTACTTCAAATCTATATGCCTGCATATCAGAAAAGTACATAATATACCACTAATTACAGTAAATTAAGACAGGTCATTTCCCATCATTGTGTGTGTGTGTGTGTGTGTGTGTGTGTATCTCCTTGGTTTTCCCTGCTTTAATCTCCTGCATGACTGTTCTGGTTTTATAAATACATCTGGCTGTTTGAATTTATAATTAAAATGTGAAAATACTAATTAAAACATTAAAAACAAATATATTACTTCTAATGAGCAGTCTCCTATTGCTTCAAGTGAATATTATTCATTCCATTATACTGGAATGGCCTTGTCATATTAATATACTGTAGAATATTTTCTGATTCTAATCTTTTTCAATGTTGCATTTAAATTTTAGGAACCAAGAAGCTATGAACAGTTATTACTTTCTGTAGTTTGTTCTTCCAAGATCTCAACTTCATAGCAATGTAAGCACTGGAACAGATTTTCAAATCATTTAAAAACCAAAAACCAAAAAAGCAAGTATACATTAGTGAGTGAATGATCTGGAGGAGCCCATTCCATTAGAGTAAGTATTATGGGTTTCTTGAAGCCCGTGTCCTCTAGCTTTCTGAACTAATATATAAATAAAGTGAAATCACCTTTTCCAGTGAGTTTCTGACTAGAGATTCTGAACACTTAGTTCAGCATAGTACATGCACAGACTTAAAATTTTCTCTTGCTTTAAGAAGCCAGAGATCAATGAACTTCACAACTTTGTCATGGGGCAGGGTGGGGGGGAGGGGTTGGGGAGGGTATAGGAAGGGGAAACAAAGGAGGATGCAACAATGCTTGATAAGAAATGGACTCATTACCTTGCCCATGTAATTCTAACCCCTGTGTACAGTATTTTCACAATTAAAAAAAAAAAAAGAAAAAAAGAAGAGGGAAAATTATTTCTATTTTCTTTTTTTTGTATTTATATTTTTGTATTTTATTTATTTTTATTTTAAAGGTGATATACAAAGGAGTTACAGTTACATAGGTCAGGTAATAAGTACATTTTTTTCAACAGTGTTAATCTTCCCTCATTTTCTCTCAGTTTTTCCCTCCCAATCACCCTCCCCCATAAGTTGTATAGTTCATTTTCCGGATAGTGTATAATGAGTGTCATTGCTGAATTAGTTCACCCTTTATCCCACCATTTCTGTACTTCCTCTTACCCTCCCCAAAACAGATAAACTTACATACAAGACAAAAAGTACACAAACCAAAAACAGCAGCAAAAGGGAAAAAAAACACAAAAAGTAAAATAAAAACTTCTTGTTTCCATTTCTTGGAGTCCATTTCCATAAATATTATTTTATATGATCATATACACATAGCTATTGAGTCTGTGATCCTCTCCTAAGAATATCCTCCTTTAGTCTTTCTGTAAATGTTTAGAGTCCTTTTTAATTTATCATGTCCAAGTATAATTTTATATCTTTTACCATCCATTGTGTTTACTTGTGGATTAATAGTCACATTCTAATTAAAACAAATAAGGGAAACCATACAACTTATGCTTCTTTGGGTCTGGCTTACTTCACTTAATATAAATTTTTCAAAGTTTTTCTATTTTCTTTTTTTTTTTGGGGGGGGGGGGTCCGGTCATGGGGCCTGAACTCTGGGCCTGGGCGCTGTCCCTCAGCTTTCAGCTCAAGTCTACCGTTCTACCACTTGAGCCACAGCACCACTTCCAGCTTTTTTCCTTTTGTTTAGGTGGTGCTGAGGAATCGAACCCAAGGCCTCATGCATGCAAGGCAAGCGCTCTACCACTGAGCCACCTTCCCAGCCCAGTTTTTCTATTTTCTCATAAATGGAAGTATGGTAAGCATCATAACTTCCTTGGTATTATTAAATCTTTGGATAATCATGGGTAACTAAAACCCCTCAATATGGTATTAAAATTTCTTCAGGTCATACATAGTATCTAAATCTACAATTTCTAAATTCTATAATTTCCAGATGGTTATCATTTCCAGGAAATTAAGACCCCTAATTTATAAACATCAATAATAAATTTCTCATATATACACACATATATAAATCTGAAGCACACTTTAACTTGTCTGTTCTCATATAGAAAGTGGTCACTAAGCTGTTCTTGAAAAAATTCTCCTCACCATACTAATCACAGCTATTCCTGTTACCCTCTTGTTGAAATCTGACCAATTCTTTCTTGGGTGTATATGTGTATCTTTGGGTTTTTGTCATGTAGACAGGGTTTTCTCATACAACATGGGCTGGTCTTAATCATATTACATATCTCAGGTTGTACTTGAACATCAATCCTTAGGCCTCAGCCTCCCAACATGGCAGATAAAGCATGATGACAGAATGCTAGACTTGCTTACATTGATGTTCTTTTTAACTTCCTTATCTTTACAGCTAATGGGGTTAATTAATCCTGTGAAAGATTAAAAGCCAAAACCCAAACAAATTTTGTGCTTCAACTTCAAGCAGTTCCTAAATAAGTATTACAATGAACAACAAAAGAAAAAGAAAAAAAAGACAGACATAGATATGGCTTAAATGGTAGACTCACAGCCTTGAAAGGTCCTGAGTTCGAGCCCCAGTATGAGAATTAAGAAAAAACAAAAAGAAATAAGCAAGTAGGAAACACTACAATTTCCTTGGATTTTCATAGGTTATTTTTGTATCTGGTGATTAAGATCAGGTATAGAAACTCGTGTTGTATTGCACTGTATCCTACTATTTGGAAATTGTTAGATGTTTATTTAACTCATGTTGAAGAGATAGAAATTGCAAAGAGGAATAGAAAAATGCAATAACAGTATTCTTTTCCTGTATATCTGTTTCAAGTACAACATTTCATATTTGCTAAAACAATGAAGCCAGGCACTGGAGGATTCATGCCTTATAATCTAACCTATTTAGAAAGTTAAGATCTGAGAGTCTAGCTTGGGTAGAAAAATTTGTGAGACACCTATCTCCAAATAACCAGCAAACAGCCAGAAATGGAGGTGTGGTAATGCACCAGCCTAGAACAATGACAATGACTACAACAAAAGACAAAATGAGAGTTCAAGGCCCTGAGTTAAAGTCTCGGTAGCGACTCACACACAAAAATGGGAAATGAAATGAATAATTTCAACAGACATTTCAACAGAAACAAGTGTGAGAGAAATGATTATATCACTAGCAAATAGAAAAATTAAAATTAAATGGCAATGACATACCACTGCTTATCTTCTATACTGACAAGGTTAAAAAGAACTTGCTTTATCTAATGTGGATGTGGAGGATGAAAAATATTTACACATTGCCAATGGGAGAGGAAAGTGTACAATTCCTGGAAGATAGTGTAGTATTTCTTTAAGAAGTTAAGATTTGCCAAGTATTAGTGGCTGACTGCTTCAGTCTCAACTAATCACCAGGAGACAGATAAGGACCAGAGTTTGAAGCTATCTGAGTCAGAAAAGTCCATGAGACTCCATCTCCAAAGTAACCAGGAAAAGGGAAGATTAGAATTATGGATAAAGATGTACAGTACCTGCCAAGCAAGCTCAAACTGCCTTGTCAAATTGCTAAAAATAATCTATCTATCTATCTATCTATCTATCTATCTATCTATCTATCTATCTATCTATCTATCCTAAAAAATTAAGAAAAGTGAGAGGAAGGGTACACTGAGAGGGTTGGGTGATAATGTTGGAAGAGGTGGCCTTGATCAAGAGGCACTTCATTCATAAATTGTTTTGTTGAATGACAACTACTTTATACAACTACTTAAAGATAATAAAAGTATTCAAAAAAGTGTTTTCAGATATATATATATATCAGAAAATACTAATAATAATGGCTTAAAGAATCAAAGAAGTTTAGCTATCTCCCTACAAACGAAGTCAAACCTTCACTTAATAAGAATTGATAGTTTTTGGTTCATACATGTAATCTTAACTTCTCATGAGGCTAAGAATCACAGTTTGATGTCAGCCTGTGCAAACAAAATTCAGACAAAATAGATTATCTTCAATTAACCAACAAAAAGCTGGAACTATGCCAGTGTTGGTGGCTCACACCTAGCTAGCTACTCAAGATGCTGAGATCTGAGGATCATGGTTGAAGGCAGCCTGGGGAAGGAAAGGGTGTTGGACTCTTCTTACCTCCAATTAATCACCTGGAAGTGGAGCTAGGCATTAAAGTGGTAGAGAGCTAGCTTTGAGCAAAAAACTCAGGGACAACACTAGGACCTGAGTTCAATCCCAAAGGACTGGCAAAAAATATCGAGAATTACAGGAATAGCTTAAGTGGTAAAGTACCAACCTTGAGTGAAAAAGCCAGATGAGAAAGCAAAGGCATTAGTTCAAGCCCCATTACACACACACACTCACACACACACACACACACACACACACACACACATTCTCACGCACACACAAATGCGCATGCACGCGTACACACACACACACCACAGTACTAGGATGATCAACAATTACCCAGATGCTATCATTGTCTATTCTTCTGGAAAAGGTATTTGGTTTTCCTTCCTGCAAAATAGCGGCCATATCTTCATAACATAAGTTAATAAAAATCCAATTCTATTTTATCCTCAAAATGATCCATATCTTTTCATGAAGTTTCCTAGCACACTTCCTTTATATTTTAACTTCATATCTCTATTCAATATTAAGTCACTTGTGTACACTAATTGAAAAATATAAAATGGACAAAGAGTGATACAGAGTTAATCTGCTGTTTAGTAAGAATCTAGGGAGCATTTTGGGCTGAAAAATTCCTTGTTATGAAAGAAGGTCCATAAATTCCAGAACATGTAACCCAAGGCATTCTCTAAAATATTGTTCTTTTGGTATCTTACAATTTGTTCAACTATTTCTACATGCCCCTTAGAGCAATGGAATTTTCCCTGGCTGGCTAACTCCCTTGCTGGAACTGTACACATCTTCACACTGAGCATTGCAGAATTCTCTTGCAAATTACAGACTAATTAATACCATGTAATCTCAGTGCTTACAGTAAAATCTACATTTCTTGTCATTTCTAATGTCTATAATAATATGATTATACATTAGGCTTGGACAAACTCATTTGTTTATAAAAAACATTTTGTAAACCATCCTTACATCTCACAAACAATCCCACAACACACTTTTTCAATATAAGCAGAAACATTAATTTCTCTAATTTTTTACCAATACATTAATCTGTATGTTACAATATTTTTAAAATATCTTGATATTTTTGTTAGAAATTCAGTGTTTCATAACCATATCAGTGAGTAGGACAGTAATGTAAAGCACAACAAACATTCTCATCACAAAAAGTGACAAGTATTTAAGGTGATGTATATATTAGTTAGTTGATTCAATTATGCCACTCTATATTCATAAATCATAACATCACTTTGTATTCCATGAATTTATGCAAGTATAATTTGTTAATTTATTATTAAAATATAAGATTTGCAAAAACTTTCCATTTTAATATTCTCATATTTCCCTTTCAAAGTTATGTTATAATTCACATAATAAAGCATACATATTCAAACAATGACAAATAGCTATTTATATTAAAAATCATAAGTTAATGTCAACTGAACTCAGCAGAGTTAGTGTTTTCCACTGGCTGTATTTCTTTAATATGGAAAATGGAAAGAGCAAAACTATCATCATAGGTTGAAATCAGGTAAGAACAGAATGATAATGACACTGTCTAGGGTGAATTAAAGGGCCTGAAAACCTCAAATAACATGGACAGAAGCAAAAAATGTATCTTCAAATATGAAAGAAGTTTCCGTTAACTCTAATAAAGTTCTATTAAAATTCCGTGTCTCCCATGTATTTGTGAAGAAGAATTTCTGGGGAAATAGACTTTGATTTATCCAGGACAGAGTGTGTGAAGCACAGAGGCCAGGCGGTGGTCTTTGATTGCCAGCAAGTGGCACTGCTGTGGTTGTGACTCACATCTTCTCACTCCTGGTTGGGTACCAGAAGACCTTGTAATCCTCGACATGAACTTGCTTGTTTATGTTTCCTTGCTTCTACTAGTTATAAATCATGACCACATAATGGCTTTAGAATCTATTCAAATTTGAAGCATATTGTGATCAAGCACCCTCATTATTTTTCTCTCTTTTATCTCAACAAAAATGCTTTCCATGGTTCTGTTTTCCTCAGAGAAGCTGAAAGTAAAATATCTAAAAATTATGCAAGAAAAAGCACAACTGGAAGTGGTGCTGTAGCTTTAGTGGAAGATGCTAGCCTTTAGCTGAAGAGCTGAGGGACAGCTTCTGGCCCAGAGTTCAAGCCCTGTGGCCAACAAAAAAAAAAAAGCACAACAGGAACAGGAAGAATCAGAGCTTACCACTTTTGAAAGTAGTATGGAATTCCTCAAAAGACTTCACTCCACATAGAGCTCCCCTATGACCTAGCAATCCCACTTTTGGGCATTTACCCAAACAATCTCAAACAAGACCATACTAAAGCTACCAGCACAACTATGTTTATTGCAGCATTATTTACCATAGCTAAGGTATGGAACCAACCCAGATGCCCCTCAGTAGATGAATGGATAAAGAAAATGTGTTTTATATACACAATGGAATTCTATGCCTCCATCAGAAAGAATGACATTGCCCCATTTGTTAGGAAATGGAAAGACTTGGAAAAAAATTACATTAAGTGCAGTAAGCCAGGCCCAAAGAAACATAGGTCCCATTGTTTCCCTTATTTGCAATAACTAGTATATGTCTGAGACAAGCAGAAATGGTCAGGTAAGTTGATGTTAGGCGAAATGAACCCCAAGATAAGGACTCAATTTTTTTTTTCTTTCTCGCAATTGTGTCTAACATATTTATAACATGATTTCTTTGTTGCTTTGTAAGTCCCTCCCCCTTGGTATAACCCCTGTTTTCACTGTATTTCATGTTGGTATAATTTGTGGAGGGGAAAGGAAAAAACAAATCATTTAAATAAGGATACAGGTAGACCCATTGCAACAATGAGATGTACAAGACGTTATGTCAAAAAACGAACTTTACAACTGTGGGGGGAATTGGGAAGGGGGGAGATGGGAAGGCATGAGAAGGGGAACCAAAGGAGGAGGCAACAATGCTTGATAAGAAATGTACTCATTACCTTGCTCATGTAATTGTAACCCCTCTGTATAGTATTTTCACAATAATAATAATAATAATAAAAAAGAATTGGAGCTTACCGTAGTGTTGTCAGACCTGTGTTCAGGAGAAAGAGAAGGAAATCAACGCCTTAACTGGGCATTGGTGGCTCATACCTGTAATCACAGATACTCAGGAGGTTGAGCTCTGAAGATTGTGATTCAAAGCCAGACCAGGAAGGAAAGTCCCTGAGATTCTTATCTCCAATAACCACCAGAAAACCGGAAGTGGTGTTGTGGCTCAAATGATAGAACACTAGCTTAGAGCTGAAGAGCTGAGAGACAGCACCCAGGCCCAGACTTCAATCCCCCCCCACACACACACAAAATCAACCCCTGGCTTCCTTTGTGTGATGTAGTATCTGCTAATTCCTTTCTATTGATGATTGATGGTTTCAAGCAAGTTATAATTAGATAGATAGATAGATAGATAGATAGATAGATAGATAGATAGATAGATAGATAGATAGATAGATAGATAGATAGATAGATAGAAAGATAGATAGAAAGACATAGATATGAGCCGGGCGCTGGTGGCTCACGCCTGTAATCCTAGCTACTCAGGAGGCTGAGATCTGAGGATCGCGGTTCAAAGCCAGCCCGGGCAGGAGAGACCGTGAGACTCCTATCTCCAATAAACCACCAGAAAACTGGAAGTGGCACTGTAGCTCAAGTGGTAGAGCGCTTGCCTTGAGCTGAAGAGCTGAGGGACAGCGCCCAGACCCAGAGTTCAAGCCCCACGGCCGACAAAAAAAAAAAAAAAGAAAAGAAAGACATAGATATGAGTAAAATTATTTTCACTACATTTTCTTCTAATATGCATATTAAAATATATTATGTTATTCATATTTTTATTTCAAGCATATATTTTAGCAAATTATGTTCAATTCATTTATCTTGAAGAAAGTACCTAGAAAGTACCTTCTTCTACCTAACAAACATGCTGCACTAAGGAACAAAATATTATTTCATGTTTTAAAAAATCTTTTGTATTGCATGCTTCCCTACTAAAATGTATAATTCACTAATAAATGTAGTGAAATAGATTTAAGTTTCTTGCTTTTAGTCTAAAATGCTGACTTATAACTCATGAACTCTAGATTAACTCTTCGGAGTTGGTTGGCAGATGGAGTGAGAAAGAATAGGCAAGAGATTAAGCAGTACATCTTGCAAATTTAGTAGAAAGGCACTAATAAAATGTTTTGAGATTCATATATCTACAAAAATGGATAGATAGTAGGATCATTAGTATTCCATTTTCTGGTTTGCAAAATGTCTTCAATATTTGATCAAAGAAATCCAATTTCCAGCATTTTAACCATCATTCCAAAGCAAATATTTCCTTGATGATATTTACTAAAATAGAGCATTAAAATAAGGCATATAATTCCTCCTGTTTTCTTCATTTAATTCGTCTATTTTGGGTATTCAGGATTTTTTTCTGTAATTCTATGGGCTACAGGAGTACTTTTCTAGTTATCTTGAGAAAGTCATTGATGTTTGGGTAGAATTTATTAGAATAATAGATGCTTTGGGTAATAGACATGGAATGATTTCATTTCTAAAACTGAGGAGGGATGAAATATGTAGATCAGGCTAGTCAGGAATGTCCGGGAGTCTTATCTCCAATTAACCAACAAAAAGCCTGAACTAGAGGTCTTGTTTGAGTGAAACAGTGCCAGTTTAAAGCAAAATAGCCAAATGAGAGCTCAAGGCTGTGAGTCAAAACCTAGCACCATAATAAAACTAAAAACTGGCAAAGTAAACACCACTATATATGATTTCAAACTATGAAAATTATTGGAAGATGGTATAATTTGTGGAGGGGAAAGGGAAAAAAAACAAATTGTTTAAATAGGGATATAACAAACAATGAGATGCACAACTTTGTCTGGGGGGGGAGTGGGGGTGGGGGGGCAGGGATAGGAAAGCATGGGAAGGGGAAACAAAGGAGGAGGCAATAATGCTTGATAAGAAATATACTCATTACCTTGCTCATGTAATTGTAAACCCTCTGTACCGTATTTTCACAATAAAAAATTATTAAAAAACTGTAGCAGACATGGTTCATGATATTGGAATGGATACATATTTTTGGAGATAATACATAAAGAACAGGAAACGTAAAACAGGCAAACATATAACAAAGAGAAAAGCTTCTACACAGAAAAGGAAACAATCCACTAAGTAAAGAAAAAACGTACACAGTAAACCTACACACACTATACATCTGCCAAGGGATTGTTGTCAAGAATAAAAAGTCGTTATGTCGAAAACGAACTTTACAACTTTGGTGCGGAGGCGGGGGGGGGGGGGGGGGGAGGGGGGGAGGGGCGCAAGGGGGGGAGTGGGAGGATTGGGTGGGGGGCGGGGGGAGGATGGGAAGGGATGGGAAGGGGAAACAAAGGAGGTGACTACAATGCTTGATAAGAAATGTACTCATTATCTTGCCTGTGTAATTGTAACCCCTCTGTACAGTATTTTCACAATAAAAAAAATGTAAAAAATAATAAAAAAAGAATAAAAATCTGAAACGAATTCAGTAGAAAAAATCCTTCCAGAGAACAGCAAGGGAAGGGGTAAGAACACTAGACAAGAAATGTACTCATTGCCTTACTCATGTAACTGTAACCCCTCTATAGAGCATCTTTACAATAAAATAAAATTTTAAAAAATTGTCCCAGTTAAAAATTGGCAAGAATCCTAAAGACATTTTTCTCAAAACAAGTATATAAATGGCCAACAGGTACATAAACAAACATTCATATCACAAATGAGGAAATACAATTCAAAACTACAAGATTCCACCTCATTACAGATAAAATGGCAAATATCAATCAATCAGTCAACAAGTAAATAAAAAGAGTACTGGCAAAGATGTAGAGAAAGTGGAACTCTTGTACACTATTAGAGGGAATGTAAATTAATACAGTTATTATGGAAAACAGTATGGACCTTTCTTAATAAATAAAGGTGAAATTATCATATAATCTATATATACATAATTCTATTATGTATATATCTGGTGGAAATAAAATCTACTCCCATGTTCATTGCATCACTGTTCACAATGGCCAAGGACTGGGAAACACCCTCCTCTCCATCAAACAATGACTGGATAAAGAAAGGTGGTATGGATGCATCTAGCACAATGCCACTCAACCACAAAATGTGTGAAATTTTGACACTTTTGACACTATGGAGCTAGAAGTCATAATGTGAGTTGAATTAGGCTAGGCATAGGAAGGTATATACTGGATGATCCTGTCATGTAGAATCTAAAAACTTTACTATTCTAGAAGTTGCAGAAGAATGGTCAATACCAGTGGCTCAGACAGATGCTGAAAGAACAGATGTAGAAAGGTTGACTAGTGGGTACTGAGTAATTGGTACATAAATATACAAGTTTGGGTATTCTATTATAGAATAGGATAACAACATATAATGATATTATAATGTTTAATTTTTCATAGAAGAGATTTGAAAATTTTTAACATTAAATAATAATGAAAGTTTGTGGACCTGAGTATGTTTACACTTACTTGAATAATTTTCTATGTAAACATGTATTGAAACACCAGGATGGGTAAAAATTCTAAAAATCCAAATGAAAGCCCTGGAATCTTTCATTTGTATCAATAATAGTGCCCCTAGAGGCAGTAGCTCAACTTGTCTTAAGAGTGAAGAGGCTATTTTATTCAAATATTCATTCTAAAATAGTTCAATGTGCTGGGGAAAAAGAAATTAATAAGACATGTGATCTCCTCGCTCAAGGAGTTTACCAGAGAACATATAATAGATATGCAAATGTGTCTTTCCTCATCTTAAAAGTTTCACCTACAATTCTCATAGGAATAGCCCAACCTAACACAGATTTCATCCTTTCAGCCATAGTAATTTGTCAGTAGCAGACAGCTTATACAAATCAGCCAATTATATTCTCCCTACCTGGGATTTTGAATTAGGTCACTGGTTCTGTCAATGAGCTCTGGAGAGGAGGAAAGTGGGAAATGTAGAGCAAAAGTGGGGTCAGAGTTGGATGAGATAAAGCCACACATGGACAGAAATTATAAAGGAGCAGAGTCTGAAGGCCTTCCAAAGAAAATTAGCTTTCCCAGATAAGTGAAAGAAATAGATAGACTCGTGGGAAAAGAAAGGATGATTCCAAAAACAGAGAGGAAAGCTACAGCTTTCCTGTCCCCAGAAAGTTGAATGATAATTCTAGTGACTGCATTAATAATATTGTATGGGATTTGCTAAGAAGTTTTAAAAATTCTTATTGCACACATATAGTCTCTCTCTCTCTCTCTCTCTCTCTCTCTCTCTCTCTCTCTCTCTCTCTCTCTCTCTCTCTCTCTCTCTTTCTCTCCTTCTCTCTCTCTCTCTATCTATCTCTGTCTCCCTCTCTCTCACACATACATAAATACTACAGAAAACATATAAGGACATGGATATGACAATTAGCTTAATTGGGTGAACATTTCACAATATATACCTATATTAAAATATAGTATGCTATTATAGATATACTAGCTTTGTCAATTACATTGTAATAGGGATGAGGAGAAAATACCTTTTACATGAAATCAAGTAATATTTATTCCACAAATGTAGGATTGTTTTACATGCAAAAATCAATTAATGCAATATCCTATCATTGAAATAGACAAAAGAAATGATCATCCAAATCAACACAGAAAAGCCACTTGAACAAATCCCTTTAATATATAAAATACTCAATAAATTACAAATGGAGGGGAATAATTTTCTTTTAAGAGAAAATGAAGGATACCTAAATAGAGTGAAATTTATATTCACAATATTTAAATGAAATTGTAAAATGATATTTTAATTGATTTGCAGATTCAATGTCGTCTCTATAAAAATGACAGTTATACCAAAATTATAGCTGGACCAAACTGACCACAGATCTAAATGTTAAGAGCTTAAACAGTAAGTCTTTTGGAGAAAGTATAAGAGTTAATTACCATATCCTTGCAAACCATTTTAAAATGTGACACCAAAAGCCCTAGCAACAAAGGGCAAAATCTCTACATGATTCCATTAAGATTTTTTAAAATGTGGTTCAATGAATATCATCACAAAAGTAAAATGATGCCCATAAAAATGGTGAAAATGTGAGAGATCTGATAAGAAACTTATATCCAGATAATACTCAAATATTTTCTAAAAGATATAACTATAGTAGAGTGATGAGTAAATGGGCTATGTATCAGAATATACACTGTCCCAGAAAATGCACATGATCAGTGTGTTCTTTGTTTTGTTTTGTTTTTTGTTTGTTTGTTTTTGCCAGTTGCTCGGGCTTGAATTCAGGGCCTGGGCACTGTCCCTGAGTTTCTTTTGCTCAAGGCTAGGACTCTATCACTTGAACCACAGCACCACTTCCATTTTTTTCTGTGTATGTGGTACTGAAGAATAGAACCCAAGGCTTCATGCATGCCAGGCAAGCAATCTACCACTAAGCCATATTCCCAGCCAATCAGTGTGTTCTTGAAGAAACCACTAACATGAGTGTATATTTAATTAAAACCACAATGATACACTACTCCACATCCATCCTAATAGAGAATTAACCACAGAAGCATAATAAAAGTTGACTAAAATATGCAAAGACTGGCATCTGGAAACATTGCTTAAATCCAAGAATCTACATCAGTGAAATCTAACATCTCACTTGATGAAACTCAGAATTACCACATGATCCAAAAATTCATCCCCACATTCTAACAATCTACAAAAATGAAAATGTGTTCACATAAAAATTGTTACATAAGTGTACCATTGTCAGTCATAATTATAACAGAACATTGAAACAATAAATGAGAAAGAAATGAATTAAATGTACCCAACCAAAACAAAACTATTCCAGGCAGGTGTTGTGTGGCTCACTCCTATAATGCAAGCTTCTCAAGTGGCTGAGATCTGAAAATCAGAGTTTGTAACCAGTCTAAGCTGAAAAGTCCCTGTGAGACACTTATCTCTAATAAACTACTCAGAAAAAGCCAGAAGTGTTGCTGGGGCTCAAGTAATGGAGTGCTAACCATGAGCATAGAGAGACTCAGAGACAGAGCACAGATGCTGAGTTAAAGCCCCAGGACTGGCAATAAATAAATAACATAACGATTGCACCATAAAATAATGAAATAGGGATACTCTAATTTAAATGGTTCCTAAAACCAATTATATTTCAGGAATGCTAGTCACAGCCAAGTGCTGTTGGCTCACACCTGTAATCCTATCTACTCAGGAGTCTGAGATCTAAGGATCACAATTGAAAGAAAGCCAACAGAAAAGTTCTCATGAGACTCTTATTTCCAATTAACCACTCAAACATGGGAAGTGGCATTGTGACTCAAAGCAATAGAGTGTGGGCCTAAAGCTAAAGACCTCAAGAACAGTGTCCCAAATGCTACTACACTATTGATGGAAGTGTAAATTTGTTTAACCACTCTGGAAACCAGTATGGAGGTTCCTCAAAGACTAAACAGAGAGTGCCCCTATGACCCAGCAATCCCACTCCTGGGCATTTACCCAAATGACCACAAACACTAAAGCTAACAGCACAACCATATTCATTGCAGCATTATTTACCATAACTAAGATACGGAAACAACCCAGATGCCCCTCAGCAGATGAACAGATCAAAAAGATGTGGTATACATACACAATGGAATTCTATGCTTCCATCAGAAAGAATGGCATTACCCCATTTGTAAGGAAATGGAAAGAATGGGAAAAAAATCATACTAAGTGAAGTAGGCCGGCCAGTCTCAAAGAAGCAAAGACTGCATAGATTCCCTCATTTGTAATTAGTATATGTCTAAGATTGTTCTAGCAGAGGATCACAATAGCTTAATAGCTATGTACATAGGACTATATAAAGTGATGCACAGTGAAATGAACTCCAAGATATGAAAACAAAAGGTTTTTCTTTGTTGTTGTTGTTTTAATGTATGGTGTGAAGTTATTTTTTTTCTTTGTTTTTTTTCCTCCTTTGGTTTATCCCCTATAGTCACTGAATTTGATTTTGGTACCCTGTGTCTTGTATATAGGTTTATCTGAGTTGGGAAGGGAAGAAAAAGAAAAAAATGGTAAGATGACTGACAAAAAAAGAAGGAAGGAAGGAAGGAAGGAAGGAAATAAGAAAAGAATTAAGTGAAGTAAGCCAGGCCCAAAGGAACATCCCTTATTTGCAATATCTAGTATATGTATGAGTCAAGCGGAAAAGGTCAGATAATGTGATGTTAGGAAAATGAACCCTTAGATATGTATTTTAATGTTTTTTTCTTTCATGCATTTGTTTCTAACGCATTTATAAGATTATTTCTTTGTGGCTTTGTATGTCCCTCCCCCACAGTATAACCTATATTTGATGTCAGTATAACTTGTGGAGGAGATGGGGAAAAACAAGTCGTTTAAGGATGCAGGTGGACCTGTTGCAACAATGAGAAGTACAAGTTGTCATGTCGAAAACGAGCTTTATAATGTTGGTGCGAGGCGGGGGGGGGGGGGAGGATTGGGTGGGGGAGGGAGGCTGGGAAGGGATGTGAAGGGTAAACAAAGGAGGAGGCTGCAATGCTTGATAAGAAATGTACGCATTATCCTGCCCATGTAATTGTAACCCCTCTGTACAGTATGTTCACAAAAAAATAAATTAATTTAAAAAAAGAAAAGAATGCTAGTCACAAAAGACTACATTATCACCTAATTTCACTGAGATGAAATTTCCAAGAAAAAATAAACAGCTTTATGGAGGAAAAAAATAAAAAGAAGCAGTAATTGTCTAGAATTTGGAGATGAGTGGGTATGGCATTCTTTTTGAGGAGAGAGAAAACAGAATCTTAAAAACTGATTTTAATGGACAACCTGTGAATGTACCAAACACTACAAAATCACATTTTAAATTCCAAGCAGGGAGAATTTTATTTCATCATAGCTTATTTAATGTATATGCAAAATAGAACAGTACCATATTTTAGGCAATTACATCAAACTACTATACCCTGATAAACTTCCTGGTTGTTTGAAAAATAAGATGCTTAACATAATAAACAAAATTATTTTGTGTAATTCCTAAATAACCACTATTACTTATATAACTTCCCCAGCCTTTGGGAAGTTCTGCATTACTGAATGTATGTCTGGCATTTATATTTAATCAAACATATTGAACTTTCCAAATTTGTACTGATACCATATCAAGGAAATAACACAGCATGATCTGAGTTTAAACTTGAACTACTTCAAGTGAAGGGTTATATGGTACCCACAGATGTTCTACAGATGTTCAGTATCTTTACATTCCCCTGGAAAACTTAAAATTAACAACTGATGTCCTGACTAAATTTTGCTATGATTCCTCCTTGTTTAAATATATGTCTCTTAATCAAGAATGATTTAATCTCCAAGACTGGTATTGACGGTGCCATAATTTAAGATTTTAAATTTCATTGTATTTTTAAAGGAAAAAATAAAATTGCCCCTAGCAGGCAAAATGAAAACACAATGGTTAAATTTAGGAGAAAATTTGCAGTAAACATTTAACTTTTAGAAAAGAATTCAATAAATTAGTAGAATTTCTTTGCTAAGGACCATTTAATTAGATAATCACCTGTTCAGTAAGTCTGCCAGAAAAATCAGAGTTAGATTCTCTAAATTTCACAGATGGCTTTAAGCATTGAACCATTTGGGTTTCAAAGTTAGTATCTCACGCTTAATTCATACTGTGGTAACACTAAAAGTAAAGCTCAAAATTTATTTTCACACACAATTTCAAACAGTGACTAATGTGTGTATATTACTCTCTCTTTATGATTCACAGCATATGATTAAAAAACACCAGCATTCTTTGTGAGGAAATATTGACTCCTACAGAATTCTTCAATTGGCTTAATCCGGGTAAATTCCAAATCCCAACTGGCCCATTTATTAGCTGTCTTGAGGATGAATCTCATAATACCTGAGACAAGACAACAGCATCATTCTCATAGAGTTGTTACAAAACTGAATCTTAAAACTGAAACACTGTAGTTCATGGGATACACTAAGAACTCATAAATTGCAGAGGTAGTGGAAGTTATTATTTGGTGACATACCTTTCTTTCACTGGTACAGTATTTTGAACTCAGGGTCTCACACGGGCTAAACAAGACCTCTTTCATTTGAGCCACATCCCTAGACTGAAGTGGTTATTTTTAATAGAATTATTAGTCCTTTTAGTAGTAGGTACATGTCTATAATTCCAGCACTAGAGAAACTGAGCCAAAAAGATTGTGAGTTTAAGGCCAGCCTAGACTACATAGAGAGATCATATCTTAAACCCACACACAACTCCCACACACAAACACGTACCCCATACCCCTACTCATCCTCTCAAACCCATGTGAACATATGCTTGTACAATCATGCAGAGAATATGAATACACATGTACTCCCAGATTACACACATATCTGCATGCATATCCTCATATGAACATATATGCACCCATGGGTGAGCATACAGACCACATAAGCCAATATGCACATATGCACACACACATGCATGTGCACACATATATACCAGAACATTTACAGCCTAGATTTGTTATTTTAATAAACTGTGTTACATAAAGTAGATTTAGAAGCACATTCAATAGCCAAAATGATGGGAGTGGAGGGTTCCAATGCTGCCTCCCTGATCAACAAATTAGGGGTAAAACTGAAATCAAACAAAATTAAAGGCTCACAGCATCATTCGCGTCTTTGTTCCTTGCATTACATAAAAATGCTATTTCCACTAAAACCACAGGAATCAAATGGGGGGTTCTGCTGGGGGAATTTCTCAGCCGATTTGCCTTCCTAATTACATTTTGCTTAGGCTAACATTAAAATTAGCTTCTGTTCCCTAAACACTTATCAGTTGATAGCAGAGAGAAACAAGCTTGCTACAGTTCAAGATGTGCTTAATTTAATCCAGACCAACAGTGTACACAAACTTGTGTGAATTTAACTCATAAACCTTATAAATCTTTGACAGAATTCTAGAGAGGAAAAGCTTGTAAGTGAGGCATGTAAGGGAAAATATCACAATAGATTTTAAGATCATACATGGTAGAGAAGATGCTTGGCAATTCATGATCATGTTCCTTTAATAATAGATAAGAAATTGTTGCTTATGTCCTGAGCTCACCATTTTCTAGAAAATTAAGGCCAATAATCAATTGGTCTGCTTAAATAATTTAAGAGAATCACATCTGGATATTTCCAGTCATTTTTGGATACATGATGACTTAAAGCACTCATGATTTTGAATAGCGTATATTAAATATTAACCAGGATGACAAAGCAGATACGTTTTGATTCAGTTCTCTAAATGAATTCTTTGAAGGTGAAGGTTAGACTCAAGATCTTTTCTTTTACAAGATCGGGGGAATCTATACTAATATTTTATGCATGAAAAAGTACAGTAGTAGTTGATGCCCAAGAAATATTGATTAGTTGATATGAGCATCATCAATAATGAATAGCTTTGTTCTTGCTCTGATTTTAAGGTATTCTTTCCCAACACTGGAATTTTCTTAAGCTAGATTTACATGGTTTCAAAAAACTGAAAGTAACCTAATTACATTTTCAAGAAGCTTGGAAACCAGAGGTTAAACACATCCATTATTGCAACTAAATGTATGTGCAAATATAAGTCTGTAGATTAAATGTTTTACAATATATTAAAGCAAAATAATAGATGTGAAAACATCACTTCCTAATTATATATGGCATTTTTTCTGTTTAACCAAAAAGTCACTTGTTAACACTTCCTAGGATACAACATTCTATTTTACTGGTTTCTATAGGTTTTTCAGTAGGATCTTCAGTATTTGGGGAGTATAGTACATGTAAATCCAGTCAGATGAAACACAGCACAAGTTACAAACAAAAAGGTCAATATAGGATAAGTCAGTTTTTAAGTCCAATGGAAGAAAATACCTAAATAGAATTTAGAGTGAGTGGTATAAGGCATTATTGGATAGATCTCTTTCTTTCCTCCCTCCCTCTCTCTCTCTCTCTCTCTCTCTCTCTCTCTCTCTCTCTCTCTCTCTCTCTCTCTCTCTCTCTCTCTCTCTCTCTCTCTCTCTCTTTCTCTCTTCCTCTTCCTCTATTATTTCTATCTCTTTCTGTGTCACTGAGGTTTGAGCCTAGGGCCTGGCCATTGCTACGTAGGTGGTCTACTACTTGAACCATACCCTCAGTCCTTTCTTGCTTTAGTTATTTTTAATTAAGTTTCTCATGGTTTTGCCTGGGTGTGGCCTCAAATTCTAGGATTATAGGCATTCAGCTCCATTCCTATTTAGTTAGTGAAAATGAGGTCCTGCCAACTTTTTGTCTGGAGTGATGTTAAACTATGAGTAGCCAGAATTATAGGCATGTATGTTAGCACTGAGCTCTTTTTTTTTTTTTTTTGTGAAAATGCTGTACACAGGGTTACAATTACATGGGCAAGATAATGAGTACATTTCTTATCATGCATTGTAGCCTCCTCCTTTGTTTCCCCTTCCCATCCTCCCTCCCCCCTCCCCACCCAATCTTCCCCACTCCCCCCTCTCCTCCCACTCCCCCCTAAAGTTGTAAAGTTCGTTTTCGACATAATGACTTGTACATCTCATTGTTGTAATGGGTCCACCTGTATCCCTATTTAAACGATTTGTTTTTCCCCTTCCCCTCCACAAATTATACCGACATTAAATACAGTGAAAGCAGGGGTTATACTGTGGGGGAGGAACATACAAAGCAACAAAGAAATCATCTTATGTGTTAGAAACAATTGCAAGAAAGAAAAAAGCATTTGAATACATATCTTAGGGTTAATTTCCCTAACATCACCTTATCTGACCTTTTCTGCTTAACTCAGACATATACTAAATATTGCAAATAAGGGAAACCATGGGACCTATGTTTCTTTGGGCCTGGCTTACTTCACTTAATATAATTTTTTCCAAGTCTTTCCATTTCCTAACAAATGGGGCAATGTCATTCTTTCTGATGGAGGCATAGAATTCCATTGTGTATATATACCACATTTTCTTGATCCATTCATCTACTGAGGGGCATCTGGGTTGGTTCCATATCTTAGCTATCTATAGTAAATAGTGCTCCAATAAACATAGTTGTGCTGGTAGCTTTAGTGTGGTCTTGTTTGTGAACATTTGGGTAAATGCCCAAAAGTGGGATTGCTGGGTCATAGGGGAGCTCTATGTGGAGTCTTTTGAGGAACCTCCATACTACTTTCCAAAGTGGTTGAACAAGTTTACACTCCCACCAACAATGCAATAAGGTTCCCTTCTGTCCGCATCCCCTCCAGCATCTGTTGTTATTAGAGTTCTTGATTTTTGCCATTCTAACTGGGGTGAGGTGGTATCTCAATGCTGTTTTGATTTGCATTTCTTTTATGGCTAGGGAGGTTGAGCATTTCTTCATGTGAGCTGACTATCTTTTAACATTGGTATTAAAGGAAGAATAGACACCTAAGAAAGTGAAATCACAATCCACAGAAATGGAAGTGTGATATGGGAAGGACTAGCAATTACAAAATACTCTGAGGGGCTGGGAAGGTGGCTCAGTGGTAGAGTGCTTGCCTTGCATGCATGAGGCCCTGGTTCGATTCTTCAGCACCACATAAGCAAAAAGAAAAAAGCCAGAAGTGGCTCTGTGGCTCAAGTGGTAGAATGCTAGCCTTGAGATGAAGAGCTGAGGGACAGCCCAGGCCCAGAGTTCAGGCCCCACAACTGGACCCCCCCCCCAAAAAAAATACTCTGAGAAGAGGAGTGAGTTCTGAGATCAGGAAGACAAAAGAAGATGAGAGAAATAATGAAAGAGCAGAGGATTGGGAGACTATGTTGGAAGAATCACAAATATTTCATTTCCAGGCAAGGCTGCCTTTTCTTTGAGTTGGATAAGAAGCCATTTAAGAAAAAATGTGGCCATTTAAGAAAAAATGTGGCTGACCTAGTTTCCAAACTAATTTCTCTATCTGTCTTATGTAAATGCACTGAAAGGGGGCGAAGTTAGACAAAGAAAGCCTAAGTTGTAATTGTAGACTAGATAGTGGGACCTGGGAGAATCAATACAGGGGTGAGGTATTCACTTATCACAATTCGGTTTTTATGCTGGTCCTGGGAATTGAACTCGAGCAATCCTTGAACTTTCTTTTTTTTTTTTTTTTTTTTTTTACTGTTAGTACTCTACCACTTGTGCTCCACCTCCACTTCCAGCTTTTTGGTAGTTAACTCAAGATAAGGGTCTCACAGACTTTCTTGCCTGGGATGGCTGCTTTAAACTGTGATCCTCAGATCTCTGCTCATGAGCATCTAAAATGACAGAGTGAGTCATCAGTGCCCAGCCTTACAATTCAATTTACTACAATGCTTAGATGACAAAAAAATTTATCTTAAAAATACACTTGGAAATGATTAATTATAAAGGTCTCTAGACATTCCCATAGTGATACCAAAGGAGAATATTCTTAGGAGAGAATCACAAAGGCTTCACAGCTATGTGCATATGATTATATAAAACAGTATATTTTGAGCTCCAAGAAACAGAAACAAGGTTCTTTTATATTTTTTTCTTTTTTGCCATTTTTGTTTTTTTAATACTTTTTTATTGTAAAAATACTGTACAGGGGGGTTACAGTTACATGAGCAAGTTAATGAGTACATTTCCTATCAAGCATTTTTACCTCCTCCTTTGATTTTCCCCTTCCATCCCTTCCATCCCACCTCCACAACTACATTCCCTTCTTCCCCCCTCACTTCCCACCTAAATTGTAAAGTTTGTTGTTCAACATAGTGTGTTGTACATCTCATTGTTACAATGGGTTAACCTGTATCCCTGTTTAAGCATTTTGTTTTTTCCCTTCCCCTCCCCAAGTTAGAGAATTGTATATACAAGATGTATATTCAAATACAGTGAAAACAGGGGTTTTACTGTGGGGAAGGAACATACAAAAAAACACAAAAAAATGACATATTGCAGCATTATTTACCATACCTAAGATATGTAACCAACCCAGATGCCTCTCAGTAGATGAATGGATCAAGAAAATATGGTATATACATACAATGGACTTCTATGCGTCCATCAGAAAGAATGACATCACCCAATTTATTAGGAAATGGAAAGACTTGGAAAAAAATATATTAAGTGAGGTAAGCCAGGCCCAAAGAAACATAGGTCCCATGGTTTCCCTTATTTGCAATAACTAGTATATGTCTGAGTCAAGCAGAAAAGGTCAAAAGCTATGTACATATGATCAGATAAGCTGATGTTACATAAAATAAACCCCAATATAGGGACACAAGTTGTTTTTTCTTTCTTGCTATTGTCCCTAACATTTTTCTTTTCTTTATTAGTTTATATGTCTTTGGGCAGGTAAGAGGGCACAGAAATTATGGGACAAAAGGTGAACAAATGCAGCTGTGACACTTACTAGACACTATGTTGAAAATGAACTATACAAATTGTGGTGAGGGGGATGGGAGGGGAAACTGGGAGAGAGCAAGGGAAGAGGTAACACTTTCCCAAAAGAAATGTACTTATTATCTGACATATGTAACTGTAACCCCTCTATACATCACCTGTACAATAACACTAAAAAATCCAAATCTTTGTCTCTTCATGAACTTCTCCTGTGAATTTGCTCAAGGATTTATTGTTAAACTTATACTTTGTTAGTTAGAGTCTGGTGCTTCATTTTAGCAAATAGATTATCTTCTATCTACAGCTCCCTAAGAATTTTGATGAGGAATGTGGTTTAAATTATAAGAAGTCTTACTTTAATTTTTTTATGATACTAAGTTTTTAACTTACCTGTCATTTCTACTACTTGAGCTACTTTTCCTTCTTGCTTGTAGATTCAAGCAGACTTTTCTGCCCAGGCTTCCTTCAAATTATTATACTCTGAATCTCAGCCTCCAGAGTAGCTAGGATTGTAGGCATAAACCATCAACTCCTGACAGGAGCCACATATTTAATTAATAAATGCCTGTCATATATCCAACTACTATCTGCAAATTACAGAACACATATAGAACACCATCACAAACACAACTTCTCTTCAGTAACTGTCATGTTAGTTTTAAAATATTAAAATGAAACACTATTTAACTGGATTACCATTTACTGAAGTAAGCATAAATGCCCGTTTTTCTAGGCAAGGATGTTTGGGATAAATGAAAAGTCTGAATACTTTGAAGAAATTCATTGGTATTCATTCTGACTGCATGTAATTACTCAAAGTAGATTGAAGAACTTAAATTCAATTTTATATAAAGGTTAACAGGCATCTGTGGAAAAACTTTAAATGAATGGATGAGCTTAACTTACAAATGACATTTACATTTGTAAACATTTTACAGGAGTTTTGGGCTAGTCTTCTAATAATTTTGGACATCTATTCACTTTTAAAAAAAGAGTTAGTCTATAATACTTTGGATCAAATGAAAATATTTATTAGTTGTCTGCCTAAATTTCTATAAATTCTCAAAGAATTAAGTAATTTTTTTAATTGTGTAAAAAATACTGCTTTTAGCCAGGTGCCAGTGGCTCAAGCCTGTAATCTGAGCTACGCAGGAGGCTGAGATCTGAGGATCACCATTCAAAGCTGGGCAGGGGCAGGAACATCCGAGAGACTCTTATCTCCAATTAACCACCAGAAAACCAGAAGTGGTGCTATGGTTCAAGTGCCAGAGTGCTAGCCTTGAGCTGAAAAGCTCAAGGACATCACCCCGGCCCAGAGTTCAAGCCCAGTACTGACCAAAAAAAAAAAAAAAGATAAAAAAACCCACTGCTTTTCACTAAGATCTCATTGTTTGAGAGAAAAATATGTTGGTTCTATATAGATAAAAAGATCATGGCATAGGATCATACCATTTAAAAACCACATGACTGATATGACATTTCTTTTATTAGTATTATTATTAGGTACATGACAGAGTTAGAAAAATTGAAAGTACTATATATTGAGACATAATGAAGTTACATTAAAAGTGAAATGAAACTAAAATTTATGTAAAATCTCCTTAATGCAATGTTAGAAACTTAAGCTATTTTAAAGAGTCTTAGTATCATAAACTGTAAAAGAAAAAAATGGCATCTCATGTTCTTTTCAAATTGCATGCATAATGTAATGATGATCACTTCTAGAATCAAAGTGAAATAAAAAATATCACACTTAATTCATACTAACTTTTCAAAGTTACTTTAATGTTTCCTTCTTCTCCTTTATATTGTCAGGACAGGATTCCAGAATTCTTAAGTGGCTAAAAATTATTTACATATATACACAAAGAATATTTATCTATCTATCTATCTATCTATCTATCTATCTATCTATCTATCTAGCATTACCATACTAGAAAACTAAAAGTTATATAATATTTTAGTACATTTTATAGTTTGTTTTTCTCAGTTTTCTTTCCATCTTCAATATTCTAACATTAGGTTATATGAAGTTGTGAAATTAAGTAGATAAAACTATAGAAAATAACCTGGTTACGACAGGCTCGATTGTACACTCTGATGCAATTTTCATTTATTTTAAGCTTTTATTTCAGTGGAGTTTTAGCTTATTTCGTATACTAAACCAAGTAATTGTATTAGAACAATTATATACATATATAATCTAAATTTAATATCTAGTTTGAATATTATTTTAACTGTGACAATACAAAATTTAAAATAGAAAGGACTGTTTCATGACACACAGTATAAAAGAAAGCAAAAACAGTACTAAGATCTAAAATTAGCAGCAAGACTTGATAAGATATATAATTAGCATTGTGCACTGTTCAAGTGTGCTCTTATATCTCATAGGTACTTATCAACTGTGCTTTTTTTTGATATTACAACATTCACTCGAATGAATATTTGACACTGATATGATTGATGTTGCATCTAATTTTGACTCAGATCAAAGTGAATAAACTGATACTGGGAACTAGTGGTAAACAACCCACAAAGGAGTACACTCCAAACACAAGGGTAATGGTTGTCCTCAACTTTAGAACTGAAACATTCTGCACATAGTCTTCTTCCAATGCTAAAAGGAAGAACAATGGAAGAGAGGCCATTTGCAGGAGGAACTGAGGAAGCATTGCATAAGGGATGGATAGGCTCTGAAGCCTCAATCCAGGTAAGATTTGCTTTTAAGCAGGATGGCATTCTCCTGTTCCTGGCAGAAGAACCTACCAAATGTGAATTGAGAGACATACAGCATTTCTTCACAGGGGACTAAAATTAATCATGAGCAATATTTAAAATATTTAAAGTCATTATTTGTAAAGGGATAGATTTACATCCAATTCTATCAAGATTTTAAAAATATATTCATATTCTTGGCACTAAGAACAGGTAGTTTAATTTTAAGATTTTTAGTAAGCTATGAAGCCAGGCATCATTGGTTCATGAATATAATCCTAAGTACTCAGGAGGCTAAGATCAAGAGGGCCGTGATTCAAAGTGAAAGTCATCCTGCGAATATAATTCCAAGAGAATCCACCTGCAAAGTAACTAGCAAAAAGATGACTGGAAACATGGCTCAAGTGATAGAACATCAGCCAGAAAAGCAAACACAAGCTAACTGAGCTCAGGTTCTTGATACCAAACAGATGTTATGAAGTATTGTCATGAGCATCACTCCAAAGTCAGTCAATGAAAAGTACAAATTCTAAGTCCCATTCCAGACCTTATATTAACTTAGTATGCCAGGAGGGGAATGTCTTATCTAGTTCTTCAAATGAGCCTTACCAAGTTTGTCCTTGAAAAGCACTGTACAAAAAAATAAGTGCCAGTTGGGTGCCAGTGGCTCACAACTGTAATCCTAGCTACTAAGAAGGGTGAGATCTGAGGATCTGAGGATCGCTGTTCAAAACCAACCCTGGCAGGAAAAGTCTGTGAGACACGTATCTCTAATAAACCTCCAGGAAACAGGAAGGGGTACTGTGGCTCAAGTTGCAGAGCACTAGTCTTGAGCTGAAGAACTGAGGGACAACGCCTAAGCCCAGAGTTCAAGCCCCATGACCAACAACAACAACAACAAAAATGTGCAATTGATTCTCATTATTCATGTTTCATGTTTCATACTTTAAGGTGCTTACCCACAAACATTTATTTGGAGCCCGAAAATCAATATTGGTTGTGCTTTTGCTATCTTTTGCAAACTTGTTTGTGTAGAGTGATACTCAAAGAATCTCAAATTACCAGCTAAAGTTAACTATGTCATGTTCTGCCTTGTTGTTTGATTCTAGTACCAAAACAGATCCTTTTGTGTCTATTTAGTAACTAGTTACTAGCATTTTTGTATTTTCATCTGTGTGTATGTGTGCATTTGTGTGAGTGTGTGTGCTTTGGCTCTCCAATGTAGCTCCAACCATAGAAATGAGGTTGCATATCACTACCATCATTTGCTCCTACTTGCACAAAATCTCTGGCATGTGATATATGGTGGATAGCTTCATTCAGGCAAGAATTATTATGTTTGGCCATGAATTCAATGGCAGTGAATCAACACTATATATCAAATAAGATGTCTTTAAATTTAACACACACACACACACACACACACACACACACACACTCACACACTCTCAAGGATAATATTGATTTTTTTTTTATGAAACTTGTAACTACAGGTTCAAATGACCTTAAGCCTATATTACCTCTAGGGGCTTCATTCATTCAAGGAGTATGGAGGGAGGGTTTCTCAAAAGAATAAACAGAGAGCTCACCTGTGACCCAGTAATTCTACTACAGGGCATTTTTCCAATAGACACAAACCAGGCTACACTAAAGCTACCAGCTTGACCAAGTTCATTACAGGATTGTTTACCATAGCCAAAATATAGATCCCTTCAGCAGATGAATGGATCAAGAAATTGTGTCATTTATAGACAAAAGAATTCAATGCTTCCATTAAAAAGAATGATATTATACTATTGATTAGGAAATAGAAAGACATGGAAAAAGTTACAAGTGAAGTCACCCAAACCCAAAGAAACACAGGTTGCATGATTTCCTCATTTGTTGTAACTAAAATGTTCCTACAAATCTACAAGTAAACACACTTAATGTTAAAAAAATGCACTTGACATGATAAATTATACAGGATTCTAGACATTTATTCACACAATAAGACCAAAGGAAAGGATCTCAAAAGCTCAGTAGCTATGTGCACATGATCATATAAAATGATATTATCAGATAGAACTCCAACAAATGGAAACAATAGTTGGGTTCTTTGGTTATTTTGTTTTTTTTTTTCTCTTTTGTAATTGCTTCTGTTTTCTGTACTTTTTGTCTTGTATGTGAGATTATCTGTTTTGGGGAGGGTAACAGGGAACACAGAAATGATGGGAGCATAGATGAATAAATGCAACAGTATTATTCCATAGACTACGTTGAAATGAACTATGTGACTTGTGCAGGGATGTCAGGAGGAAAGCACTGGGAGAAAGTGAAGGAAGGGGGGACACTGTTCAAAAAGAAATCTACTCATTACCTGACTTATGTAATTATAACTCTCTGCAAATCACCTTTACAATTATGATAAAAATAGAAAATTAATTCATTCAGTATTCTCAGAAACTTTATAGAACACAACAATCATGAATAGAGAGTAACTTTCATGTATATGGAAGTTCATAGAAGCACTGACAATACCAGAAATGCAAAATTCATAATAAGCTCATAATAGTGTGTTCACAAACAGCAGAAAAACAACTGTAAAAATTAACTGCAGCTCAGCCAGACACCGGTAGCTACTCAGGAGGCTGAGATCTGAGGATCATGGTTCAAAGCCAGCTCGGGCAGGAAAGACTGTGATACTCTTATCTCCAATTAACCATCAGAAAACCGGAAGTGGCACTGTGGCTCAAGTGGTAGAGCGCTCGCCTTGAGCGGAAGAGCTGAGGGATGATGCTTAGGCCCAGAGTTCAAGCCCCACGACTGACCCAAGAAAAAAAAATTAACCTCAGCTAGATGTAATGAAATAAATGGCATAGTGACAAAATATTGAGTGAAAGAAACAAGTGTCAGAGGCATTCTACATTATTTCAAAGTCCCAAAATATATGAACCTAAACATTATATTGTTTAACACATATGCCAAACTACAAAGGTTAAAAGGAAGTAATAATAAAAGCCCAAATCAGGATAGCATCTCTGGGGAAAATCACAGAGGAGAAACAATGGACAGAAACAAGTGGAATAGTGGATAGACAAGTACCCAGATATTATTCAAATACAAGGGAAACCATGATTGAATAGTTAGCTAGGTAGCTAGGAAAACCAGTGATGTCTGTACCATGAATCATAATCTTTGATGAACCTACTTAAATATGCCAGAGTCTTGAAAAACAAAAGCACTATTATACCTTTAAAATCCCGTTCGTTTTTAACTCTTTTTATTATCTGTAAGTAGTATCACAAAATTTTTCAATTAACATATCAACTTGTGAATAAAACTCACCTTGATTAATATCACTCCATCATTCTCCCTCATCTCTCTCAACACCACCCTTGTTGTTAATTTTATAAATAATTTTTCTTTATTAATTTTATATCTGATAAAAAGTTTAAACAATTATTTAATTCTAAAAACTTTTGAGATGCAAATATGAGGATGATATGACTTCATGAAGGTTAATGAAAGATAAAACAAGAAATATAGACCAATATCATTAAAATATACTACTTCCCTTGTGATTTAAAGTTTCTATATCTGTTCTGCTTATATTATGCTACAAATCTGTATTGTCTCATGAATTTGTCAAGCCTTTTACTTAATGATGAAGAAAAGATGGGTATTCAAAAGATTATAAACTATGATACAATATAAACAATTATAAACTATGATACAACCATGTTCATTGCAGCACTATTCACGATAGCCAAGGTCTGGAATCAACCCAGATGCCTCTCAATGAAAGAATGGTAGTACATATAAACAATGAAATTTTATTCATCCATTAGGAAGAATGATATAATATCACTTTTTAAGACATAGACCTCGAAAAAATTAAGTGAAATAAATCAGGCTTAGAGACACAGGATACATGTTTTATATGTAGAAGCTATTATTAGCTTATAAACTTACATGTAAATTCATTGGGGGGCCAAGCAAGTGGTTACAGACATATTAATTGAAATATGATAGATTCATTGGTGAACTCAAATAATTCCTTAGAAAGGTAAAATTCAACTTCAACAAAATAAACACCAGGAAGCAGGTGCTTGAAAGGGGTGGGGTAGGATCAAGGGGAGTGGGGTAGAAGAATGATGAGCAGAAGAGGAGAATGCTGCCAAGAATTCAAGGTATTTACTACAAAATTAAAAAGACTGAGGAAAAGGATGGGTAGGGGAGGGATGAATGAGAATGATGAAAATGGTGAAATTAATCAAGATACATTGAATTCATAAACTACTTTGTTAAATGGAACTCCTTTATACAGCTACATTAAGATTAAAAATAAAAAAAATCAAAGGACAAATAAGTTAAAGTTCCAATTTCAAATTTTGTATCCTTTAGTTGATCAGTGAGATTACCACAATTATTATTTGTGCATGTGTACGACAAGGATATATCTAAAGATATTTAATTTTTATATTAATTCATAATATAAAGCTGACCTTAAGTATATACTGTTATGACAAAACAAAAATTAATCTATGCAAATTTTTCACTAAAACGGATGAATCAATTATCTTTTTTTTTCATTGATTTACTAAAGTCTTACCAGACAGAAACCACCATTTCCTATTCATAGAGTTTATGTTTAAAGTATTTTTTAAAATCCTCAAAGATTTCATTAGATAGCCTGGAACATCAGTGAAGAGCACTTTGACTGATAGTTACAAATGATCAATTACCAAGAGTGAACCCTTCAACTCTAAGTGTTTTAGATGTGGGATAAATCTAAGTTCTGTTTCAAAAACCAAAGTGGCTATCAACTTGATCAAGTAATTAAGTCACAGTTCTCTTGCCTGCCATGGATTAGCATGCAAATGCATTGCTTTGAATTCATTCAATATGACCAGACCATTACACTGGAGTTCAAACAAAAGGCAGCTTTTTCTAGAATTAGAATATCAGGATACAACACAGTCATGCAATATTTCTCATCTTTTTTTCTTTTCATATGGGATTGTCTGTGGAAACTAGCATTACAGGGCTAAATAGTATTGTTCTAAGCAAAGGTCTCAGTAAATTGCTGTAAATATTGTAACATAAAATGGAACTGAGTAGGTTTACTGAAAATATTTGTATTCCTTCCCTTAACATGGTTACACAATGTGTCAATTATCTAGTCACTTGGAATTTGCAAGAAGAAAGAAACAACTTTCTCTATAGAGAATCCCTTGGCTTTCAAACTACTCTGACTATTTGCATAATAACACAGCTAACAGCTGCAAGGTTAAATCCATTAATTTACTGGGAATGGAACAGAGTGTTCTGGTTGGTTGTTGCAAAAATTGCTTTTTTGCACTTGTCTTCTCCATGGTCAACTATCTGCAGCAAGCACACAATTACCTCAGCACAGCCTACGTTACTAAGTGAGGAAACATTTAACATGGAAAGTGGCAAACATGTCAATTTCTGAAAATACAAAAAAATTATCTTAAAAAGCATCCTAATTAGCATTGTCCCCTTCACCGGTGATTTCCTAGGAAAAAAGAGAGGATGGCAAATTGAGCAAGATTTAGTGGGTCAGCCCATTTTCCTGGCAGCACTCCAGTGGGAATGCCATGGGCAAAACTGTTTGTATCTAAGAATAACCTGAGGGACAGTCTCTTCTCACACCTCTGTAATACTAGCTACTCAAAGGATTGAGATCTGAGGATCACAGTTCAAACCCAGCCCAGGCAGATAAATTCATGAGACTCTTATCTCCATTTAACCAGAAAAAGCCAGGGCATGTGGGTGGCTCAAGTAATAGAGTACCAGCCTTGAGTGATAAAATGAAAGGTCAGTGTGAGGAGGCCTGAGTCCTGAGTTCAAGCCCAAGGACCAGCAAAAATCCTCCTCCTCCTCCTCCCCCTCCTTTTCTTCCTCCTTCTCCTCCACCTCCTCTTCCTCTTCCTCCTCCTCCTCCTCCTCTTCCTCCTCCTCCTCATCATCATCCTTATCTCAGGGCTACCTTGGGTGTTTCTCCCTTCACATAATTAGAATTTAAAAATTGAATAATTTTTGCTAAAATTATTATTGAACAAATCATCTCTTGATGTTCCCATTATATATTTAAGAATTGCAGCTTAGTAATATCCCAACAAATGCATAACTTTCTACAAATTCATAGCAGAAATCATTAAAACAGAAATATGTTAAACCAAAAGTGAAAATGTATTTTGAAAACCAATTTCATTCAGTCAAGATCAATACTGTGTACAATCTACAAAATAACTAAGGTTTTTGTGGGGAGGTTTTATCCTGTATTTTAGGCCAAAGAAAACAAAATTAATGAGAACACTCAGAATGTGTTTTAGAGAATTAATGAATGTTTATCTTGTTTAAAACCCAGATGCCCCTCAGTAGATGAATGGATCAAGAAAATGTGGTCTATATACACAATGGAATTCTATGCCTCCATCAGAAAGAATGACATTGCCCCATTTGTTAGGAAATGGAAAGACTTGGAAAAAATTATATTAAGTGCAGTAAGCCAGGCCCAAAGAAACATAGGTCCCATGGTTTCCCTTATTTGCAATAACCAGTATAAGACTGAGACAAGCAGAAATGGTCAGATGAGTTGATGTTAGGCGAAATGAACACCAAGATAAGGATTCAATGTTTTTTTTCTTTCTTGGAATTGTGTCTAACATATTTATAAGATATTTCTTTGTTCCTTTGTATGTCCCTCCCCCACAGTATAACCCCTGTTTTCACTGACCTTGATGTTGGTATAATTTGTGGAGGGGAAGGGAAAAACAAATTGTTTAAATAAGGATACAGGTGGACCCACTGCATCAATGAAATGTACTCTTGAACATCTCATTATGTCAAAAAATGAAGGTTACAACTTTACGGGGGTGGGAGGGAATGGGAATAGGAGGGCAGGGATGGGAAGTGGAAACAAAGGAGGAGGCTACAATGCTTGATAAGAAATGTTCTCATTATCTTGCCCATGTAATTGTAACCTCTCTGTACAGTATTGTCACAATAAAAAATAAATAAAAATTAAAAAAAGAAATGTACTGATTTCCTTGCTCATGTAATTGTAACCCCTCTGTACATATTTTCACAATAAAAAAGTATAACAGATGAAGTCAGTTATAAGCATAAATAATAACATATTTAAGTTCTATACTCAGGTCATATAATAGATTCTAGGTTGAGAGCAGAAAGAATGAAAGTAGAAGAGAGTAAAAATAAAGAGCAGGAAAGGAAGGGGAAAGATGGAAGAGAAATTCTCCGTTGACTTTGCCCACACAAACACAGGCTCCATAAGAAAGACAGATAAGGTATTTAAAGAGAATTTTTTTCTCTAAGCAAACTAATATTCAGCAAATACTTTCAGTATTATAATAAAAGCCTTTTAAAATGTAAAAGAATAAAAAGACTACAAAAGAATATGGCTGAAGAAAGAGGAATGATACTGGGTAAAATACAGAACATTGCCTATTAAAAACTTTTAAAGCTCAATTTTATCCTATCTGTAGGTTTGCAGTACCTATAATACAAAAAAAAAAAAATATTCTGGACCCTTGGCTTGGTACCTTTACAATCTGACCATTTTCCATTATTCTTTTCAAGACTCAAATCAAGCATATCTGATCTAGGAGCTGTCTCATATTCCTACAAGCTAAAGTATATATTACTTTTTCTCAGGCCCCATCTGGCTCATTCCTATTTCCATTATGGAACTGGATTTGTATTATAGCTAAGGTAGAAACTCCTTGAAGGCAGGAGATGATGTGTTTTGCCTGTCAGCCCCTCACTTTCTAAATATATTTCACGATGGGGGTCTGGAAAAGGGTTTGAAGAATCCCTGTTAAGTAGGTTGTAATGGCTCCACTGGCATACTCTGCTGGCCTGCTTCTCATGCATGGAAGTCTGCCCCCTTTCCTCTCATCCTTCATTCAGTATGAATCCTGATGGATTTCCTTTTTGGTGACTTTCATCCACACAGCACTGTGAAGTACACATCAGCGTGTCCTGTCTCCACTAACAAGCTCACAAGTTTTCCATCTCAGTCAGAGAACACGCCAGAGCACTGACAGAGTGAAGGTGATCCCTGAGTCCTAGGACCTCTTTGCTTTCCTTGCTCTCCCTTCCTCATGAGCCACAGTGTCCTCTTATCATTTCTCAAGCACCCTGGAGCCTCGAAACTGCACTCACACCTGCTGTTCTTGGTTTGCCTAAATAAAAGTATAGTTTACTACTGCTGATCTTTATTCAAAGACCTATTCAGTTACCCATTTTTAATTTTGTTTTTCTGTTTGTATTACTGGCAGGATGGAGGTTTGAATGAAGGGTCTGGGTGCTATCCATTAGCTTTTTGCTAATGTGGCACTCTACCACTTGGGCTACAATTCCACTTCCAGCTCTTTGATGGTTAATGGCAGATTAAAATTTTCACTGACATTCCTGGCCTCAGATCGCAGCCTCTTGAACAGTGTAGGTTTGTAGGTGTGAGTGCCTCCTTAAGGAATTTTAACATGAAGGGGAAGAGCTTGGATTCAGACAGGGAAAGTAAATGACAGGTTGACATTGATAAATAGTGACCATATTAAAAATTGCCATTTTTAGCAATCACCTTGATTATTTTTTAAATTTCATATTGCTTTCTAGCAACTTCTCATTGGTCTTAAACATCAGCATGTCAACATTCTGCCTTAATGTTTGAAAAACTAACTATGCTAGGTACAGAAACAGCTTCTCCTGTTTTCCTTGTTAATCATAGGACTACAGTGGTCATGTGGTTGTACAGGGCAGGGTGAATGCATAGGATAATAACTAGTAAAATGTAGGTAATTATTTTTGCAAAAACTAATTAGGACTATTGTTTCATTTTATTTATGTATTTCCCACAATCTTGATGTGCTATCATCACTGGAATAAACTAAATTCTAAGGGGATAATTTCATCCACTGAATGTATACAGCAAGCCAGGTGCAGATGGCTCACCCCTGTACTCTTAGTTATATCAGGAGTCTGAAATCTAAGAATTGGGGTTTGAAGACATCTGGAAAGACATCTGTAATATTCTTCCTCTCAGTAGCCAGCAAAAAAGCTGAAAGTGGAACTGTGGCTATAGAGGAATAATGTCAGACTTGAGAAAAAATAGAGGGGTATGTGTCCTGGCCATGACTTCAAATTCCACAAAGACAAAAGGAGAAAAGAAAGAAACAACGAAAAAAATAAAGAAGGAAGGAAGGAGGGAAGGAAGGAAGGAAGGAAGGAGGAAGGAAGGAAGGAAGGAAGGAAGGAAGGAAGGAAGGAAGGAAGGAAGGAAGGAAGGAAGGAAGGAAGGAAAGAGAGAGAGAGAAGGGGGAGAGAGAGAATACAGGTAATAAAAGGGTGAGTGATTTTGAAGAGCTGTTAGATCACTCCAATAGAAAATGGAGAGCAAAGATAACTCAAGATAATGTTCAGAGCAAATAGAAAACATTATGATATTGTTATTTTTAGATCTAAAACTATGGCAATCTCATGTGGTTCAATCCATACCCAGTTAAGAGCATAGAGAGCCAGGAGTGGAAACATTTGAGATTTCTCTTGCACTCCTAGATAGAACAATTGTGTGTGCTTCTCTCCCTTACCAAGTAGTACTTTGCCAAGAACCTGGCCAAGAACCTATTTAAGAACTTGATTCATTTGATTTTTCTGTCTTAAAAGAAAGAATGAAGAAATAAAAAAAGTGGGCCAATAGGTAACTGTCAGGAAAGATTAGTAACATAACACAGGAAAAACAAAAATAAAAACAAGAAACCTATGGTTTTCATTGTAAGCACAGCTCTAAAAATATGGTTAAGTAGGTATTGCATCAGAGCAAGAGTTTGAATACTGATCTTAGACCAAAAAGAAATGGTGACTATAGGTGACTATAGTAATAATATTTGATATAGATTTGTGAATATGGAACTGGTAACATAGGTATTTGAAAGATGAGAGAATAAAAGATATGACATTGGTCAAGATTAAATTAATCACAAGTTACTTAAGTATTAAAAAAAGAGAAATAAGTGAGTATGAATTATACTCACTCTCACTGCTTCTATTCAACAAGCCCAAGAAATTCCACTTAGTGCAATTATGCCAACGCAAGAAATAAAAGCAATCATTGCATGTGTGATGCTAGAGATTGAACATAGGGCCTTCTACATATTATTAAAGCACTCACCACTGAGCTATATCCATAGCCCAGGAATTCAAATCAGAATGGAAGAAGTAAAATGATGTCTGTTCCTGATGATCTGACCTTAAAATATATAAACATCAATGTGATTCAAAGAAAGTTGATAATTCTCACAAGCATACATTTTGTCATATGAATCTCAATTATAGAGATTAAATGAAATATTTATTGATGATAAAATAACATGTAAGTTCAAAAATAGTAAAAATAATGGAATTTGAGTTAGAGCTGAGGTAGTAAGCATTAAGTCAAATATACCAGCATTTTCTTTAACTTCATGTTTTCTTCATGCTAAACTAGACATATTAAAACCAGTTTCTCAAGGTAAAGATAGAAAATAAGATCAGATAACCTTATTTTAAAATCATATGTTATATATTTTTAAGACCACAAACTTTCTCCCACCAAATGAATGTGATTATAAATGCAAATACTAATTTACTTTTTTTTGTTTTAAAGATCAATTTTATTAAATCTCCCTAGAATGGCCTATGTCATTGTTTTGTATTAAAGGGTCACTAATGATACATTATATTTTCTACTTCTTACATTTAATTGTATGACCCTTAATAGTGTACCTGATAGAAATGACTGTCAGAACATAGTCCTGGCAGGAGAGACTGTTTTGCAGACAAAAGTATTAGTTAGAAGTTAGGGGTATACCAGAATAGATCTCTCCACTCTCACCCCCATTTAGATTAGATTAACCTGGTTGCCTTCTTGACTTATTACACAGCATGGTATAATTTTAAAACATAGTAAACATAGCATGTGTCTAGAGAATACTTTTACTTGTGAGAACACAGCTGCTTCCCATTAATTATAGCACTTAATTCCACCTTAAAAATTAATACTGGGGAATAGATCATAGCAGCTGCAATTCAGCGTTTTAGAATAATATGTGAAAATTAACTTATTATATATTTACAATGTAAATAACATGTCCAAGATAATCGAAAGAAAGTGATGGAAAAGAGAGAGTGTTCTAGCAATCCAAGCCAATGTGTGGTGACTGTGAGGAGGAATGCTAGGTTTCAGACAGTATAAAGGATGCTAAGCACACAAAACCACGCATCTCAATGTATTTATGATTCTTTTGCATGGGAGCAAGAATCTCCTTTTGTAATTTACATCCATAGATCAAATTTAGCTTTCCTGATACAAACGTTAACTTGTTACCATTGTGCAATAGGCATATCAAAAGTTGAGAAACAAATAAAATATTGCTAATCTATCCTAATGCCTGAAATGAAATTTCTAACAAAATCACTGTTTAAAAAGAAGTGCTACTAATAAAATTATAATCCATTGTTCCACAGTATTCAAATTTTAAGCCTCACTTTAGAAAACTACCGGGTGTCTACTAAAGAAAAAAATATGCATGCCATATAACCCAGAAAATTTACCCTACATACTTCTAGAATATATAGAAGTATTTGCCAGAAGACATGTGCACAAATACTTAGAGTAATGATATTCATAGAAAACATTAGGAGATTGTCAATAAGATATATGTTTACAGATAGCCAAACTTGTAACTTATGTATGAAATGAATGGAATAATCCAGCAGAAATACTTTGCAAATCTATAAAACATAGTTTTGGATGTAAAAGAGCCAGCTACAAGCAGAGCACCAGTTCATGCTTGTAATCCTAGCCACTCAAGTAGTTAAGATCTCAGTATCACAGTTCAAAGCCAGCCTGGGCAGGAACGTATGTGAGACTCTTATATCCAATTAGCCACCATAAAGCTGGAACTGGAGCTGTGTCTCAAGTGGTAGAGTGCTACCCTTAAACAAAAGGGCTCAGGGACAGTGCCCAGGACTTGAATTCAAGACCCAGGACTAGCACACATACACACACACACACACAAAGGCCACATACAAGAACATATATAGTGTATGATTCTATTTTTAAAAAGTTCAATGAAAGCCATATCCAATCTATAGCACTAGAAGACAGGACAATGGCTACTAGTATGGAGGAGAAAGCATTTTGGATTATGTTTCATATTTTAGCTTTGATGGATGGGAGAATATGAGATTGCCATTTTATAAAGGACAATTCTAAATTGAAAACATGTATACTCTGTATGTTTATGAGTTCATGAATATTCTATTAAATAATCGAGTATTATATTTTTTTGTTCATGAATATTCTGTATATTTAACATGTTAAATACACTGACTGTGTGCAGTGATTTTATTATAAATGTTTTTCATTTCAGTTTATCAGACATTTAAAGTAATCCAAATATATCCTCATTGTATTGTATCAAAGTTTCATGCTGGAAGAGATGTAAAATCTAAATTTGTATGTTTTGGCTTTTCCTTAATATATTTGTTCTGGTACTGTGATTTGAACTCTCAAAGCCTCTTGCTCTTGCTTAGCTTTACCCTCAAACTGGTGCTCTACTACTTATGTCACACACTACTTCCAGTTTTTTACTGGTTCTTTGAAGATAAAGAGTCTTAGAGCCCACATCCTCAGATCTCAACCACTGAGTAGCTATGATTACAGCTATGATTACATAAGCCATCAATGACAGGCGATATATGTATATTTGAACCCACATCTTATTCTCCAGTGGTTTGACAGCCTTTTTGTAATAAATACAATCTATCATCTTGATAGTTATCCTATCCATATAGGTGAAATGTGATGCTAAACAGCCAAGAAGTCAGTTTTTGTTAACCAAGATTTTATTTTGTTTGTTTATTGATGGTCTTGGGGCTTGAACTCAGGGCTTGAGTACTGAGCTTCTTATGCTCAAGGCTTGAGTTCTACCCTTTGAGCCTCAATGCCACTTCCAGCTTTTTCTGTTTATATGGTGCTGGGGAATGGAACCCAGGCCTTCATGCATGCCAGGCAAGCACTCTACTAAGTCACATTCCAACGCCCATCAAGATTTTAAACAACATACTTATCTATAACGTAAGCCAAATATGTAAGCATGTAACACATATGTCTATAAATATAATTTCATGTTTCAAAATTACATAAATTTCCCTCCCTGCTTACAAAACTGAGGTAAATTTGGGTTCATATTCAAAGCATATATAATATATTCTCATATATCACTTATATGGAAAGAAAGATGTTTGTATAAATATATATTATGGGACCATGCATATACAATTAAAAAAGAAAATAACCAAACTAAAACCATTTAAAAGGCATATCTTCTGTGAGTTCATAACTTTTGATAAAATTTCCTTCTGAAAATTTACCTCATTATTTCTAAAAATTTAAAAATGTGTAGTAAGCCAGTAATTATATATCTGTATATATTCATTCTCATTTTATTACTAAGAAAAAAAAGTAAAGGCAATTCCATGCCTTGCAAAGTGTTGATCATATAAATATAAATTATGAGAGCCTGAAAGAGCTACAAAATGAGATTAAGGAAAGAACCTGAGGCCCAAAGAGCCAGTAGCAACATATACTAAGTGCAGGTATCATATTCCATACCTAAGAGGAGCTTTTTACCTTGGAAATCTAGGATTTTTTTCCTTCTACAATAACAGGATATTCATTTCCATACAATTGGTAGAAATTATGTATACAACCCTCATAATAATTCCCAAACCTTTTCCTTTAATTTGTGGATCAACCGCATATAATTTTCTCTTCCTTCAAAATCTGCTGAGAAATACTACCTAAATGTTCCAGCTCTGGACACAGTTTCCACAAGACTGAGTTTATAGTCTGCCTTGAAATGAAAAATGGTGCTGATATTTGGAAAATGAAAAATTGTGAGCTAGCCTTGTGGTTGAGCCAATGCAATGTTCCAGTATGGCACAAATTGCTTGGGTCATATAAATCCTTCAAAAAGACAGAAGGGAGACCTGGGCAGGGGGCAAGCAAGTGGAAGAGGGGCTTTCTTCAGATTTAGTAATCTACTAAGTAACTTGAGGGAAGCTGAAAATATTTGGATCATTTGGCATGTGTAATGCCAACCACATACAAACCAGTGAGATAGTAAATCAATATTCTCCTTAAATTCTGAGGCAGATCACAAACACAAGAACATAGCACCTGCTGAGAAGTACTCCAAACAGAATTATTCAAACAAAGTGAATATTCAGACCATTAAATTGTCCTAAACATTACAGAGAGGATCTGTGAGACCTATGTAAATATTCACACTCATAAACACATGCTGAACTTCTCAGTGTAGATGGTAGGTATTTTTCAAGTAAAATGTTACTTGAAGGTGTATAAGATTATATATATTTCTGTAATCTGAATACTTTTATATCAATGCTTTCTTTTTCTTTCTAGTCTATTAATGACCTCTTTTGATTTGGACAAGTTCTTAGTTATACATAGTAGAGTTAGAGTTGGTGTTTTCCTTAGAGTTAGAGTTGGTGTTTTCCAGGTTATATAAGGAATCTGTCAATCACAAAGGCACAGATGTATCACTCAACAAAGTATTTAAAGACATACATCTCCAACTCTGAGAAACACACTGTCAGCCTCAGCCATAGTGTACTCCTATAAGAGATATTTAAAAGCTCTTTCTGGCTGAAGGTCAAGGACTCCTAATTTGGGCCCAGGAATTAGTAGGTAGCACAATAAAGGTTAGGCATCCCCAACTGCTTGCACTTTGTACCTATACCCTTGAACCTGAGCCAATGTCTCTTGAAGTTTCTGCTGCCCACTTGGAAGCCAAGAAGGGCTGTTCCACCTGCCAGGCATCAAAAACTCATATATAACAAGGTCATACCTGAACAATTCTGAGACAAGGGACTCTCAGGGTACCTTTGATGCTACCTCTGGCCAACTTTGACCTCGTCTGAACACACCTGTGACTCAAGACTGTTATATTTGGGCATATATAATCTATAATGTTTAAGGCAAATTTCCACCTTTCAGAAGATGGCTGATGAGGTACTGAAGTACTGTAATCCTGTAACTGCCAGATAACAAATCTTTCCCTGTTCTGTACCATGTGTGTTTATTTGGCACACACAGGTGAATCGTTCTATCTGACATGTGGACCTCCTGAAGTTTGAGTGTGAGGTTGAACATTCCAGTTGCACTCTAGCCAGTGACTATGTGTGGCTAAGTGACTAAGTCTAAGACAGGAATGCTCATGGAAGACTCCTTGCATAGGTTGTTAGCGAGGGACTCCATTGACCTGATGCACTTTCTGATGTGGGCTACTGAGGTGGTAAGTAATTTTTAATAATTTTGTGATGTTTGAGTTGTTAAATACATGACTTGTTAATATTTCTATATTATCAGAGTGCTTTGTTTCAAAACTTTTAGATTAAGTGATCATTTAATATGAAGAAAGGAGTCAGGTGCCAGTGGCTCATTCTTGAAATCCTAGCTACTCACCAGGCTGATATCTGAGGATGTGGTTCAAAGCCAACCCAGGCAGGAAAATCTGTGAGATGCTATAAGACTCTTACTGCAAGTTAAATACTTAAAAGCAAAAAGTGGAGGTGTGGGCCAAGTAGTAGAGCTCTATCCTTGAAAAAAATGGCTAAGGAATGTAGGCTTTGAGAATATGCCCTGGTATTGGAACAAAAATAAGATAAAATTCAATTAAATTGTATTAATAGAGAAGAAACACCTAGGCGGTGCAGAAGAATCAAAAGTTTAAAGCCAGTGTTAGCAACATAGGGAAATTTTGTTCTAAAACCTAATTAATTAATTAATTAAAATAAGGATGGAACCAGAAGTCATTAATTCAATTTTGGATTAGGAAATGATTAGAAGTTAGAATATGTTCTTTGCATGTGATCTGGACATGGAAACCTAATTTTAGAAAAAAAGAATCTATCAAAAATAAAAAAGAGCTGGGCGCTGGTGGCTCACGCCTGTAATCCTAGCTTCTCAGGAGGCTGAGATCTGAGGATCGCAGTTCAAAGCCAGCCCGGGCAGGAGAGACCTTGAGACTCCTATCTCCAATAAACCACCAGAAAACCGGAAGTGGCACTGTAGCTCAAGTGGTAGAGCGCTCGCCTTGAGCTGAAGAGCTGAGGGACAGCACCCAGGCCCAGAGTTCAAGCCCCACGACCAATCAAAAAATAAAAAAAAATAGAGAAGAAAAATGTTTCAGTTTGAGCTCTATCACTGTATAAAATTACTTAGCATTTTCAGTGTCATAATTTTTCCATTGCAAACAATGGGAGAAATTAGGCCAGATTTATTGCCTTATTTTTTAAAGCATTTATGTAACTACAGTTTACGGTTTTAACACAAAGAACATTTAGAATAAGATACTGAAAACTGTTTCTGAATGTATTTTCATTGCCTTCTCCTATTCTTGATTGTTCTCAGGCAGAATGAAATAGGCTGCATATATTCAACTAAAATAGGCCTAGGCAGTAATTGTGTTGGTTACTATGAAAATTAATTATAAACACAGGTAATAATGGAAATGAAAACTCTGACTTCAATATAGCATAAGAATAGATCATTGTGAACAACAGCTCCTGAGCACAAGAACTATTTCATGACAAATAGTTCTTAAAGCTCAGGTGAAAGATAAAGTAAGAAGTTTTTCTTTTGTTTGATTTATTTTTGTATTTTAGGGAAATTGCTTGTTTTTGTTTTGTTTGTTTTTACCTGAAGAAGGTAAAGATGAAGTATGTAAATTGGGTCAAATACAGAGATGATAAAGAGAATCAGGCTATACATACAATTTTATATGGAATTATATTACAAGTAATCATAAATTTTCAATAATGGATGGATTTATCTTGTAAGAAAGTACAACATCATTAAAGCCTGTCATGTTAAAACATTTTTATGTTTTCAATACACTTTGTCCATCCCTATGTTAAGAAAGAATAACGTTTAAGTCAAGGACCAAATATGTACTTTTAGTCGTAAGTATCATTTTTATGAGTCATATGATAGGGTCTTCACAAAAGTATAAACTAGTGACATTTTATAAGACTATACATTTTATAAGAGTACAAATTCTAAAACTCAACCCCGAGACACACACAGTGAAGTTGACCAGAAATCTTGGTTCCTTTTATAATTATTCAACTTGAAAAGATCCAAACTTAGGAACCAAGAATATATATATATATATATATATATATATATATATATATATATATATATATGAAACATCTTTATGATTCAATCTATAGTTATAAATTGATTCACTCATAAATTGATTCATTTTTAAATTCTATTAAATACACATACATGGTATGTCAGTATTGTTCAAAATGACACATTTAGTATTTAGTAAGAAGTGGATACTGAGCTGGGCACTGATGGTTTATGCCTGTAATCCTACCTACAAAGGATCACAGTTTCAAGCCATCCCAGACAGAAAAGCTTATGAGAGTCTATCTATAATAAACTAGCCTAAAGTCAAAGTGGAGTTGTAGCTTCAGTAGTGACAGTTTAGAAAGCCCCAGGCCCTAAGTTCAATGCCAGGTACCAGAAGAAAAACAAAAGAAGTAGATGCTAAAAGTGAATATTAATTCATGTAAAAACATAAAATAGCTCTAGGTCCTACACAGACATAGCCATCTTTAAGAATTTTTTATTCTCATCATTATCCAAAATAGTTTTTGTTTTTCTCTATCTGTTCAGAGTTTACAACATTGCTCAATATTATCAAGTATATCACACAAAATTTACAAAAAACAACATATAGAGATACTCAAGTAAGATTTAAAAATTATTAGGAGAAGCCATCAACATTACCATTACCACTGTATCCACAAATGTATTTGTGATAGAAATATTCTAATTTAAGAGTGATGGATAAATTCACTCTTATTCGTTCCTGAATCTTATTTGACATTTAGGGTTGTAAGCCACCTGCCTCTAAGGAAATGGCAAGTAAACAGCAACTGTAATGATGCTGCAACCTCTGTGGTATATCTTCACTAGTGAACACACTACTTCAGGACATTAAAAGGAAAGATGCAAAATGACCAAAACACGCATTCTGTTAGAGTGGGTATGTTATGGAAAGGAAGAGATAATAGCAAAACACTTACTGCTAAACTAAACAGAACTGTCACATGATCCAGCAAATCCAAAAGAACATACAACCTTGACTCAAAACTACTATGTCCACAGAGAAATGTTATTCACAACAGCCAAAGATGGAGGCAACCTAAATGTTCATCAGTCAGTAGGTTATAGACAAAGAAAATGTGCTCTCTCTCTCTCTCTCTCTCTCTCTCTCTCTCACACACACACACACACACACACACACACACACATACACACACACACACTCCCCAAAATATTGTTCAACCTTAAATTAATACAATTCTGACACATGCTAAAGAGTATGCATGAACCTTGAAGGCATTATACAAAGTATAATTCTGGAGATGACTGAATTTTGTGATTGATGTTCGCACTTTTAGTCACTTAACTCTACACGTAAAATGCTTAAAGGGGTATAAATTTAGGCCATGTATATTTTGTTACAAGTTTTTAATAACTAAACAAAGAAAAAAAGCATACTGTGCTCAACTCTTAGAATGTATATATCTTTTTTTGCTTACATAATCTCTATGCATCATTTGCTAGAATTGAAAGTATCATTTCATATTTCCATGTGTTCCTTCAGCCACACACAGTAAAAGACAGATGTCTTGTCCCATTTTGTATTTTATTTATGTTTTGTATTATATTTTCATTTCCACTGAATACTATATATAACCTAACATAATCTATAGCAATTGGTTCTCCACCTGGTTTTACTTTAAAGTATAGAGTTAGGACCATAAGAACATAGAGATTGTTCTTCTACTCAAGAATTTTCTTTACCTGCCTGAGAATGCTGGTGAGAAATCTGACTAGGAACCACTTTTATATTTTACTTGGTATGGGGTCTCAGCTCAATGCTGACAGATAAACTGATTTTTCAGGGATGCTGAAATACCCACTTTTAACCTTCCCATTAAAAAATATACACATTTAGGTCTAAGATTACTTTCCACACTAACTAATATAACATGAAAGCTTGACTCATCTGTCATCCACTATCTAGACCCTTGTGGTTAGCAAGAGGAAATAATGTATTCATTTTATACCTCAGGGCTTTATAAAAGCAGCATGATTGCAGACAGTCTAATAATCTCCATTGATCCATAAAATTTGATGGCAATATCATTATGAATCCATCCTAAACTGTAATTCCCCTTAATACATGCATGAATTATATATTCCAGGCATAGCATACATGGTTGAAATGATCATTTTTGAAGTCATATTGAAAAATACACCTGTTTAACATATGAAGTACTTATCTCAAAAATGTATAAGCTGAAAAAAAATCTTCTAATAAATATATGTGAAAGAAAATCTTATGAAAATATTTTTAAAATTTTTAGAGGACATTAGAACCCTGCCTTTCGGGGAAGAAAATACTCTTTAAATAGTAAATGTTACTAATTACCTAAGCATACGTCCTGATATTTCTTGTTCTCCGCATCTATTTTTTGCACACACACACACACACACACACACACACAAACACACCAAGTTTTCTTAATATACAACTCTAAGCATGTCATTCTTATCATTGAAACAACAACATAGATAAAAAAGTACTAATTAGTAAAGTCTTTGATGCATTAAAACCAAGTCCAAACTGCTCAGTCGAGTGTTAATTAGATAAAATCTAATCTCAGCTAAGGTAGGCATTGAAATGACCACACTGCATTTCAATAATTTGTTACATCTAAGTAGACAGCACAAGATGGCAAGAGGCTGAGATGTGTTCTGCTCTATTTAATCCTGCTTTAATGTAGTACCCAATAAGGACCAGATTGCTGTAACCAGGACTGTATTAATGTGGCCCGTTAGCTGGAGCTGCTGGAGAATGGCCCAGGCATCCTCTTATTCTCTATTCCAGCCCTTGTAAGCCCAGCAGAATAAGAAGACATTGTAGGCCTTCTTGTTCTTCCTGATGCCAAAAAAGATTCCCATGGTGACTTCTAGTCACAACTCTAGGCCAGAGCACTCATCATGCTCCTATAGTGGAGGGGATGGGAGGGGAGAGGTGATGAAGCGAGAGGAAAGATAGAGAGAAAGAAACAGAGAAATAAAGGAAGGTATCAGTACCTTACTCATATAACTGTGTAACTGTAACCCCTCTGTACAGTATTTTTGCAATAAAAATGTATTTAAAAAATCAAAGACATGGTCATTTTTTTGGTTGTTGACCTTGTTGTCATCAGTGTACTTACTGTATCAAGTTCTTTCTTTTTATTCTATTTCATTTTTCTTTTTCCTTTGGTTTATCTCTAGTTATCACTGTCCTTGATTCTGGTACCCTGTGTCTTTTTTAATGTTTATCAGATTTGGAAAGAGAAAGGAAATAACAAAATGGTGAAACAACGACAAAGGATTATTCAATGCAACAATGATCCTCAAAAGACACTATGTTGGAAATTAACTTTACAACTTTTGTTGGGGAGGGTGTGAAGGAAGGGATAGTAGGAAAAAAATGGAGGAGATAACAATGTTCAACAAGAAATATACTCATTACCTTACTTAGGTAGCTGTAACCCCTCTGTACAATACATTGACAATAAAATTTAAAAAATCAAAGACATTTACATTTTTAAAATAAATTATAAACATTTGAACTAGATAAAAAGTGTTGGCCCCAACCCCAACACTGACTATTTAAAGGAAACCCATGGAAGAATGGCTATCAGAAACAAAGACAAGGAGCCTTTGCTAAAAGAGAGAGAAATGCTAAAAAGTACTTTGGTCATCTACCCAAATGATCACAAATAAGACCCTACTAAAGCTACCAGCACAACTATGTTTATTGGAGCACTATTTACCATAGCTAAGGTATGGAACCAACCCAGATGCCCCTCAGTAGATGAATGGATCAAGAAAATGTGTTTTATATACACAATGGAATTCTATGCCTCCATCAGAAAGAATGACATTGTCCCATTTGTTAGGAAATGGAAAGACTTGGAAAAAATTATATTAAATGAAGTAAGCCAGGCCCAAAGAAACATAGGTCCCATTATTTCCCTTATTTGCAATAACTAGTATATGTCTGAGACAAGCAGAAATGGTCAGGTAAGTTGATGTTAGGCGAAATGAACCCCAAGATAAGGACTCAAATGGTTTTACTTTCTTGCTATTGTTTCTAACATATTTATAAGATGATTTCTTTGTTTCTTTGTATGTCCCTCCCCCACAGTATAACCCCTGCTTTCACTGTATTTGATGTTGGCATAATTTGTGGAGGGGAAGGGAAAAAACAAATAGTTTAAATTTAAAAAATGTACTCATTACCTTGCCCATGTAATGGTAACCCCTCTGTATGGTATTTTCACAATAAAAAAAGAATTATTAAAAATCAAACAATCTATAAGAAGAAAGTAGAGATGGATGCTCATGGTTCACTCCTATAATTGTACTTATCTAACTGAGGTCTGAGGTCTCCATTCAAACACAACCTTGATCTTACCTCCAATTAACCACAAAAGTCAGAAGTACAGGTGTGGCTCAAGTGATAAAGCCTGGAATGGAAACAAAGCCAAGCAAGAAGTCAGTTCAAATCCCAGAACCAGCACAAAACATTTAAAAAGAAAGGGAAAGATTTTCTAGATGTTTAAATAGTCCAGGAAGACATGATTGTTACAGCAGAAGGTAAAGCTAATATTTGATAGTTATACCAACTTCAAAAAGTCTAAAAGAACTAAAGCAGACAAGCACTGTGTGAGGGGGGAGGGGCAAAATGGCTTTACACTTTGTTTAATGATGAAAGAAACAATGAAATATATTTTTCACAAAAATGTATCAAATGTCTTTTCCTTACCATGTATTAGAAAATTCACTCATGTAGAAAAATTCCTTTACCACTGTTTTTGAATACTGTTAATATGCAATGTGCAAAAGTAGGTTTTTATAAGTTCCCCCATCCATGGGGGGTCTGTTCCAATAGTCCCCGTGAATAACTGAAACCACAGGTGTTACAACATGCTATGTATACTATTTTTTCTAAATGTACATCCCTGTGATAAAGGTTAATTTGCAAACTAGGTACAATAATTGACAAAAACTAATAGTTACTAATCAAATATTAACAAGAGTAACAATATACCATGATAAAAAAAAAATCATGTGCATGTTCCCTCTCTTTCTCTCGGTCTCTCTCAGTGTAGTGTGTCTTTCCTGTCACTTGCTTTCACTATCTCTTGACGGAGACAAGACACATATTGATGTCTTTGGACCACAAATGACCACAGTTGAAAAAGAGAAATCAAAATTGTAGATAAGGGAAGGTACCTATTCCAGTTTTGTCATCTGTATCTCTATTGCCTCTGCTTCATTGATCATGATTATATCTTCTTCTGTAACATCATCCAGTGTCACACTGATTCTTCTGAATGGCATTCTCTGAACAGGACATGTCCTTTATCCTCACTGCCATCCTTGGCTTACATTGCCAGCCTCATGGGTTTTACTGTTCGTGACAATCCCAGCCAGACTTAAGGTCCTTTCTCCCTCAGCTGCCTATATGTACTTCTATTATATTAATAATGAGATATCACATCATAAAATTGGTCTTCGGTAAATCCTGCTTCTTAACAAAAGAAGAACATTTCGTACACATTTTTATTATTTCTCTGGTTTATGCAACAAATAGACACTCCATAATTACTCCCTGAATGAAGGCCATGGGAAAAAAGCATTAAAATCCAGTCATTGTGATAAAAATAGTGCAATAAGCTCATATTGTGCACTTTAATAAGAAAAACAGAGCAGATATTATTTAAATTTCATCTACAGGGCAATAAAAGACAGTCTCTTTGAAAGTGTGAAATTCAATCATCACCCTGTTAGAATGATTTTATTTGAAAATACTACTATTTATGTATTTGAGCATGTGTTTATTTTAAACAAAGATGAGCAATTTAATATTTAGTAATTTGAAGACACACTACAAATTTAGATTATTTCTGCTACCCTATTCATAAAGAATCACCAAGGTATTCCAACAAGCCAGTATTATTTGTAAATATGACTTGAACAAGCAAAAGGCATTAACAGAAGAAATCAAGTAAAATTCAGCTTTATGCAACTAAAACATAGAAATGAATGCATATATGTATACATACACACACATACATATATATATATATATATATAATATTAAGTTTGACACTCCAGTACAGCCAACCTCCATCATACAACTTTATTACTGTGCAGAGAAGTATGAGCCTGAAAATATGTTCTCTTTTATATACTTGGTATCTATCTATCTATCTATCTATCTATCTATCTATCTATCTATCTATCTATCTATATTTAATTGGACATCTGAAACATAAGATCTGTGTAGGGGACTAATGTACTGTATTCCCAGAAATATTTGTGATAAATATAAATTTATGAGGAATAGAGGAAATAAGAATGGGTACTTTCTAGTCTGCGTGTAGCTCAGCAGCTAAATATCTACATATTTTTGTAACTTTTTGAAGATTTTTCACTCATCTTTCAAGCAAAAACATTTCTTTCTTAACAACAAGAAGAAAGGTTCAGTTCATGACATACATTAATTGAGTTGATGGACAGCAACATTAAGTTAGTATTATTACTTCTACTTTACAAGTAAAGAAAATGAACCCAAGGACATTAGGAAATTTATATCTGCAGCATTCTATGGCTAATAAGTAGAAGAATCAAGTACACATCATTGTGGATCTTTGTCTGTGCTATCTGTTATGCACATCATGTTTTCCCATATGGGAAAGCTTGCTAGTGGCACAAGATTCTTCATTTAATGATGAATGACGGGCAGAAACATCAATGGAATCACTTCTAGTGTGAAAAGAATTCAGACCCAGTAGAGGATCACATCACAGTGCATCTCACAACTCAGATCTTTCACTGGGGAAAAGTGGGCTTCAGGTTGAAGGCAGCAGATCTCAAAGTGAGCTGCCTCTAAAAGGAAGTAGTCTATTACCTTCTCTTAAATAATGCAGGCTTCAGTTATTACTTCCTGCCAGAGTGACAGTTTAAGCACAAGGCATTAAAAACCTGTTTTCTTCTCTTCCCGCTGTCTGTTATTTATTGCCTCATATACTACTTGTCTGCAAGTGATGGATAAATATTTGAAGGGAAAGATGCATCATTTTGGATGCCCCATGAAATTCAAGATGGATAAAAAAATCAATGTTTTAGGCTCATCTAGTTTTAGCTTTCGTTCTATAATAAGGTTTAATAAAACAAGCTTTTAGTGCTTTTAAAAAAGTTACACTAGTAAACAAAATAAAACTTGATCATATCAGTCTCTGCATCAATTCTTTAAAAATCAGTTCCTATTCTAATATTTCTCATTTTTGTTGCTCTCAAAAAAAAATCCCTGAAATAATTAGGCTGTGTTTCTGAATACAAGATTTTGAGAATGTGTTTCACTTTGAGGATTGTGCTCACATGACAAGCCACAAGACAAGCAATTAATTAATAGCAATAAAAACTCAGCCACATGCTATTTTGAATATATGGAAAAGCTACAAAATCCATGCTCAACCCTCACCACAAACAGGGTATCTCTCATTCAGGATAGTCTTGCATTCCCAATCTTAGCTTCCAAAGAATTACTACTGTGAACCACTATGCTTGAATTAAAAATAAAAGGAACATTATAAGAACCATCATGATAGGTCTTCCCTCTGAAATACTGTCCCTCTCCTCACCTTCTTAGGCCTTTGCACAAAATTACTACATCAACAGTAGTTTTCACTTCACCTGACAAAATTGTAATCCCTCTTTCCCAGTATAGTCTCTTGTTCCACCTCTCATTACATGTTTTATTAATTTCAAGCATAATCTACATATATCTATATATATGGATATATTTTAATGGCAGTCTCCCCAAACTAGAGTATAATCACCATGATGACTGGATAACTTGATTATTATTCATAATGTGATCCAAAGTCAACAGTACTCAGTGCCACTACATTGTATTGGCTTTGTGAACGTATTGAATCTTGACAAAAACGCTTTAAGACAGAATTGTATTTTTTTTGAGGAAACTAAAGCTGAAAATTTCACATGATTTACAAACATTAGTAGGAATTTTGACTGTTCAGGCCAATTGATGGACATCATTCCCCACAGGTGAAAGACCTCTATTTATTGCATTACTAGGCAAAGGAATTGCCCCAATCAAAATTTGTCTAACTGTTCTACTGACTTGTCTATTTTTTACTCAATTATGAATTGGTTGAAAAGTAATAACAAGAGCATATATCTCTCCAATATCTTTTTTTTTTTTTTTTTTTGTCGGTGGTGGGGCTTTAACTCTGGGCTTGGGCACTGTCCCCATGCTCTTCAGCTCGAGGTGAGCACTCTAACCGCTTCAGCCACAGTGTCACTTCCGGTTTTCTAGTGTTTATTGGAGATTAAAGAGTCTGGCTTTGAACCTGCCTGGGCTGGCTTTGAACCGACAGGTTCCCTTTCAGAAGATCATTCTATGGATTAGCAGAAACTTCTGGAACGGACACCCCTAGGTGGTGAAGGAGATTTCAGAGCAGGGAGACCACTGCACTACTCTGGAAACTGATGTTGTCTACAGCTGTCATAGCCACTTTTAGCTTATCCAAGTAGCCTGAATGTCACAAAACATTTGCCCAGACCAAGTAAGTTATACACATTACGTTTATGTGAGAATGGTATCTGAGGGAAAAACAGTGACTACATATAGATCTTTAAATTTCCCACCACAAAAAACACACACTAAACAATATATGTATCTTCCATTTTCCAATGTTTAAGTCCTGTTTACTTTCTCTTTTTACCTTTCTTATTCTAGTACCTTTAGAAAGTAAAGTCAAGGGATTCTGTTTCATGGTATATGAAATGCCCACATTCATTTTCATTTATTTTTTTCTTTCATGCATTTCAAATAACCATTAGAGCCTAAGCAAAGATTACACAACATTTGAGGAGCTCAATGTAGAGAATGAATTTTGTTAGAACAGAAAGAATAAATTTTGCTAAAAGAAAGGGATGGTGTGTTGATAGCGTATCTAGTTCAAGGTTAATATCTTAATTCAAAATAACATGGAATGGGTAAAAGAAACCACAGTTATCTAGAAGTTTCTTCTTTTCCTGCTGGTTATTTTCTTTCAATCCCTTCTATCGTGTACAGTGATAATGTGACACATTGTAAGAGTGGAATTTTATTTGTAATATAGCTGAATACCTTTACATTGATTGATTGCCACTATTTTTATATTCCTTTGAATATAAATGATGCTTTTCTTTCACGATCTAAAGCACAAATTGGAGGCACTGACTAGATATGTAAATAATATATAACCATGACAAATCTGACCAATGAAAGACATACACCAGGTTCCTATGGGAAGTGTAAACAAGTACTCACAGAACCTCCCTTGTCAAATAAAAGAAAACCCTACCATGCTGGCCATGCTGGAGTGGTGAGCATTCCACAGATTGAAAAACAAATCCAAACACCCAAGTAGGTGAAAAGAAGTTGAATGAACTCTTTTTTTTTTTTTTTAATTTTTTTTTATCTTTTTTTTAATATTATTTTATTTTATTTGAGAACATACTGTACAGAGGGGCTACAATTACATGGGCAGGATAATGCATACATTTCTTACCAAGCATTGCAGCCTCCTCCTTTGTTTACCCTTCACCTCCCTTCCCAGCCTCCCCCCTCCCCCCACCCAATTATACCCCCCCCACCGACATTGTAAAGCTGGTTTTGACATGACATTTTGTACTTCTCATTGTTGCAACAGGTCCACCTGAATCCTTAAACGACTTGTTTGCCCCCATCTCCTCCACATGTTATACTGACATCAAATATAGTGAAAGCGGGGGTTACACTGTGGGGGAGGGACATACAAAGCAACAAAGAAATAATCTTATAAATGCGTTAGAGGAGGCAATCCAAAAATTCATATGGAACAATAAAAGACCCCGAATAGCAAAAACGCACCTCAACGGAAAGAACACTGCTGGAGGAATATCAATACCAAATTTCAAACTCTACTATAAAGCCATAGTAATCAAAACAGCTTGGTATTGGCATAAGTACAGACCTCAGGACCAATGGAATAGAATTGAAAACCCAGAAATGAACCTACAGACCTATAGCCATCTAATCTTCGATAAGGAAGCTAAAACAATAGAATGGAAGAAAGACAGCCTCTTCAGTAAATGGTGCTGGCAAAATTGGTTAACTACATGTAGAAAACTAAAGCTAGATCCTTATATATCACCCTGCACCAGAATCAACTCCAAATGGATCAAAGACCTTGAACTCAAAGCAGACACTCTGAAAACATTACAGGATGGAATAGGTCTCCTTGGCTCAGGCCGAAATTTTCTGAATAGAGACCCGGAAGCACAACAAATCAAAGAAAGGTTGGACAAATGGGATTGCATACGGTTGCAGAGCTTGAATGAACTCTTTACCCAGGGAACTTGGAAAACTTTGTAACTACCATCAAGATTCTGTCTGGAAGACATCTGAAGTCCTAGTTGCTACTTGATTGTTAAACAGATAACAGATCATATTACCATACTACAAATAGGCTACAAATTTCAACATGTGATGTGATCTGCCATCTTTTTTCTGTTTGACACATTCTTTAGCAAACACAGAACTACTTTACCAATGAAGTTAATAATTTCTATCCCTCACCCTATCCACCCCACAACTATACTGACCTGTTTCTGTAGAGGTTGCTAAAGGAAATGTGAAACATGACACAAGTGTTGAATTACATTCTTCTATTCCTGCCTTTGATCAGGAAATTAACAGCATAAAGAAAACAAGGACAAATTCTTGGAGAATTAACCTAGCAGAAATTTATACAGGGAACCATTAATTTTTAAATAAATTTGTAAAATTTATCTCTCACATTATATAAATAATGGTGAAATTTTCTCAAAAGGTAAAAACAAATGAATAAAGGGGTATCCTTTTTATCATATCAATAGAGCAAAATACCTACTAAATAATAAGTAGTGACTGAATTCGGGGCTAAGGCACTGAATTTTGTAATTTAAATAATGTGATTTTTTATGTTGGTCCTAGGGCTTGTTGGTCAACTCGGGGCTTGGGTATAGTCCTTGGGTTTTCTGTGCTGAAGGCTAGTGCTCTACTGTTTGAACCACAGCTTCACTTCTAGCTTTTTGGTGTATTTTTTAGTAATAAGTCTCACAGACATTCTTGTCCAGACTAGCTTTGAACAGTGATCTCCAGATTTTAGCCTCCCAAGTACCTATGATTACAGGAGTGAGCTACCAGTGCCCAACAAAAATAATACTTTTACCTACAAAATGAAAATATATGATGAACAATATGTCTTAGAAATATGTAGTTTTGTTTTTAAGTAAGTGAGCATTACAAAGATTTTTCATTTATACCAGAGGAAAACCTAGAATGGAGGCATAGCTCAAGTGGTAGAGCTCCAGCTTTATATGGAAAAAGCTAAGGGACAGAACCTAGTCCATGAGTACAGCCCCTAAGTAGGCAAACAATAAAATCCCCATATTTTACTTGATTACTGGCATTGCAAGCACAGGAGCCATCCAGTCTCCATATCACAGGTGTACAGGAGGTAACAGAAGGGAACCCTAAGCTCCAAAAGGAAATCTCACCAAAGAGGTTAATGACAATCATTGCAGGAGGTAACAGCCTAGTAAATAGAGTTATAAAAACATCAGATTTGCATTTATTTCATGGCCAGAGATGTTGAAAATTTTATTTCTTCTTTTGGAAATCTCTATATATTTAGACCACTTATTGATGGAGTTGTTGTTTCTTTGAGGACTTGTTTTTTTGGGGGGGTTAATTTTTTGAGCTCTAAGTATATTTTGGATATAAGGCCCTTGTCTTATATATAGCTAGTAAAGGTCTACTTCCAATCTGTGGACTTTCTACTAATCCTCTTAACTATGTCCTTTGCTCTGAAGAAAATCTTCAGTTTAATGTAATCCCATTTATCCAGCCATTCTTTGATTTGTTGTGTTTCTTTATCTCTATTTAGAAAGTCTTGACCTGGACCAAGGAGCCCATGAGATTATACCTAACCCTGGGTAGAATGGCCATTATGAAAAAAATGAATAATAACAGATGCTAGTGGAAATGTGGCCAAAGGGAATACTACTAATACACTCGATAGAAATGTAAACTTGTTCAACTAACCTGGAAAGCAGTATGGAGATTCCTCAAAAGACTAAACGTAGACCTTCCCTATGAACTAGCAATCCTATTCCTGGGTATAGGATTGGGTAAATACCCAAATGACCACAAACAAGGCCACAATAAAGCTGCCAGCACAACTATGTCCTTTGCAGTATTATTTACACCAGACCCAAAGAAACAGGCTACATGGTTTCCCTCATTTGTAATAACTGGAATATATCTAGAATATTGTTAGTAGAGGATCACAAGAGCTCAATCACTATGTGCATTTGACCATATAAAAAGATGCTTACCAAACTCCAATCAATGGAACCAAGAGTTTTGTTGTTGTTGTTTCTTATAAATTTTATGGCTTAAAGTTATTTATTTTTCCTTTCTCCCCACCCCCTTGGTTTATTCCCTGTTGTCACTGTTTCTCTTTATAATTTCTGTACCCTGTGTCTTTTATATAAGTTTATCTGATTAGGAGAGGGAACGGGGAACCAAGGGTAAACCAAGGGGAACCAAAGGAAACAAAGGGTGTCAACCGTCATACTTGCTAATTACTATGTTGAAATGAACTTTACAACTTGGGGAGAAGGGTGTCAGGAAGGGAAAAAGTGGGAGAAAATGAGGGAGAGGTTACCATTGTTCAAAATGAAATGCACGCATTACTTGACTTATGTAACTGTAACCGCTCTGTACATCACCTTTACAAAAAAATTTAAGTTAAAAATGAATAAATAAAATAAGTGAAATAGTAAAAATAAAATAAACACATCAGATTTAAAATCTGTGTGCCTACACCTTTCTGAAAGATTGTTTTTGTGATTATCTTTTATAAAAAATGTGTGCATATATATATAGGTATTATAGTAGAGTATAAAATTGCCAGCATTCTGACTGCAATTCTTTCAGACCATCCATATATTGTGCAAATTAAGACATTTTCTGTACAATGTCTAAAAGATTACTCAAGAGAATGAAAGGAATGTTCAAAGGAATGCTTAAACAAGTGATAAAGTTTATTTTTTCTTTATTCTGAACCATTGATGCTGCCGCTGGAGATAAACTGCTCTCAGCAATTGTTCAGCCCTCACCCTAAAGGCACATTAACTAAAGGTCAGACCCCTTCCATTAATCAACTACAGACTCACTAAGACCCTAAAAAAAACTCATCTAAGTGTCTAGTCCTTCTTCCCACATCAAAAACAAATGCCCAATGTTCTGAATACAAATATAATGTACACTTCATCTCTACATTATTTTTGTGATAGCAAGGGAGTAGATTGCTGGTATATCAACAATCTCTATTGATTAGAGAAATTGCATCAGGGAATGAAAAGTTGTTCTTTTTTTAAATTTTAATAAACAAGAATGCTTATTTTTCTCAAAATTTTTTAAATTGTGAAAATACCGTACAGAGGAGTTACAATTACATGGGCAAGATAATGAGTGAATTTCTTATCAAGCATTGTTGCTTCCTCCTTTGTTTCCCCTTCCCATCCCTTCACATCTCCACCCCCCAACCCCCCTCCCCCGCCAAAGTTGTAAAGTTCGTTTGTCCACATAACGAGTTGTACATCTCATTGTTGCAGTGGATACACCTGTATCCCCATTCAAACAATTTGTTTTTACCCTTCCCTTCTAAAAATTATGCCAACATCAAATACAGTGAAAGCAGGGGTTATACTGTGGGGGAGGGACATACAAAGCAACAAAGAAATCATCTTACAAATATATTAGAAACAATTGCATGAAAGAAAAAACATTTGAACATTTATCTTGGGGTTCATTTCAGCTAACATCAACTTCTCTGACCTTTTCTTCTTGTCTCTGACATATACTAGCTATTGCAAATAAGGGAAATCATGGGACCTATGTTTCTTTGGGCCTGGCTTACTTCACTTAATATAATTTTTTCCAAGTCTTTCCATTTCCTAACAAATAGGGCAATGTCATTCTTTCTGATGGAGGCATAGAATTCCATTGTGTATATATACCACATTTTCTCAATCCATTCATCTACTGAGGGGCATCTGGGTTGGTTCCACATCTTAGCTATGGTAAATAATGCTGCAATAAACATAGTTGTGCTGCTAGCTTTAGTATGGTCTTGTTTGTGATCATTTGGGTAAATGCCCCAAGTGGGATTGCTGGGTCATAGGGGAGCTCTATGTGGAGTCTTTTGAGGAACCTCCATACTACTTTCCAAAGTGGTTGAACAAGTTTACACTCCCACCAAGAATGCAGTAAGGTTTCCTTCTGTCCACATCCCCTCCAGCATCTGTTGTTATTAGAGTTCTTGATTATAGCCATTCTAACTGGGGTGAGGTGGTATCTCATTGTTGTTTTGGTTTGCATTTCTTTTATGGCTAGGGAGGTTGCGCATTTCTTCATGTGTCTATTGGCCATCCTTCTTTCCTCTTCAGAGAAATTTCTCTTTAAGTCTTTAGCCCACTTATTCATTGGGCTGTTGTTTCTTGAGGATATGTTGTTGGGGGATTTAATTTAAAAAAAAAATGAGCCATGCCTGTAATTCCACCTACTCAGGAGGCTGAGATCTGAGGATTATGGTTCAAAGCCAGTCCTGGCAGGAAACTCTGTGAGACCCTTATCTCTAATAGACCACTCAGAAAACCAGAAGTGGTGCTGTGGCCCAGTGGTAGAGCACTCACCTTGAGCTAAAGAGCTGAGGAACAGAGCCCAGGCCCAGAGTACAAGCTCCATAACTGACAAAAAATAAAAGTAAAAGAACAGTAAAGAAAAAAAATAAAAAAATAAAAAATCTTTATAAACTTTCATGAAATAATTAATTTTTCCCTTTATTTCACTACAAAATTATCACAGTATAAAGATAGGATATTAAGAGATAAATAGATAAAACTTATTTTAGCCAATAAGTTGAGGAGAAACAAAATATTTTATTTCTCAAAATAAGACATTAAAATACCAAGAGTTAGGAAATATTTTGTATAATGTTGTTGATAAAGGCTTCAGAAATATCATCCATAACCAGGAAATTAACTTGATATCACTATTGCAAATTTTGTAAGCTTTTTTTTTTTGGGGGGGGGGGAACGGTCCGGTTGTGGGGCCTGAACTCTGGGCCTGGGCACTGTCCCTCAGCTCTTCAGCTCAAGGCTAGCGCTCTACCACTTGAGCCACAGTGCCACTTCTGGCTTTTTTCTTTGTGCTTATGTGGTGCTCGGGAATTGAACCCAGGGCCTCAGGCATGAAAGGCAAGCGCTCTACCACTGAGCCACCTTCCCTGCCCCTTGTAAGCTTTTTAATAGAATCAAGACACTAAATTTTGGAAAATTGAGCCTATTTGATAGAAAAGTTTTTGGTTTTTTTTGGTCTGGTCATGGGGCCTGAACTCTGGGCCTGGGCGCTGTCCCTCAGCTCTTCAGCTCAAGGCTAGCGCTCTACCACTGGAGCCACAGCGCCACTTCCGGCTTTTTTCTTTTTTCTTTTGCTTATATGGTGCTGAGGAATCGAACCCAGGGCCTCAGACTTGCAAGGCAAGCACTCTACCACTGAGCCACCTTCCCAGCCAGAAAAGTTTATATTTTATAACTCAATACAAAATAAAACTTTTGTAAACCAGTAGATAAAATATCAACATACAAATAGAAAAATAAGAAAAGATAAACTAAAAAAAAAGCTTATGAACTTCATTATAGCCAATAAAAGACTTTAATGTGGATTTAAGATCATGCATTAGCAAACAAAAGATGGAAACTATTACAATAATCAGAATGATTGAGGATATCAACTCGGAAGTATGTTCGAATTTAAATATCACTTTAGCATCTTGATCTTCTATCCATTACTGAATTTTCTCTTAACAACAAATAAAATGAACTAGCTACTCATCATAATTACTCAGGAGAGTGAGAATCAGGGGACAGGGGTTCAAACACAGTACAGGCAGAATATTCCAGCATAGTATATTTTCAAATAAAACAACAAAACACCAAACTGAAGGCATGGCTCAACTGGTAGAGTGCCAGCTGAGCAAGCAAGCCAGCTGATTAAAAAACCCCAGTTGGTAAAAACAAAACTGATAGTACATAATAGCTACATCTGAAAAAATAAATAAAAGCAAGACTAAAACATCTCGATAGCCATCTAGTATATATATATATATATGTTTGAGTTAATTGAAAATTATTTTTTATATCTAAATGCATAATTATAGAAATATGGAGAAATATGTAAGAGCATAAATGATTAAACAACTCATTCTGTGGTTCATATTAAGCCCATTCACATTTTTAGGGACAATATTCCAGTGTTTAGGAAATGAGGGGAGTGTGCACAACTGTGTCATTTGCACAGGTGTGGCACTGCCTAATGATAAAGGTATGCTTTCAGAGTTGTCTTGCTAAGTGGTTTCCCCAAACAAATGTGACTGAGTGCAGTTACACTAAGTGTATTATGTGTAAGGTTGCTGCTGTGACAATATACTACTTCATATTTGTAAGCAATGGGAGAAATGCAATGCAAATACCAGTGAGAGTTACAGCACTGTGAATACATAAAACCGTGAATCATTTATGGTTGTTCTCAAGCATCAAGCCTTATATACACATAATTATATTGCAACACCTTTATAGACCTAGCAGAGCAGTAGGTTTGTTCCACCATCACAAATAAAAGAGAAATGCATCGCACTCTGGTATTACAAAGGCTACCAGAAATGTCCAATTTAATCTGACTGAACCAACATTAGAGATAAGACACACTCTTGATTGCAATGTCTGCATGTGGCAGGTGAATGCATTTATATAAACAGTATTTGTAATTACATCACTTTACAACATGCATAGTGTGAATATTTCTTGTCATGAAATACTCTTTCAAACCAGTATTTTTAGAAGCTGCAAAATATTCATCATATGAACTTTTTCTCAATTAACTAGACTCTTACACTTGACAATTTTTACAAGAGAAAATATACTTTAATAAACAATGCAATTATCTTTGTTTACATTTTACTATTAAAAATTAAAAAAACTAATTTTTATGCTTAAATACTTCCTTCCAAATATTTACTCAAATTTTAGGTATCACTTGGAATTTTCTGAGGTCAGTTTCATTCATCTAATAGAAAATGTCCTCATGTGTGTAACTAGACCTACACAGAAAAATGAGTATAAAAGAGGATTTTGTGAGAATCAGCAAGAGTAGAGTAGTGATAGGAAACAAACAAGAAGGTGAGTAGGACCGATGTATATTAATGCATCATGAAATAAAGTAATAACTCATATGAAAATTTGTAAAAACAAAAACTAGCTGGGTTCATTGGTCACACATGTAAATCCCAGGACCTGGGAGGCTGAGGTGTAGGAGCATAGCTCAGAAACAAATAGCAACACTCTATTTCAAAAACCGAACTGTACTTGATGCTGTTCATCTGTAATTCCAGGGATATAGGAGAAATACATAAAAAGATCAGTGGGAAGGAAGGGATGATAGGGGAAAAACAAAGGAGGAGGCAACAATGTGCAATAGGAAATGTACTCATTAGCTTCTCATGTAACTGTAACCCCATATTTTTACAATAAAATTGCACAAAAAATAAAAATAAAAAGGGTCATAATTGGAGGCCAGCTTGCAGCAGAAAGTATGAAGCACTATTTCAAAAATAACTGAATAGCAAAAAGAGTTTGAGGCATGATTCAAGTGGTATACCAGTTGCTTAGTGCCTACAAGGACATTATTTCAATCATTATCACTGCCATTAAAAAGAGAGAAAAGAGAAAGAGGAAAGTGAAAAGCAATAATGAGGAGGAGGAGAAAGGGAAAAGGAAAAGGGAAGAAAAAGAGAAGGAAAGTGAAGGGAAGAGCGAAGGTAGAGAGGGGAAAGGAGGAAAGAAATGTAAGGGAGAGAGAGGGAAATGAAGGGGAGGAGAGGGAGGGAAGTTAAGGGAAGGGAAAGGAAGAGAAGGAAGGTAAAAGGATAATAACTGAAAGTAATGGAGGGGTGAATTTGATCCATTCTATGCATGCATAGAATATGCACATCACAATAAAATCAATTTGTAAAAGTAATATCCATGGTAATAAAACAGAAAATTTCCTCAAAAGAAAAAAATAAAAGTGAGCTGTTAATATTTTGGGTTTTGTTTACAGTCATGGTATGAATATTATGGAGAATAAAAACTAATTAGAATATTCAATTCATAGTCAATACCTTAAATAAACTTTAGCAATAAAATTCTGAAAATCTTATCTTGACAATTCAAACTGTTAGTTACTTTTATAAAAAAAAATATCAGCAAATAAAAGACTTTTCACAGTGAAAGAAGAGAAAACAAAATCAATGTGAACATCAATGTGTGTTTTAAATTAACCAATTCATTTCAAATAACCTATCTTAACTGGCTGGCAATCTAATAAAATGAACAAACATCATTCAAAAGTGTTATTATTTATTTTTAAATAGTTGTACAAAGGAATTGCTATTTAACAGAGTAGCCTATGAATACAGTGCATCTTCATTTTGACCTCTTTCAACATTTTCACCTCCCTTGGACCCATTCTTTCCCTTCTTTTCTTGATTCACTAGAATACACAATAAATTCTTTTATGATGTACAGTGGAGTTACATAAGTAGTGATTACAGTTCTTGTCTAACTTGTTACCTCCTTCATTTTTCTCCCTCTTTCTCTCCAATCTAATCTCCCACAAGTTGTACAGATCATTTCCAACATATTGTCTTGTGAGTATCACTGTTGCATAGGTTCCCACCTTGTCCTTTTTCTCATCATGTTGTTGTTCCCCTTCCCTTCCCTAGTTCAGATAAATGTATAACTGAATTCTCCATCCTTTCTCCCCTTCATTCAGCTACTCCTCTCCCTTTGCACATCCTACCCTGGCCCCACCCCCAGTGCTTATTTTGTAGAGCTTTGACAAGTCAAAGGTCTTTCTAAAGAATTACAGTATTTGAATTCTCCTTAGAGTCGGTCAGATTTCAGTTAATACCACTTGATGACAACACATGTATTAAACACAAGGCTCTGACCTAAATTTTTTGCCTTCATTTTCTCAGTTACTCCATCCTGCAACCTTCTTAGCTAGCTGTGGAAGCAGAGGCTTATGGAGCTAAGAACAAGCTCATGATTATATTTCTAAATAAAAAGGTAAGCTTACAGTTGAGCTCAGATCATCTTCTCTTAGTCAAAGTGATGTTTTCAATAATGCCACCACTCTATACCCTACACAAATGCCTATAGAAACCTTCCCATTATCATTAATTTCATGAAAAGTGTTTTCCTACATGTGTTATCCTTGATCAGTCATTTACATCTTCTTATTCCTCACTTGGTGATCAGAGACGCACCAGGAAGTCTTAGTTGAGAGAGAATGGGAGCAAGTCCTCTTGCTAATCTGTAACTGCTTTTTCCCCCTTTGATTCTTCATTTCTCCCAGAAAGCAGACTTTTTTCATAAAAATTCTCTCTCCTGTCAACAAATCCTCTTAGCATCACATAATCATCTTTCCATTAAAAAAAAAAAGCTAGAGGAACATTGCTAGCAATTTCAGCATGCTGTAGGTCTCGAATTACTAAGGAAAGCTTGTGGTATTTCTGAATTCTGAGCAAGTGGAAACTAGAAATGTGTAGACAGCACACTGTCAAAAACATCTCTCCCTCAGATTTACGGTTTTCTACCCAGCTACAGAAATGCTGTAATCACAAGGTGACAAAATAATATACTTTTCCTATTCAGTATATTTAGTTTGCTTAAGGTTAAAGGCAGGAGAACAAAGCATCAAAAAATACTAGGTTTAAATTAATAAGATTGGTAGTCCATGACATTTTCATTATTTAGATATAAGTTAAAGCATTCAATTAGTTCACTTAAAGCATACTTTGACCTATTTCCTAAATCTCTTTTGGGATTTGAATTCAAATTGACCATCATCCTGAGGCCAATTAGACTCATTTAAATGAAATTATTTAAATATTTTTATGAGTAATTCATTAGCTCTAACATTCATGCTCAGTTTCACAATATCTTTTTGTACCTCTGAACCCTGAGATTCTGTTAGAATGTCTCACTTCAGTCTTGTTTGAGAAATCTTTAAAATTTTTCTAATAAAAAGTATCAAAGTATATACAAGATGCAGGGTACCAGTATCATGTACAGTAACAACAGGAGATACATTATAGGGGAAAGAACATACGAAGGAAAGAAAACAATCACATAGTACATTAAAAACAACTATACTTGTCCAATTTGGGGGGGGGGGGAAGGGGAATAACAAAAAGCTGAAAAAAGGATATAGGATGACCCGTTGCAACAATGATACCCAGAAGACACTACACTGGAAATGAACTTTACAACTTGGGGGCGGGGGCGGGGTGGCAAGGAATAAGGGACGTGGGGGAGGGAAGGGATAGTTGGAGAACAAAAGAGGAGGGGTAACAATGCTCAACAAGAAATGTTCTCATTACCTTCTTCATATAACTGTAACCAATCTGTACAGCATCTTCACAATAAAATAAAAATTTTTTAAAAGTATCAAAGTTTCATCCTAAACCAAATAATCCCTATTCATCATACCTTGTTCCACAGAATTCCACAGTATTTATTCCACAAAATTCTAGGCCAAATTAGTATATAATAATTCTGTTTATCAAGTGTTTATGTCTAAACCACCTGAAAATTATGTGTCTTATTTATTTGGCATAGATATCTGTATAAGTGTGTGCCTATATATATATATATATATATATATATATATATATATATATACACACATATACACATACATATACATACACATACATATACATAATATACACATATTAATTGACAGTAAATTAATGCCTAATGAATATTGCTCTTGATTCTCAAAAAGCTGAAGCATCATGCTTTTGCTGTGGTATATGGAGTGACTTGGTGCCTATTTTGGTACCCATGGTCTGAAACATTATGTTTTATACCATAAGCCTCTTAAGGGTAAGGAATAAACTCATCCATATTTAAATTCCCAGAGCTTTACACATGGGACATCGTAGGTGTCAAGAGTTTCTAAACTAAAGAGAATGGAATAATGGCATGACTAGGGCACTGATGTTGATTTAAATGAGCTGCTTGCTAGGTAGTAGGTAGTGTTAGCACAATGGTAAACAATGTGGCTTCTTTTATTTTCAGATACATGATACTTACAAAATGTGGATCTTAACAGTATCTATGGATAAGAATTAAGAAAGAAATAAGTGAAAAATACTCACTACAGTTTGCATCATGCCACGAAAATGGGGCAAATGCTGGTTATTATTATTTTGTTAGTTTATGCTTTATATCATAGATGTGACAATACTTAACTCTGGTAATGGTAAGGCAGAGATATAATAAAAACTACGAAACATTAGTAAGATAGCCAGGGAAATAATTATATTAAAATATTTTTAATAATCATGCTTGATTACAAATAGATTAGGGAAGCAGAGTTACTGTGCTTGGTTGGAATACACATTCAAACAATACTCTTTTTATGGCCAGACTCAGGAAGTTACAATGACTGTGATTTCCTTTCTGCCAAAAGTGACACACAGGCAAATCCCTCCGTTTCATGGCTTGAAATTGAAGACCAACCATATCTCTAATTTCTAATCACAATCCTAATTACAGAAACACAGGCTTGCACCTCTGTTGTCGAAGGGGCTGCCAGTATTTCCATTATCAGTTCGCCTTTCCAGGGCTTAATAGGAAAGTGTGTGCTCCAGGGAAACTGTTGGCATAGAGGAGCTCAGCATGGAAGAGAACATGTTTTACAAAATTTGGCATCAACTTTACAACTGTAAATACAAAGCAATAGACAGGCAACAATCAAAAGTTGAAAAAACTCAAGAGTGCTGGGATTGGAAAGGTTGTTCAAACTAATTTCAAACAAAATGTATAAATGATAACCCTACTCAGAGCACTTAAAAGAGAATACATATTTGGATTTAAAGAATTTCACCAAACATCTCTAATGCGAGCACAGAAACAATATGATCCATCCATCTGTCTCCTACTGATAAAAATTGGCATAAATCTTACTTTAATATCTATGAAAGATTGCTTCTGCTTCAACGCCAGCCAGACCATTAAAAAAAAAAGGCCAACTTTGGAAATTGATTTCAACTGCTTTTGAATTAATTTATAAAGAAAGAATGAGAAACAGATGCTATTATTTATTGTATTTATTATTACTTATGTTTTTTATATTTATTTTTGATGTGCCAGTATTGAGGCTTCAACTCAAGACTATTGCTTGGCATTTTTGCTCAAGGCTGATACTCTACTACTTGAGCCACACCTCCACTTCTGGCTTTTTGCTGGTTATTTGGAGATAAGAGACTCTTAGATTTTTCTTCACAGGCTGGCATCAAACCTCATTCTGAAAATTACAGCCTCCTGAGTAGCTAGGATTTCAGGCACAAATCCTAGGCTTCTAGTTCATATATGCTTAAAGATTGTCTTATGCTAATTGTGCAAATAATAGATTTCATGTTAATATTTCCATACATGGATATAGCATAGTAGATCATACTTTCCACCTTTTTTTATTGTGAAAGTGTGAAAGTACCATACAGAGGGGTTAAAATTACATGAGTAAGGAAATGTGTACATTTCTTATCAAGCATTGTTGTCTCCTCCTTTGTTTCCCCTTCCCATCCCTTCCCATCTCCCCCCCCACCCCCCACCCCCACCAAAGTTGTAAAGTTCATTTTTTGATATAACGTCTTGTACATCTCATTGTTGCAATGGGTCCACCTGTATCCCTATTTAAACAATTTGTTTTTCCCTTCCCCTCCACAAATTATAGCAATGACTTTCCACCTTTTTATCCTCATCCATCACCCTTCCCTTATGAGTTCCCTCTTCCTAATTCCAAATAACACGTGACAGAAAACATGAGATATTTTCCTATTTCACTTGTGTAATATGATGATCTGCAGATCCATCCATATTCCTAAAAACAATATAATTTTGTTCCTATTTATGGCTCAGTAAAGCTTCATTGTGTGTGTGTATCTGTAACACACACAACACACACATACACAGAGATGTGCATGTATCTTATACTATTAGCTAATTTGATTGTTTTGGATATAAATGCCCATGAATGATATATCTAGATTGGATGGTAGATCTATTTTAGATTTTTTAAAGAAATGATAAATTGATTTATATAGTGGTTGCATTTATTTACATTCTTACTAACAATATACAAAGAACTCCTAACTCCTCATTCTGTTTTGTTGATGGTAGCCATTAACTGGAATGAAATAGATTCTAAATGTCATTTTCCATTGCATTTCTTTGATCTTAATGGCTAAGGAGATTCAATATTTTTTGTTATCAGGTATTTATTGGCCTCTTGTATTTCTCATTTTGAAACTATTCATTTTATCTGTTCATTTATTGGTTGAATTATTATTGTTTTGCTTATGAGTTCTTTATATATTTTGGATATTAATGACCAATAGGCAAATACTTTTTTCTCCTATTCTATATTCTATCCAGGTAAATCTTTCCTGTGATTTGCAAATGCTTTTTTTTTTCAGTCGTGAGGCTTGAACTCTGGGCTCAAGTGCTGTCCCTGAGCTGAAAGCGCTCTAACACTTGAGCCACAGCACCACTTACGGTTTTCTACTGGTAATTGGAGATAAGATCTCAAGGACTTTCCTGCCGGCTGGCTTTGAACTGTGATCCTCAGATCTCAGCCTCCTGAGGTAGGATTACAGGAGTGAGCCACCAGCACCCAGAGTGCAAATGCTTTTTAACTTCATGTGATCCTATTTGTTAATTCTTGCTAATATTCCCTGAACGATTAAAGTCCAGTTAAAGAAGTCGTTTTCTTTGCCAGTGTCTCAAAGTGTCCCCCTGTGTTTTCATCTAGTAGTTTCAGAATTCTAGTATTCACAATAAGGCTTTTGAGCCATTTTTTACTTGATTTTTGTTTACATGAGAAAAAGAGACCCGCTTTCCATCTTTTATATTTGGGTATCTAGAACTTTGTAACACCATTATTTTCCAATTAAAAAATAGAAGATGCAGCTATAAACACTAAACACATACAGAAACAGCTGTGTGACTCTGACAACTATTTTTACCTTTGCTTTCACACTAACTGAAAAGTTAGCGCACCTCTCTTGGCCTCTTGGAACCCTTTCTCCTGATTTTTTTGCCTTTAAATAGTTTTTATTTTTAAAACTGGTTTTAGTATAAGACAATAATCACTTGTTGCATGGGCATTTTAACTGTTGTACATATAAACAAAATAATACTTAAGAAATTTTAGTTTGATTGTAGAAGGAGAGAAGATATTTAAGAATTACATTCAGCCATTCAAGGTACTTTGAACTGGTATCTGATTATTATTAATTGATAAAATTGACCCAAACTATGTACTTACTAATCCATAACACTGCAGAAATACTAAATGCAACTTGATATGTTTCAGTGAATTATTACAAAATAGGTTGTTGGGCTGGCAGATTCTTACAAGTGGCAAGACAAGAAATATTTTCTTCGACTAAAAAGCCATTTCTTTCTTCCTTTCTCTCTTTCTCTTATTCTTTCGCTGTCATTCTTTCTTTTCTTCTCTTTCTCTTTCTTTCTCTCCTTCCTTCCATCTTTCCTTTCTTTCTTTCTTTCTTTCTTTCTTTCTTTCTTTCTTTCTTTCTTTCTTTCTTTCTCTTCCTCCTCTTCCACCTTCCCAACTTCTCCTCCGCCTCCTTTTCCACCTCCTCCTTCTCTACCTCCTCTTCCTCCTCTTCTTCTTCTCTTTCTTTTCCTTCTCCATCCCCTTCACCTCTTCACCTCCTCCTTTTTTTTTTTTTTTGCAGAACTGAGATTTATTTTTTAGTTGAACTGGCACCTACTAGGTAGTCACTGTACCACCTAACCCACATCCCTAGCTCTTTATGGCTTTACTCATTTTTCAAATAATATTGAGTATATATTTATCCAGAGCTGGCCTCAAACAGTTATCCTTCTTACCTATGTATCCCACATAACGCAGATTACAAATACTCACCGACATGCTCAGCTTATCACTCAAGATGAAGCCTTATTACCTTTTGCAGGTATGACATCAACCTAGATTTACCTAATCCTACACCTCCCAAATATCTAGGATTCTATGCTTGAGCCACACTGTACTCAGTCCTGAACTTGGTTTTGTAAGTGCTAATACGTTATACTCAATGAAATCTTCCTTTGACCTGAGTATTGTATTAGTGCTAGGGGAGGGGATGATAAAAGGTTAAAAACCCAATAGTGGGAGGGATCACCAACATTTGTACTTTATATTGCATCCTGGAATTTATAGGAATGTGTATTGCACCTTCTCTCTAGGAAATGCAACAATTTACTAAAAAGTAAACAAGCAACTTACAGAGTACACTTTCAAAAGTGTAATAAAAACACAGATTTATCGAGCTTTCCTCTTGAAATCATTTTGTATTTTTGCTTCGAGAAAAAAAATGTGACTAAATCTTTCATATTAACTTCTATCTATTGCAATCAGAAAAGTCCTCCGGAAATAGAAGCTTACACACCTTTGAGGTAGCCAGTTCTGGATAAAATGTTGCCAAGAATTTCTTCTTCCTATCAAGTTTCTTCTTTCTATCGTTTGAGCTGCTTTCTTCCTCTTTTATCCCCAAAGAAGATGAAAACAGCTAACTATGATCCCTTACACAAAAGCCTACATATCATAATGCCTATTTCAGAGTTTGTACATTATAACTAGAATAGATCTTCAAAAGTATACTGATTTCTTTGTTAAAAAATTACATTTTAAAAGTTGAAACAAGATCCATTTGCCATCTAGTTTTTAAATTATCTTTGCTAAGGCAACCCAAATTCTTCTACCTGCTAAGGTGCCTATTTCATTTTAACCTCCAATGATTTACAGGCTTTCTTGTTGTTTCTCACAGAAGTGAATCTTTTCTGTAGATGTCATTCTAATTAATAATGTCAGTGTGATCTCCCTTAGACACTGACAAATAAATTGTTTTCATAGATCATATTTGTTTGTGTCAGTATTTTCCAAAATCAAAATGACAGATAAGATTGATCCCATGTTCTGTGAAACTTCTTCCCAATGAACTATACTTTAGTTTATTGTCATATGTTTCTAACACTAGATTATACAACTGATCTGCAAATGCCTGATTTTATATTGTAATAAAATCTTAAGTGTAAAAAGATTTGTCATAAGATTCTTATTCTCCTTCTTGTTGTCCTTTGAAAAATATATAGGTAAGAGAGCATATTTTACTTTTTTAATGCTAAGTGCATTGAATTATATGAGTATGCAGAAACTATTTTAAGTTAATTAATCTTAGACTACTTTGTGTCAATCAAATGTACATAGATAAAACTTAAAATGGGGGAGAATAAAGGAAGGGTTGGCATTGATCAAGATGCTTTATATAGATAACTTGACATAATAATACATTTTTATAAAATAAGTTTTTTATTGTGAAAATACTGTACACAGGGGTTACAGTTACATGAGCAAGGTAATGAGTACCTTTCTTATCAAGCATTGTTGCCTCCTCCTTTGTTTTTCCCCTATCATCCCTTCTCTTATATCTCCACAACTATACCCTCCCCTCCCCATAAAAGAAGCTTTAAGGCAACAACTTTATCACTGGGTTTACTAATTCAAAGCAAGAAATATGCTTCTTTGTCTTTATATTCAGGTCCTATCAGAATATCTGATAACTAGAAAAATTTGACTAAGTTAATGTTTCAGCATTTCCAAATTGTATTAATTTAACCCTTCCTCAGACTTATAGCAAGTTTGCTTACTACAGACCATACTGAGTATTAGAATTTTAATATGAAAACTATAATACATGTACAAATGTGTGTAATTAGAGACAAATATGTGAATGCATATGCATTGAAGTTTTACCTTTCTATCTAAAAATGTAAAAACCCAAAAATCAAAATCAGATACATTTCTTTTGGGGTAAGAAACTGTTTTTCCCCAGAAATTATGATACTCAAATCACTGGAATTCACTTTTCCACTCCAAGAGCAGCTGAGCCTTGTATAACGCGTAGCTGTTGGCATATTCAACAGCAGCTACTTCTGGTTGTCCCGGAAGCACTATACACGGTATAAGGAAACACCTGTGATAGTGGCATCTGTTTTAATACCAACTACCTTCCACTCAAGATGAGCACAGAAGAGATTTATGGAACCCAACCCATAAAAATGACAGTAGGGTTCCATGTCACATTTCTTCAATCTAGTCCCAGCTTCCCATTGTAGTACCCTGTATTTGTCTATGCTTTGTTTCTTCCTTAATTGTAAACTAAGTAATCTAAAGAACTGAGATAAATTCCTTAGTAAAAGCCAAAGTTCAAATTAATGCTCATGTTATATTTCCCATCTGACCTATATCTTTAACAGAATATTTCTTCTATATATTTGTAACATCAACTACTGTGCTATATGCACAATAGGTCCTTCATAAATATTCCAATGGACATTTTGTTGCGGGAAGGAAATAGAAAATTTTCTTGTATTGACATATAACTCATACATATTATTAAGCAGTTGTTTTAAGTGTAACACATTTTAGGTTTATATCTATACTTTAAGATTAACCTTTCAGAGAATAATTCCAGTGTACAATAAAAATTAAGATTTTATTTCCATCTGATCTACATTCTTGTTATAGTTTATAGAGCTATAATTTGATTAAATAAGACGGCTACTCAATTACTAAAATTTAAGTGCCTCACACATGTTCAATTTTAGGTATTTTCTTAATTTACAAAATATATTAAAATTCCCATAGACAGTTCTCAAAAAAAGACGTGCCAATTGCCAATAAAGATATAAAAATATTCAACACTGCCAGGCACAGGTGGCTCACATGTAATCCTAGCTACTCAGGAGGCTGAGATCTGAGGATTGTGGTTCAAAGACAGCATGGGCAGGAAAGTCTGTGAGATTCTTATCTCCAATTAACCACCAGAAAACTGGAAGTGGCACTGTGGCTCAAGTGGTAGAGTGTTCACCTTGAGCTGAAGAGCTCAGGCACAGTACCCAGGCCCAGAATTCAAGCCCCGCAACCAACAACAACAACAAAAAAGAAATCAACACCCCTAATCATAAAGAAAATGCAAATCAAAACCATAACGAGATATCTTTTCTCTCATGATAATGGCTATTATAAACAAATTCTGGTAAGGATATTGGTGAAATGGAACTCTCACACCCTGTTGGTACAAATGAAAATTAATACAGATGTTTTGGAAAACAGTATGAAAGTTCTTCAATAAATTGAAATGAGAAATCCTGAAAGATACAATGGTCCAATTTCTGGAACAATACCCAAAGGAAATTAGTATCTGAAGAGACATTTGCACTCTGCTATTCACTACAACACTATCCACATACAAATAGCCAAGAAACAATTTCAATACCCACAAATGCATGCATTAATAAGGAAAACAGAGGGAGACACACAATGGAATTCTATTCAGCCATCAAAAAGGAAATACTGTCTTTTTGAGAATTGTAATGTCAAGTGAAATGAATAAGGCACAGAAATTAAAGTTGATCTCATAAAAGGTAAGAGTATAATAGTGATTGCCACGGAGGGATGAGGAAGGTTGATCCATGGGTGTTAAGTGGCAGCGACGTAGGACCAAGAGGTTCTGTTCCCCTGCCCACTATAGTGAATACAGATTTAAAATAATGAATTCCACATTTCAAAAACTAGAAGGAAAATATCCAAAGTTTTTACCACGAAGAAACCTGATTTAATTATGTTGCATTTTATGCATACATCTGAGTATCAGACACATCAAACTATACAGTTTTAGGTTTTAATGCATCTGTTACAAACAAATTTAATTAAATACCAAAGGACACAAAATCTGTAAAAGGAGGACTGATCTCAGATGTAGTTAGTAGTACTGATGAAAGGCGTGGATGAAGAAAGAGAAAGAAAAAAATATAAAAAACAGGAATCAAAGCCAAGATGTAGGGTGGAAAGACCAGTTATAGGTGACATAGATTTGCTAAACTAAGAAGTAATACAAAATAGGCAGACCCATGAGAAAAGAAAATATCCCTCTTGTAGTTGTTTAAACTCATAAGACAATGTATTAAAAAAAAAACTTTACTTTTCCAAAGTACCCTTTCATCCACAGTATAACTGCTCTTATGGCTATCAATCTGCATTTTCTCACTCTCCCAATCTACTTTGATAACTAAGAGAAAAAATATCTATCAATTACTTCCATAACTAATTTGTTGATGTGAGCCATTTGGCAAAAATTGTGGGGCAGAATGATTTGTGCAGCACTATCTACACTATCTCAACACATCTTTCTAGTTTGAAAATGCAGATCAGTCCTAGTTGTCTCTCTTAAATGCAAGACAACATATCTCATCTACTAGGTTTTTCTACAACTAATCTACAGCCAAATCTGTGGTAACTCATTTTCTGATATATCAAAGCCTTCTTTTCTCCTAAAGTAATGGCAACTTTCCTTGTTCTACAGAAAATTGCCTGGGAAAATGGCCTCCAGCAGAAAAATGGCCACCTGTGTGAGGTAAATGCACTATTACAGAACACTCAGTTATTTGCAAAATTACTGCTTCTATGTTTTTAATTATTAACTATGTAGTCTAAAAAGTTACTGCACTCCATTTTCTAGAATAGCTTATTATAGCATAAAATTTCTCCAGTACAGTTGAATAAAAATTTTCCTTAGGTCAACATCATTAAACCAAAAAGATTCTCCAAGACAGAAGTAACAATGCTCCAAGGATTCCTTGTATACAACCAAAGGTGGACTTCATCATTTAAGCCCTAGGCTTAAGACAGAAAAGCTTTGGGGACAAGAACACAGGAGTTAATTCCAATATCTATGTAACTAAAAATACATGCATGAAAAAATAAAACAAAACAAAAAAACAACCACGATGCATTTACACTGACTATTGAGGCATACTATGATACATCAACTTCTTAAAATATAACACGAATATCATGTTAAATCAAGTTAGCCAGGCTCAGAATGGCAAAACAGCACATATTTTCTCTCCTATGTGGAAACTAGACCTAAAACACAACTAGACATGAGAACATACAGAGCTCAATGCTTTCACACAAGCTGACTACACTTAGTGGAAGAATACAAAGGGGCAATTCCTCTGAACAACTGACATACTGTTTATCAAAATGAAAACCAGGACATGGAAATATGTTTCAAGGGGACTTGGGCAAAGAGGAGGAATAGAGGGGAGAAGGGTGAGTAAATGCAGTCATAGAATTCATTGTACACTATGTAAAGAAATCAGCTATTTAATTTGTGTGTGAGACTTTTATTTCCATTTAACCATCAAATAGTCCAGGAAGTAGTGTTTATCAATGGTAGAGTGCCAGCTTAGAACAGAAAAGCCAAGCAAGAGTGTCAGTCCCTGAATTCCAGCTATAATCCTGGTGCATACTCTCTCTCTCTCTCTCTCTCTCTCTCTCTCTCTCTCTCTCTCTCTCTCTCTCTCTCTCTCTCTCTCTCTCTCTCTCTCTCTCTCTCTCTCTCTCTCACACACACACACACACACACAGAATACTCATTTAGTTTCTCAGAAATATATTTCCCCATCTTGAGGAATGCATACATATACATGCTCACATGTAGACATTTTCCACATACTCTTTTCGCTCCTGTTCATGTCTTTTGTACCAATAGTCTGTGAATGATTATGTGTGGGAATAGAAATCATCAATGACTTAAAGTCAGTTTTCTCCTAGGTAGGGACTGCCTATCACAGCTATCAACTTTGTTGCCACTCTCCTGAAGTTATGAGATCTAGTACCTGCCGATGAGTGCAAGCAGTCAATCGAGCAATCCACAACCGGAGAGGATTAGCTTACAACTGCTGCCACTATCAGCAAAACAGCAAGAAGCAGACAGTTCATTTTACAGAAACTTAATGGAGTGTATGGCTCTGGCTGTTTAATACAAGCACTGTCAAGACATCTATGCAAAAAGTTTCAGCTGTCACCAGTGACAAGGCGAGTGGAGTTATTTGTCACACTAGACTAGATAAAGCATCATTAGCATGGTGCATGGTACTGCTACCATGTATCCCCATGTAGCTGCCATAGATGACATGATCATGGTTGTCACAGACATATGACAATAGCATGTTTGCAAAAGGTGTCTCATTATGCAAAAAATATTACACCTTCATTTGCTATCCTTAGAATTTCACAAATTTCAGCAGCATATGAAGGTTTGATAATTTCTCTAAGTACATCCACATGCTAAACAAATATTTATGTATGAATTTTAATTTGTAGAAGAAATTAGGCTCACATCAATATACATTCCATATATAACTTACACAAATAACCAAGAAATGTCTGTGAGCCTATTTTCTCTTTGATTGACTTCTGTTGCCCATATAGAAATGCTTCTGATTTTGTTATTATTAAGAACATACACACAATCTTCTGTTGAAAACATTAAAAACTACCATGAATAAATTTTGCATTTTTTATAGTTCCCTTTATCAGGATGCTGACAGTATGCATCTTTGCTTAATTGATAAAAATAAATAGCAACACACCACTTCAGAGAACTAATTAAGTTTCTGGTATCAAGAAAGAACAATTTCTTTGGCTAAGCAGAAAACCACCATTTTTAGTTCATCTTAAAAATAAATTCTACATATATAATTTAGCTTAACACTAATTAAGTGACAATTTCCACTGAAATGTGGTTTGAGAGGAAGACAATGAAAATAAAAACCTCTAAATACTTGGAAAATGATTTAAAGTAAAAACAAATGCACTTTATTCTAGTTTTACTAATTCAGAATGCATGCCTAGACTCTTTAAACATAAGTACTTGTAGTTAATTTCTACTTGAATTCCTTTCAAGTTTCTTTCACTTTATTAAGATTTTGTGCTTAATAATATTTACAAATGGCCACTCAGAAAATTAAATAAGTAACATTTCTAGGATAAATTACAGGCTTTATTTACTCTGAGTTCAGTTTATTGTTTTATTCAACATATTAACTCAACGCTAAGTGCTAAATATTGAGCTATTAGAGATTACTTTCAGGAATAAAGAAAATGAGACGTGGAGCATTTGCTCATAAAGCTTACAGCCTGAGAGTAAGGTAATTAGCAAGGGCATTTAGCTCACATCTATCAACTCAAACTTGTTTCTGTCTTTCCCAGGCTTGTTTTATTACCCTAATCATCTAGATTTCCAGCGAAGACACAGAGCTCTATTCTATGTTCCATTCTAGGTGAGCTAAATCAGAATTTCTGATTTAAATTGGAGCATAGTCCTGGAAAGGACTAGACACCTACTAGTGGGCAAAACTTGGAGCTCCTGGATTCCACCACATTTCCACTCCAGGCTCTTCTTCGGTTACTAGTCTGACTCAATAGCCAAGCAGCAATAATGCTGAACAGCACAGAATGCCAACATTTCACTCATTTTTTGAAGTTACAGGTTAGATCTAAACTATAAACACATATGATAACACTAAAGTATGGTATAAAGCAAGGGAACATTCTAATGGTGCAACTCATTTGAACAACATGGAGTTTAACAAAATGAAGTGGGAACATGTTTTTGGGGAGAGAGGATAGGAGGTCAAAGGATGGAAGATGAATGGAATGAGGAAGTGTGGGCAAAGACAATCATAATATATTCAATGCACTTATGTGAAAATAGAATCAGGTAATTTGAGGGGGATGGGTGGAGTTGTAACAGGTGGGAAAAGAACAATAAATGAGGAGACAGTGATCGAGATGCATTGTGGTCATAAACTGACATATTGAATTGAAACCTCTTTGTGTAACTAGTTAATAAAAAAGAAAAGAAAAAATACATGGTAATTGGGTTGTAATATATGTTGCCTTCCTCATTACAATGATATTTGGAAAGTTCAAGGACTAAGAACAAATAAATGTCAGAGAGAATTTGTCAGAAAAGAAGACGTACAAATCCTCCTGTGGCCAAAGACAATAGGGCTTTCAAATCCTCCCAACAATTCTCATGAAACAAGTTCTGTTTTCCTGTTCAGCAAAGAAAGTATTTGAAGAGGTGAAAAAATCTGCTAGAAGATTAATCAGGGCAAGTAATGCTGAACACCTTCACTCGGGGATACTATGCTCTATCCATTTCCCTGGGATTGTTGGCATATCCTCTTATGGATTAAAGTTTTAGAAAATAAGTTTTAATATTGGCCATAATTATGTCAATGAAACCTATATAGAAGATAAAACTGGATAAATATGTTTTCCTTTTAAACTACACTCCAAGGCAGCTGATTCAATAAAGAAGAAACTTGTCAGTAAATTTTAATAGTTATCTGCAATCTGAAACAAGTAAACCAGTTAAACTCCTATATCCATATCTGAAAGCAAATATCACAGAATAATCAAGAAATCAATAAACTACTTCATAAACTATGATAGCAATGACTATTTAACATGCTACACCTCTCAGAATTATGGGTATCTGGTGGCAATTTTCATATTGTCCTATTTCAAATAATTCTGTTATCATTTAATATACTAACAAATTGCCATGATGGCTGTGTGACAACTGGAAATGTGCTCTCTGTAGATACAGAAAAACATGGTAGGTAAAAGTGTAGAATTAATATATAGGCAAAAATCAATCAATCAATGCACATAAACAAGAAAAGGCAGAATACTAAGGAGTTCTGAATTGTGATTTTGAATATAATATTATTAAAGAATGTAACAATCTAAGAAAAAAGGCTGTGGTCATTTTATTTTCATCTCTAAAAAGAATTGAGCATTACTTATTATATATATACAATTATATGCATATATATATATATATATATATATATATATATATATATATATATATACACATGGCCTCTTCACTTTTATTTTCAGGAAAATTATGCCAACATGCTGATTAAGAGTGTGGGCTTGGAAACAGTACTGGTTGGTGCTAGTATTTAATTATGGTGAGATTTCAGGCAAATGCACAAGAACTTATACCTACATTTATGCATCTGAAAAATACTAACAGCAATACCTTCCTCAAAACTGAAAATGGAATTACTCATAAAGCACTTGGAGCATGTTTCTAAAATGCATAAACCTCAGTGAAATATTTGCTAGTAGTTAGTGTTACATTAAAAAAAAATCTTTCTCCCTGAGCCAGTTTTATACAGATTTGGATTAGAAACTTCATTTTACTAGTGAGAATAAATTATTTAACAATTAATAGTTAATGCAATTCCATATAAAAATGATTTTTAAAAGTTCTGTGGAATCTATGGTTGGAAATCTAAAATGTCCAATAATCTGAAAGTTTCTGATCAACAAAATGACACCACAGTGGAAGATTATACCTACAACTTGATCTTGTTTTATGGACCAAATCAAAATTTTAGGCACATAAAATACCTTCCATTCAGTAACACTATGGAAAATGACTTCACTGTGTACATGACAATTCATACTTTTTACTGTTAATATATGAATAAATATAAATAATCATTGTCTAGTGGTCATTTGCTGTCAGTGATGATAACTGTCCACAGGTCTGACACAGAGGAGATAGAAACGCCTTTGTTTTATGATGATTGAATTTTTACAAAAGGTTTTCATTGCATAAAATCGTTTAACTGTTGAATAAAATTACATTTGTGCTCTGTGTGTAAGGTGAATATGATGAAAGTAAAATTCATGTTTAGGCTCAGATTCTGTCCTAAGATTCTCTCATTATGCATATGAAATATTACAAAATTAACAGTAAACTGTAATTCTGATATCAGCCTGTGCCAAGATCAAAGAAATATACTTGCCTCCAAGATAATTTGAAAATTTGATTATAGTGATAACACACATTCTACTTCTGCTTACTTATCATCACACTACATGTTTAGAGTTGGGGATAAATGACAAACAACAAAGCTGACAATTCATTTCTTTCTCTCTTTCCTCTTTCTTCCTTGTTCACTTGCTGTTGCTCTCATTTGCCGCCTTCTTTAACAGCATATTTACTAACACTTAAATGCATTGAACAATGCTAAACAATTCAGTCTTGCAATGAAAAGTATCATAATAGATACTACAGGGACAGTTATGTTTATGTTTTAAGAGCATTGTCATCAAGATAAATAATGAAACAAGCAAAAAGTCTGTTAGGAAACAAATTAGAAACATTGTTACTCTAAAATTATTTCTTCATGTCTCATTTCAAATATTCTCTTTAGATGATATCAAGTAAATGTACTCAAAAATCTGATAAATTACCTAAAGATGAACAAAGTCTCAGCAGGAAAACTTCATGCTATCAGAATTATGTGGATCATTCTTGATTGTGTCTCCATCCTTTCTCATATGCGGATTTTCCTGCCTTTCTTTAAAATTGCTTTTTAAGGTGTTATTAGAAAAAAGAAATGCTCCATTCCAAAATTAAAATTTTATCAATTGTTAAGATAATCTATAGGTCATCTTTCTTCATAATAAATCCCTCAATAACATTTCTCAATTAGTTAATTTAGATAATTAGGATTTGAATATCCTTCATTGTTATATTCATTGTATGCTGAAATTTCATTAAAAAATTCTACATACAAGTATGATTCCTTACAAGTTTAAAAGTATTATTAAACAACAGTAAAGAGTTTAAAATCATTTTACCGGTAAGAATAAAGATACTGATAATTGCAGAAAAGTCCACGAGCTGATATTTCAGACAAAGTATGCCTAGGAAGAATGAAGAAAATAAAATTGGAGAACAAACTAAAAAACACTAAATTACAGAAACCAACTAATCAACTGAACAAAAACATTAAAGAGAAATGCTCTTTGTAAATGAATATGATTTCTATACTAATGTTTCATTTTAACACACAAAGTAGAAATGCATGCGTGTCAAAGATTGAAGTTTGGGGAAGAGAGAAAAGAACACAGGTTGTATTATGAGGAATCTTTAGATAGCATCCAAAATAATGCAATGTCTGCTACAAGATCAGGGTAAGCTTTGTCTATCTTGGTCCATTTAACTCATACCAGTTTCAGGCACCCTTGTAAGTTTTCCTTTCCATGTTGCATCAGATCCTTTTTCCTTCAGTGAGGTCAATAGTGGAGACCTCTGAACTCATTACACCGTGTCAGACGGTTATACTGACAGCTCACACTGACGCATTACTGTAGAACCAAGAGTTGTTAAATCTTTCATACTCTATTGTGATTTATTTGTCACAGACTGTCCTTACCTATTTGTCCAGCCAATCCACATACCATTCCCTATTTGAACTCTTCCCTTTTTTAGGTCCAAGGAAACATAGATAATAAAGGCTGGGAAAAAAATAAAACAACATAAGCCCCACTTGGAGGGCTCATGGAGAGCCTTGTCTATCTCAAAATTAAGGAACAAAATGATTATTGAGTATCTTTCACCTACTCTATCTCCTGAGAATCAGCCAAAGTTCTTAGTCCATCAATCTCCTTCAGAACTTTAAGATAATTAAAATTGCCTGCTGAATCACACAGTCTCCATTTGATGAGGTTTTTTTGTTTTTGCTTGCATTCTCCTTACTCACAGCCATTGTTGCTCTGATTGTATTAGTCCAAGGTAGAAATCTGCTTATCTCTCTGGATTTGGGATCAACAGCAACTGTGCAAAATATATGACACTAATGGTGACCTGTTTTTTTTTTCTTTTTTCCTTTCACTCCAATAGCTTCAGTTTCCGTTTACTACATTTACTGTTTCCTGTCTCATACTGCCAAATATCCATGCATCATCTCAACTACTGTGCACACTAACAAGCAAAACTAGTAAGACTAAGGAATGGTGAGTATGGTGATTGTGCTCATTTTATTGATGAAGGCATTCAAGTTTTGGGAGGTTCTATCAGTTGTACAAGGATGCTGTGATGTTAAAACTGAAACACACAAGAAGCTTAGGAACCCTTTCTGAAAGGAATGTAGTCATTCTATTTATTAAATAATTGTGGTGTCTGTTTTGTTGACATTCAATAAGCAACAATTTCATGTTTTATCTAATATTAATAGTCATAATGAATAAAAGCTAAAATGTCCCTTTTCTAAGTGAACTTAAATTATTTGGGTATTTGAACTCATAGTTTTACTGTAAGTCAAAGGGAAATCATTGCATAGTATCAATTTAACTGACTTTTTAGATGCTAAGTGCTACATTTATTGTAAAGATACTGTACAGAGGGGTTATAGTTACCTGAGTAAGGTAATGAGTCCATTTCCTATCAATAAATGCTACATTTTTGAGATATCATATTTAAAAAGACAATTTGTTGCTTTGTACTTGGCCAACATATGGCAATAACCACATTGATAGATCCCATTACTGTGTATAATTTGAAGAGAGAAAATAAATATGTTGAAAATGCATCTGTATGCCCATTTTTATTGAAGGAGGATTCATAATAGCCAAAATATGGAATTATCATAAGTATCAATGGGAGAATGTTAAAGAAAATATTTGAGACAGATTATAATAGATAGATATAAACTATGACAATAAACACAGATGATAGAGAATAGATAGATAGATAGATAGATAGATAGATAGATAGATAGATAGATAGATAGATAGATAAATAGATAGATAGATAGATAGATAGATAGATAGATAGATAGATAGATAGATAGGTAGATGAAGTGGGGTATTATTAAGCGATGAAAAGAGTAAATTACTGTCATTTGCTACATGGATGAGCCTAGAAAGTATTATTTTTTAAGTTTACCTAAGCACAGAAAGAATATAATTTTTCTCTTATATGTGAGACAAAAAACTTAACCTCATAGAAATAAACAGAACAGTGGTTAGGAGAAAGTGGGAAGATGAGGGAGAAAGAGAAAATTACAGTCAAATAGAAAGAAAATTTCTAGTGTTCCCTATAGCACTACAGGCTACAGTTAAAAATAATTTATTGGTCCTTTTAAAATGGCTAGAAGAGAGGACGTTGAATGTTCTCACCAACGAGCAATGAGAAATGATGAGGCAATGGATATGCACTTTACCCTAATTTGATCAATCCATAATGTATACACTTTATCTCAAAAATGCAGAGAAATGTGGAGCCCTGTTTGTCACCATGCACTAATATCAATTCAAAGCAGATCCAAGTTCTGAATGTCAGATCTGAAACTTTTAAATTGCTGCAAAAGAGAGTAGGAGAAATACTGGAACTTATAGGTACAGGTAGAAACTTCTTGAAAAGAGTCCCAGGGGCATAACAGAGAGGAGAAAGACTTGACAAATGACACTACATCAAAATAAAAAGTTTCTGCACAGCTAAAGACATAGTTGCTAAACTAGAAAGACAGACAACCAATTGGGAAAAGATCTTCACTGGCGAAATCTTAGACAAAGGCCTAATATCCAATATATACCAGGAGCTCAAGAAACAAACCCCTATCAAACTTAATAAACCAATCAGTAAATGAGTAAGGGAGCTAAGGAAATACTTCTCAGAAGAAGAGGGAAGATTGGTAAAGAAACACATGAGGAAAAGCTCATCATCCTTGGCCATGAAGGAAATGTACATTAAAACAACTCTAGGATTCCACATCATCCCAGGTAGAATGGCTGGCATTGTATCTTCAAACAATTAATATTGACAGGGGGTGTGGGGAATGTAAACAAGTACAACCACTCTGGACTACAGTCTGGAAGTTCCTCAAAAACTAAACGTAGACCTTCCCTACAACCCAGCCATACCACTCCTTGGAATCTACTCTGAATTACATGAGCCAGGATATGATAAAGACACCTTCACATCCATGTTTATTGATGCAAAATTCACAATAGCCAAGATATGGAAACAACCCAGATGTCCAAAAACAGATGAGTGGACCCAAATAATGTGGAATTTTACTCAGCTCTTAGATTCAATAAGATTATGCCATTTGTGGGGAAATTGATAGAGCTAGAACAAATCACGTTACGGGAGGTAAGTCAAACTCTGAGAGACAAATGGCGCATGTTCTCTCTGATATAAGGAAATTAGATCCAAAAATACATTGGGATATGATAAATTATACAGGATTCTAGACATGCACACACAGTGAGACCAAAAGAAGATACTCTTAGTAGAGAAACACAAAGTCACAATCCCTATGTGGTTATATATATCAAAATGAACTCCAAGATAGGGAAAAAGGAGATCTCTTTGGTTAATTTTTATTTTTGAATCTGTATTCTTTTCTCTATATATGGTATATTCATGTGCATATCTTCAGGAGGGGGGAGGGTACACAATTCAAGCAGTGGAGCTCACTGGACACTGATCTATACAACTCATGGGTAGAGACAGGAGGGAGTAACTGTGAGAGAGTGAAGGAAAGGAAGACACTACGAAAGGAAAGGAACTCATAACTTGCCTCACGTAATCGTGATCACCTTTAAAATAACAATAAAGTAATTTTCAAAAAAATTTTAAAACTAGCCTAGATGAAAGTATTTTACAGACGTTCTTTTCACACACACATGTGTGTATAAGTTCCTGGAATTTAGTTTGTAGACAGCTATTTTACATGTCAGATCTTCAAAACATTGACTACAACTGCTTATCTTTGTTCTTCTCCTACATCCAGTGATGTGCGTGTGTTGCTTTTATTTCAATTGTGCATATACTTTGAATTAAAATAAGATATTTTTCTGATTTCTTCGGGAATATTCTTTGCTGCAAACCCACACCAGTGTAGCTCTTCCACCCCTTAACCAGTTGTTCTCTCTCTCTCTCTCTCTCTCTCTCTCTCTCTCTCTCTCTCTCTCTCTCTCTCTCTCTCTCTCTCTCTCTGTTTTCTCCTAAGAATATGACTTTGCGTTTAAGCCTGTAAGCATTCTGCTGATGGTAATTATGCTTGTTAATTTATTGTTAAAAGATGATCACCTATTAAAATATGCTCTTCTGCAATAATGATAACAAATCAAGGAACAAAACGGTGTGACAGGGTAACTGACTGGAAGCTTTCCTGTGGGAAATATAAAACACTTTGCCATTCATTAATTTTGAAGTCAGGACTCAGAAGTGTACATAGTCTTTCAATGAATCTCTTGTGCTTAAAGATCTGAAACACATGGAAAATTCTTCCTCTCTCTAATTTTCCATTATGTTTTATCTTACTATCTTCAACCTTTGAAACTAAGTTCCAAATGTTCAAATAAAAAGAGGTAGGTATAGTCTTCTTTTCCCAAGCAATGTGTGGATTATGGACAAAGGTTAAAAAGAGAGGAAAATGAAATACATAATAATAGCATTCAAATTCCATGTGCACCCAAGAGCCTGTGACATTATCATAATGCTTCTATTATGGCAATTGCGGAAATTAAATACCTGTAGATTTGACCCTAAGGAGTTGACTGTAGTGTTTGCTGCAATAAACACTTACTGTAAATGCTTAACCTTGAGTAGATTCTGTATTAATACAATTCCACAACAGCTATTTTGACAAGTGTCAAGATATATTTAATTGTTGAACCATACGAAACCACCCCATGCTATATTCTTCCTTATCTAAAGTGCACTGATTATTTCTTAGAAGGGTACTTCAAATGTTTTGAAAAATAATGCAATAAATCTAGAAATAAGTGACAGATCTGCCACAAAAATTAAAGATTACTATATTAAAGGAAATATGAAATGAATGTAGATCTTGCTATCCAATAAAAAGACTTCACGTTCAGAGACAACCTGCATATCCTAAATACCATAGGTCTGTGTATTCTAAGCAATAAATGCAGTTATAGATTTTTTTCGTTGCTTTTTACTTACACTATATTAATTCCTCTTTCTGATCATACAGTATGGGCAGTTTTATTGAAATAAAAGAAAGTATGTTTAAACTTTATCACATCAACTATTCCACAGTCTGTTAGTTTACTCATTTATATAAGTGATTTTAACACTAAGTGTATGGGGGGATTTTTTTGTTTTGTTTTTTCTTTGTTTTTTTTGTTTTGTTTTGTTTTGGTTTGGTTATGAGGCTTGAACTCTGGGCCTGGGCACTGTCTCTCAACAATTCAGCTCAAGGCAAACACTCTACCACTTGAGCCAAAGCTTCACTTCTGGGTTTCTTGTGGTTAATTGGAGATAAGAGTTCCACAAAGTTTCTTGCCCAGGCTGGCTTTGAATCATGATCTTCAGATCTCAGCCTCCTAAGTAGCTAGAATTACAGACGAGAGCCATCGGCAACCAGTAGTCTCCTCATATACATCCTTTCACCACTATTACACCAAAACATTCAGGATTTCTCAAAGTCACAAAAGGCAAGCTCACTACAAACCCTATTGATAAACTTTTATACAATTCATTCATCTATTTTCCTCTTGTTTACTACTTTCATTCTATCTTAGCCAAAATAGAATTATGCTTGATTAAACAACACTTGATAAACACACCCCATTTTCATACAATCAGATAATAGTTATTTAAAGGACAAGTGCATTATAATATGCAGCATTGCCTATTACAGTCTCAAAGAAAATAGAGAGGGAGGAAGTTTGCATAATCATTCAAGGCTCCAAACCAGAGATGACAGGCATGAGTCAATACATTGTCTAGAACTACTAATACACACTAAACCACAAAAGATAAAAAGATGTGCCCCAGCAGGGCGCCAGTGGCTCAAGCCTGTAATCCTAGCTACTCAGGAGGCTGAGATCTGAGGATCACGGTTCAAAGCCAGCCCAGGCAGAAAAGTCCTCAAGACTCTTATCTCCAATAAACCACCAGAAAACCGAAAGTGACGCTGTGCTCAAGTGGTAGAGCGCTTGCCTTGAGCTGAAGAGCACAGGGACAGCACCCAGGCCCAGATTTCAAGCCCCACGACCAACCAAAAAAAAAAAAAAAAAGTGCTCCGACAAGGAATGGGGAATGTGAAAATATTTGGTAGATTGCACTAGTAGTACTAATTGTAACTTACTACTATTTGTCAAAGCTCCATACTATAATGAGGAAAACTGTCTCTTCTATCAAAGAGCCTTGTTTAAAAGTTCTTGCTTTGACCTGGTGGCCAGGCTCTTGTTAGGAGAAAGAGGAGCTGCTTTGGGATAAGTAAGAATTTTGAAATGTAATTTGTCTTAAGCTGGATTTTTCCAATATGTGTCAGAACACACACCTTAGATTGTTCAAGAAATAGCAGAGGGTTTGGCATCTGTTTTGAGGTTACTTGTGTATTGTTAGTCTTATTTCACTGTTTTTAATGGTCACCTTTTGTAAATACACAGTATACTTTAATCAAACTAGCCAATTGGGAACTGAGTGTGAACTTGGGGTCAATGCAGTTACAACCTGCTGCATTAGAAATAAAAATGGAGCAGCCTCTGTTCTGTGTGCTTGCTTGCCATATATTTGGCTGATGGTTCATCCTTCTGCAGAAGTAAATTTAGCCTTGCTGAGACAATTCTTTATTTTCTTGTCTATTGTTGTGATTCCAACAGTTCTTTGAGAGCATATTTATAACAGGATGATAGTCAAATCCATCAGTTTATGTAATCTCTCTCTTTATGTCTCTCTCTGTGCCTCTCTCTGTGTGCCTGTCTGTCTGTCTCTGTCTGTTTCTCTGTGTTTCTCTCTTTCTCTTTCTGTCTCTCTCTCATATACTTCCTACAAGTTCCTTATCCAATGAAAGTTCTTCAAAGAATAGTCAGTGTACATCCTTTTCAAGCTCAAGTTTCTTTTCTTCCTCAAGAGAGAGGCACTATGGCTATTCACTTCCTGTCCAATACAATGTATGTCTCAGAAATACTCCATATTTAAAGATGTTTACAAATAGATTAATGAGAGTTTGAAGATATAGGCATGGATGAAAGGAATTACACTGATGTATAATTCAGAAAAATATTATAATGCTATAATATGCATATGATCACTCAATTAGTAAGGAAATGAAAATTTATACATATTCTTTAACATGCCCTTTCTTGGATTCTGATTGATTAACCTAACAATAATTAGTAAGTAAAACAAACTAGAAGGAAGATGAATCAACAAAGCAATCTGATAAGTCACAATGAAAGCAAAGCTATACAATGTAAGCAATAATCTACCCCAATGTAAAAGTCTCAAATGTAATATTATGCTTGCAGTTAAGTGCTGGGAGTGGTAGAGAGTAATAATTTTCTTCCTTTCCTACTGTTACCTTAATGTAAATAAGTATGTTTACTACAAGTGAAAATTTGTAAAATACATATGTAATGATGAAAATATCTGTGAGAAATTTAGAAACAGAAACCAATCAAAGCCCTTGAATAGAATACATGATGTTAATTTAGAAACAAAATTTTTGTATTTCTCCTTATTTCAACAAATTAAAGTGCATGTGTAAAATTTCAATTACCCCACAATAGTTCAGGGAAAAATGCAATAATCCAGAAATGTGAATATATATCAAAATCTTTTAATTTAAAAGTGCTTAGGACACATACTTGTTGTCGGAGAATTCTTCTCACTCGCACCTGAATTAATACTCAATGAAACTTTCCAAACAAGTTGATGGAAAATCAAACATCCATAAAACATGTCAAAATTTATTTGATTTTTTTGGTGGCAGTCCTGTGGCTTAAACTCTGAGCTTGGGATTTAACTGTTTAAAACTCAGAGTCCATGAGATTTTGTGCCTAAGGCTCTTGCTCTTTCACTTGAGCCACAGCTTGGGGCTAGCAGTTTTGGTGTTTAATTGGAGATAATACTCTCATGAACTTTCCTGCCTGAGCTGATTTTGAGCCTCAATCCTCAGATCTCATGAGTAACTAAGATAAGCCTGGTCCTTTTTGGAAATTTTATCAGCAACATTTGCTTTCATATCTTTTAAAAATATTTTATTAGCATACATTAGTTAAATGCTAATAAAAGTTTTCATTGTGCTGTTATCTATACATGCATACAATGTGCATCTACCAAATTCATCCTTTCTCCTTTAATACTTCTTGTCTCTCTTCTTAAAAGGTGTCATTATTCTATTTTCATATAATTATATAAAGTACCATGTCTACCTATCTCACACTCTCATTTTTGCCCTCCACTATTCAGTGAATACTCACACTCAAATAGAACCTTTATTGTATTCTTCTTTTTCATTCTAAAGACTATATTCCACATATACTTGAAATATTTGTCTTTCTCACATTTGCTTTTCACTTAAGATGACCTCTAGTTGCACCCATTTCCATTCTTTGCTATGTCTGAATAATACTCCATTGTTTACATATAAGGTATATTCTCAGTCCATTCATTAACTGATGGAAACCTAGGGTGATTGTCAGTTTTGATTGATATAAATAATAATCTTTAAAACGAGTATGTTGCTGGCTCATGCATTTAATCCTAGCTACCCAAGGGGCTGAGACCTGGGGATGATGGTTCAAAGGCAGCCCAGGCAAGAAAGCCCTTGACCCTCTTATCTACAATTAACTACTTAAAAGCAGGAAATGGTGATGTGGCTCAAAGTGGTAGAGTGCTAGCCTTGAACACAAAAACTCAGGAGAGCACTCAGCCCCTGAGATCAAGCCCCAGGACCAGAATAACAATTATGTTGAATTGCAGAACCATATAGTAGTACTAGGTTTAGGTTTTAAAGGAACTTTTGTACTATTTCCATATAGGCTGTACTAATTTACATTTCCACCAAGATGTTTCATTGCCAATAATGGTTGTTTATTTTCTTGATGATAAACATTCTGAAGTGAGATGGAATCTCTATGATGTTTTGATTTGTACTTCTTTTATATCTATAGATGTTGGATATTTCCTATATTTACTAGCCATTTATACTTCTTTAAAGAACTGTTGATTTGCCCATTGATTAACTGGATTATCTATTCTTTGGACTGAATTTTTGTAACTCTTCATACATTCTGGATAATCATTCTATTTAGTTATCTAATAAATAACTGGCAAAGATTTTCCTCTATTCTGAAGGATTTATTATTATTATTATTATTATTATTATTATTATTATTATCATTCTTACTCTATATTGCACCTGGCATAAGCTTTATAATTTGATATAATCCCATCTTTAAACCCTTGTTATTATTTCCTGAGCAGCTGGATTTTTACTCAGAAAAGCATCACCTTTGTCTTTATATTCAAGAGATTTTCCTACATTATAAAAAGCTAACATTTTAAAAATATTCAACCTCAGATAAAATGCAATTGAAAGCTATAACAGTGTATTATTTGGATATCCACTGACTGACAGAAATAAAAGTTTGGCAACACACTTAAATGGTCTGACTGTGAGAAAACAGGCAGACTCTTGTATAAATAATAAATATGGATATTGTAACAGAGTAGCGATTTAGCTATATATATATATATATGTATATATCTATGAAATGTCAGTATATTATGACTCAAAAATCCTATATCCAGAAACTTATCTTGAGGCTAATATATTCATGTATTAAATAATATATAAGCTTCAAAATTGATTGTAATGACAAAATGATTTGAAAGAAAGAAAATACCTGGAAATAGATCTTGAGCAAATTAACTCTAAGATAAATGTATCTGTGAATAGAGGTATCCTGCTCCTTAAAAAAACTATTCTATTTATTAATACAAAAATGTCATCACCAGTTATTGCTAGAAGAAAACCACAAGGAATGTATACAGTCACTAATAGGTTAACTTTTGTTTATAATGAAGGTAAGAATATGCATTTGTATTTGTTTGTACATAAAGAGAGAATCTAGGGGGAAATCAAATAAGATGGTGGTGTGGGCTGGGTAAAAGGGCTGGCACAAGGAGCCCATCTTTTCTTCTATACCTCTTTGGATTCTTTGATTTTCAAACGATGTGATCATTTTACTTAAAAAGTTGAATAGTAAGCAATAAAAATATGATGATAAAACTTTCATACATTTGCCCAAATTCTTTACATACCAAACGATATTGCTTAACAATCTGGGGCTTCCTAGGTGTAAAGTTTCCAGTGAAGACCAAAGACACACTTTTAACACAATAACCAAACTGGAAGTTTTCTTCATAAGTTCTCATTTTGAATTTATGCATTTGATTGGTAAGTGTATGAGTATGTGATACAAATCAATACTGGAAACACTGATAGGACACTCCTTCCAGAGCTACTAGGATATATTTTCACCCTACAAAAACATTAAGATTTCAGACTAAATAGGCATTTGCATTGAAGCTGTTATCAGTCAGAAGACATATGGTTATCTTCCTATGAACCAGTGAATGCTTGATCACTACTAAGCTGAATTGAATGAAATATTTTTTACATTTTAGATAATGAAATAATTGTAATGCAGGAAACAGAACTGTCAATGCAAATGGATTTTACACTAAGACTGTCTCCATTCAATGGAGGGGTCACTGATAACGAATACAAACGTAAGATTTTATACTTAATTTAAGCAAAACTGATTTCTTCTAGTCTCCATAATCTCCTACTTTTCCTTGACCATTAAGATGAAATCTAAATCTTTTCATTTTCATTGGCATCTGCCTTCCATTTGGAACATTATAGGAATTGCTCTTCTTGTTTTCACAAAAAATGGCAAAAATAAAAAAAATATATTTTCTAGTACTCACATAATTGTAATTGCTTATTACTACAACTTGTAGATGTAGTCACTAAGTTATATAGATAGGGACACAAATACTGTTTTCCTTTCTTTCTATTGTTTCTAATGAATTTATAATGTACCATGTGATTTTTTTTGTTTCTTTGTATGTTCTTTCCCTATGGTATAACCCCTGTTTTCACTGTATTTGATGTCAGTGCCCTGCATCTTGTATATACACTTCTCTAATTTGGGGAAGGGAAGGGAAAAAACAAAATGCTTAAATAGGGATACAGGTTAACCCATTGTAACAATCAGATGTACAAGACACTAGATTGAAAATGAACTTTAAAACTTCGGGGAGAGGGGTAGTTGTGGAGGTGGGAGGGAAGGGAAAAACAAAGGAAGAAACAAAAATGTTAGATGGGAATGTACTCATTACCTTGCTCATGTAACTGTAAACCCTCTGCACAGTATTTTTATAATAAAAATGTAGAAAAAAAGAAATAACTGCAATCAGATTAAATCAGTAAAATTTCAATAATCATTACAAAAAATAACTGTAATCAAATTAAATCAATCAAATTTCAATAATTATTAAAGTTGAATAAATTTTATTAATACATTACCACTTTTAAAGTCAATATGCCTCTGTTGTATCTCTATAAAATCAGTTGGGTGATGTTCTTCATTAGTTAGCAATTCATGAAGATCCTGGGGTGGGGGAGTGGAAGAATAACTCATAAGTATCTTGAAAATGGTACAAAAAGAATTATGAAATAAAGGTAGAGATAATGCCAGTCTATTACTGGGTGATTATAGAAAGTACTTGTCTTAATCCATTTGGACTACTATACCAAAGAGTATCATAAATGGGGTGGCTTATCGCAGGCAGAAATTTAATTTTGCACTTTGAGGTGCAGATGGTCCTTAGCTATAATTTCAGCTACCTAAAAGTCTGAGATCTGAAAATCAAGGTGTGAAGCCAGTTCTGGCAGATAAACCAGAAAGACTGTTATTCCAATTAACTAGCCAAAAGCTAGAAATTGAGGTGTGGCTCAAGTGACAGAGATCAACCAATGGTGGAAAAAGAAAATTTCATCTATTCATAGAGGAGAAGAGTGTCTCTCCTTAGAACCCATGACTAAGGCAAGAACAGATTCTCTGATTGGTGAGGGATTGCATTCAGCTTTATTGCTGGGTACCTTCTTGTTGAGTCTTTACAAGGTAGGACTTTCATGGGCCAGGATGCTCCCTGATCTCTTTTATAAGGGTACAAATCATATTTAGAGGAACAGAACCACTGCTATTACTTTGAAGGGACTGAGTTTCAATTGATTAATTTGAGGGGATGTCGAAACATTCAGATACAAATCCCTCCCAACTATGATCCATCATTCCCTTTGATTTCCAAGATGGTAGGAAATATAGACAATAAGCATACAGACCAAAAAGTAGCAGTAAATAAGAAGCATTAGCATTTATCCTGCTTATTATAGATGTAGTTTTTACTTATTATACTTCTAGCTAAATAATTCAGTCAATACTATACATATGTTAACATTAACATTCTTTGTGTTTTCGGTAAAATATTTCCGAACTAACAAAATTAATTTCTTTGAGCCTTAAATAGTCCTTTATTTCTTTACCAGGAAAAAGTCATACTGATATTTGAAAGTATAGTTAACAAAGTTGAAAGCAATCCTATTTTACTTCTAAAATATAAAGGTTTGTCAAAGACAATGAAACAAAGATATAATTATGTGCAATCATATTTTAAAATGTAATCGTTTTTCATAAATTGTACAAAAAGCAATTAAAATCTAGTCCAAGAAGAAAAAGCCAATTGTTTTAAAAAATATTGAGAAGAAATTTCACTAAACTATTAGAATAATAATATGGGTTAGAACAAAATGCAAATCTTATTTTGATTTATTTATATTATACTACAATTCAACACTAAATAGCCTATTTTCTCAAATTGTGAGGAAAATATAAATAACAATCAAAAACATACAACACATGACATAATTATGACAGTATCCAGGTTACTGCAGTAGATAGTCCTCTCTCTAACCAATACATTTGTTTTATCTAGCCGGGGAAATTGCAATTTGATTTCCATTTAAAGATTATATTTAAATATGAACAGACAAAAAAAAACTAAAAAGTTTTCACAGGATATCCAAATCCCCAACCTTAACATATTAAGTGAGACATTTTCGTAGATCATGTTGCTGTTTGAAATGAGAGATTGAAATATCACCAGAAATAACCATTTATGTATGGATAATGCTATAGATCTGGAAATACTACACATGTCCTTTCCTTTAATTGTCAGAACAATGCTAAGGTGTTAAATCAATTTGACTCAATTTAAAAAGTACACAAACTTTTTTACACCTGCCCTACTTAGGACGATAAACTCCATGGTGTAATTTTTATTGTATGTTTGATTGACTGACTGATTTGGGTCAGTCCTGGAGCTTGACCCCATGGCCTGAGTGTTTGCTCAAGGCTCATACCACTTGAACCACACCACCTCTTCAGGATTTGGGTGGTTAAATGAAAATAAGCATCTCATGGAATGTCCAGACCCGGATGGCTTTGAGTCACCTTCTTCAGTTCTTACCCTCCTATGTAGCTAGGATTACAAATGTGAGTATGAGCCACCTGGTATCCACATCATGGCCTGAATTTATGAGTAACAACCTAAAGCTTCAATTTATTCTATTTTTTATTTTAATTTTATTGTCAAAGTAATGTACAGAGGGGTTGCAGTTATATAAGTAAGGTAGTGATTACATTTCTTGTCTAACTTGTTACCCCCTCCTCCATTTGTTCTCTTTTCCTTCCTCCATCCTCCACCAGTTTGTACAGATCTTTTCCAACATTTGTCTTGTGAGAACTGCTATTGCATAGGTTCCCCCTTTGTCCTGTCTCACCATTTTGTTGCTCCTCTTCCCTTCCCTAGTTCAGATAAACATATGTACAATACCCAGGATACAAAAATCAAATACAGGGACAACAGGGGATAAACCTTAGTTGGGGAAACACAAAAGAAAAATGAAATCACAGAGTACATTGGGAACACCAACAAAGAGAAACCTCTTGTATACATGTCTTGGAGTTCAGTTTGCTTAGCATCATCTTTATGGTTCTTTGTAGATAGCCATTGAGCTATTCTGCTCATCTGCTAAGATTATCCTAGATGTTTATAATCTATGTTATACTTACTTCCCATTTATACAGACTATTTCCAGATTACTTCTGATTGGTACTATAGTGAAAGTAAAACTTCTACGAAACCCAACTCTAATTTAAAAATATCGGACACCAAATGAGTACATTAGTAACATTACAGAATACAAAACAATCTTATATATAAGATATCATGATTTCTAGATAATCTAAGTAAATAAATATTTTCTATAAATATAAATGAATTTTTAAAAATGATAAATACAGAAATTAATTGAAATCACTATAAAAATGCATTTCTAAACCAGGTACCAATGGCTAAGCACGGTAATTCTAGCTATTCAAGATGGTGAGATCCAGAGAATTGAAATTTTAAGCCAGTCCATGCAGAAAAGTTTGAAGGGGTTTGCCTTTGATTAATCAGCAAAAAGTCAGTGTGGAGAATTACCTTATGTGGTAAAACACTAGCCAGGCAAGCAAGTTTAGCAAGAAGCCTTGTGTATAAACCTCTAATACTAGCAAGAAAACAAAAATAAAAAACAAAAATCCCACAAACAGCCTTTATATACAATGGGGAGAAACAGTCAAATTTTGCAACAAAATACCATTCCATAATAGAATCAAAAACTATATAATGTGAAATATCTGTATACTAAAACTGTAAAACAGAGCCAAAGGTTACTAATGATGTCCTTAGTAAAGAAAGAACAACATGCTGTTTGTTACTTTTCATTACAGTGTTCATCATTGATTAGAAATATCAGTATTTTTAAGATACTAGTTCCTTAAGTTCACAAATAAGAATCCTTATATTACCAATGGAACTCTAGATAACACTATGTGGAAACTAATAAATCATTTCAGAAATTCTTATGAAATGCAAATACCTAGAACAGTAGAACTTTCAATAATTTTAGATGTATTGTAAAGCTACAGTAAGAATGACTGAATTGTCAACAAAACTGAAAAACAGTTCAATGGAAGAGAATAGAGCTATATATCAAAATAAAGTATTTGCAATGATGTATCTGATAAAGGACTTATATACTGAGTGTGACAAAAAAAAACCTTCCAAGGTAAATAATTTAAAAAATAACAATTATAAAACGGGCACAAGAATTTAAACATTTCATCAAAGATATACAGGTTACAAAGCCCAGCTGAAAAATTACAACAACACTATTATTATGAAAATTCAGGGCTGAGAATATGGTTCAGTGGTCGAGTGCTTGCCTCACATGCATGAGGCCCTGGGTTCGATTCCTCAGCACCACATAAACAGAAAAAGCTTCAAGTGGTGCTGTGGCTCAAGTGGTACAGTGCTAGCCTTGAGCTGAAGAGCTAAGGGACAGTGCCTAGTCCCAGAGTTCAAGCGCCATGACTGACCAAAAAAAAAAAAAAAAGAAAAGAAAAGAAAATGCAAGTAAGAGTAGTGAAATACTATTATAACTACAAGCCCTGTCCAAAATGAAATCAGTTACCATATCAAGTGCTTAGTGTTTTCCTTCTCTGAAGAAGAAATGAAATTCCTATATATTGCTGGTTGGAATATAAAATTATATAACAATCTTGGAAGCAATTTCTGGCAGTACCTTACTTGAATATATGTCTACCTGATAATTCAACTATCAAGAAATGAAAAGTGTGAATTTTAAAAAGTCTTATCTCCAAATGATTACAACTCAAAGATGAAAATAACACAAGTATCTTTCCACAGGTAATTAGGTAAACAAGTTGTAGCATGGATGTAATGGAATATCACTAAGGAATAAAAAATATGTTTTGAGATATAATACAAATAAAAGGAGGAAGAAAGTGATGGAGAGAGAGAAAGAACGAAAGAACGAAAGAATGAAAGAACGAAAGAAAGAAAGAAAGAAAGAAAGAAAGAAAGAAAGAAAGAAAGAAAGAAAGAAAGAAAGAAAGAAAAGAAAGAAAGGAAGGAAGGAAGGAAGGAAGAAGGAAGAAAGAAAGAAAGAAAAAAGAAAGAAAGGAAGGAAGTAAGAAAGAAAGAAAAAAAAGAAAGAAAGGAAGGAAGAGAGAGAGAGAGAGGTCAAAGAGTGATGTCCAAACTAATTTTCATTGTAGGCATCCAACTGGTACATATATATGTGTCAAATATTTTCTATATGCCAAATATTTTCTATATTTTTTAAGTTAAGTGGATTTCCTAATGTAAAACATTGAGTTTAGTCACAAATTTGTTTCTCATCTCTGAAACATTTTTGACATTTTAGAGGAAATAGCAATTATTAACAACTACAAAGTTTTCCACATGAAAAATTTAGGAAGTTTTAAAAACAGTGTAACTTCTTGTTACCATGACTACTATGTAGTTCATAAAATACTTTTTTGTTAAGTGTGTTGAGGAAATACCTGGTCAAGATTAGATATTTATATTTATTTCCTTACACATTTTTTTCATTTTCTGGAAGGAAAAAAATTCAAAGACCTAACAATACTTTAAAAATCAACAAAAACATGTTAACTATTGAACAATTATAGAAGTTAAATATTTTATTATGCACTCAATAAATTTGGTACTAAATATATAAATAATAATGCCAGTAAAAGTAGGTGAGCAAGACATAGTGATATATGCCTATAATTTCAGAATTTGGGAGGTAAAAGTAGGATAATAGGTTCAAAGCCAGCCTAGGCTATATATTAAGATTCTGTCTCAAAATTAACACAGAACAAAATTATCTCTACAGATAACTTTTTTTTTGGAATTTGAGTTTTAAAGGAGAAATCGTACTGCTTAGTTATCTCATTCACTTTTCAAGGAGAAACATTTTTGCCAATAAGAATTATTTTATTTTTATTATGCATCTTTTATTTTATTTTTTCAGATTTGAATCAGTGCCCCGACACTGTCTTTGAACTGTTTCTCTCAAGGCTAGTGCTCTGCCAGCTTTCAGACACAGAACCAATTCTGGTTTTCTGGTGGTTAATTGGACATAAGAGTCTCACAGACTTTTCTGTCTGGGCTGGCTTTGAACCATGATCTTCCGATCTCAGTCTCCTGAGTAGCTAGTATACAGATATAAAACACTGGCACACAGCATTTATTTTTATTTTTGATTGTTTTTATTTTTATTTTATTTTATTTTATTTTGTCGGTCGTGGGGCTTGAACTCTGGGCCTGGGCGCTGTCCCTCAGCTCTTCAGCTCAAGGCGAGCGCTATACCACTTGAGCTACAGTGCCACTTCCGGTTTTCTGGTGGTTTATTGGAGATAGGAGTCTCAGGGTTTCTCCTGCCCGGGCTGGCTTTGAACGGCGATCCTCAGATCTCAGCCTCCTGAGTAGCTAGGATTACAGGCGTGAGCCACCAGCGCCCGGCTGATTGTTTTTATTTTAACAAAGCATAGAAAAACCATTTCTGCTTACAGTCTTCTTCCAAGATTCTGAAAATATGGATAAATATTGATAAAATGATACAATTACTTCATCCCTATTCATTAGTGAGTTTGTTTTATATTCTTATTTTTACCATTGTCCTTGCCTAGTTTCTGCATCGTTGTTGCTGAGATTGATGAGATATTTTGAGTTTTACTCCTGATCCAGCTTGGCATCAGAAAATATATTCAAACTCCCTCACCTGACACATATATTTTGTGCTATGGACAGAGTCCACCAGAAATTTCCAAACAAATTATACAGACCCTTACTATCAATCAAAGACAGAGCTTAGAAACAATGAATAGGGATTTTACCTGAAGCCTGCTAGAATTTCAAAATCTAAGAATCTGCTCCAGACCTACTAAATCAGAGTCTGTGTTTAATAAGATCATCAAGTTCTTTGTAAACTAATTAAAATTTGAGAAACATTGATATAGACCACTAGATTCACCAGGCTATTCACAAGCATTGATCCAGTAGGACTCATGGTCAAATATATAGGGAGGTATTGACTTAAATTAGGTTAAAAAATGGTCTTCACTGTGGTGTTTTCCAGACATAGCTAATAAACAATTTTTTAAAGAATTCCCCTTACAGAGAACATGCTAAACTAACAATGTTTAAGAATATATGATAGAAATGTGAGATTTCTTAGAATTAAGACTTCAAAGAAGTCTTGGGATTGAATAAGCATACATCTCCCAATGTGAAAAGGAACCCACAAAGAATCCTGAAAGTTCTGTGAACCATACCTATAACCCTAACCAAACACAACTTTCTTTTTTGGCATTCTGTCATTTGTATGGGCTTTCATACATGCTTATTCACACTTGAGAGAGGACTGTGAAGTTTGCAAGACTGCATCAACAATGTATATTTTTTAAATAAAATGATTAATGTGAAACATTATGGAAGTTGTCAGGTCATTTTTTTTCTTATTGAATTTATGGCTCAATTTAATCTATATTATAGCTAATGATGCAAAAATTACATACGTACATTTATTCATCTTGTTGGGTGCTAGTGGCTCATACTTATAATTCAAGCTATTCTAGAGATTGAGACATAGAGAATTTGAGGACAGCACAGGCAGAAAAGCCAATAGATTGTATTTCTAAATTAGCCAGCAAAAATCAGACTCAGACATATACTACTTATAGCAAATAAGGGAAACCATGGGACCTATGTTTCTTTGGGCCAGGCTTACTTCACTTAATATCTTTCCAAGTCTTTCCATTTCCTAACAAATGGGGCAATGTCATTCTTTCTGATGGAGGCATAGAATTCCATTGTATATATATACCACATTTTCTTGATCCATTCATCTACTGAGGGGCATCTGGGCTTTCACTATATTTGATGTTGATATAATTTGTGGAGGGCAAGGGAAAAAACAAATCATTTAAATAGAGATACAGGTGGACCTATTGCAACAATGAGATGTACAAATCGTTAGGTCAAAAAATAAACTTTACAACTTTGGCCGGGGTGGGGGGGGGGAGGAATGGGAAGGGGAAACAAAGGAGGAGGCAACAATGCTTGATAAGAAATGTACTCATCTTGCCCATATAATTGTAACCCCTCTATATGGTATTTTCACAATTAAAAAAAAATCAGAGCCAAAAACATGGTTCAAGGTAGACTGCCTTCCAAACACACCAATAGTGCACAAGGCCTTGAATTCAGGATCCAATATTGGCCAAAACAGAAAGAAAGAAAAGAAAAAGAGTGAGAGAGAAAACGGATATTTATAAAATGTCCATTTTTAATTTTTAAAAAATGCTGAGCATCTGCTGCAAGCTATGAATAAATAAATGAAACCAGATTTTTCCCTCCTATGGGGATAAAACAAAACAAAAAATAACAATAGGAAAAAAATCAAGGGCATTGGGGAAAAGACCAACAATATTGTTTACAAATATTGACAAGAGGGCAGGGTTGAACTGTAATCCCTGGGAGAAAACAAATACACAACGTGATCTTCTAATCATCTCAGCATTCTGTCTGGAAGTATTTTCTAGTTGCAGAGCATGAGGCCTCACAGATTAGAAGAAACACGGATTAGTGTTTGAGGAGGTAGAGTAAGTTAAATGTATAAGGCAGAGCACTACAGCTGATTAGAGCTATACAGAGAAAAAGAACAATAATAAGCGGTGCACATACAGTCTGAAACTCCATGGGGCCTAGGATAAAAAGTACAGAGTGCTATGAGCTAAGTCATTCCCAGTGCTCTACCTTAGCCAGTATACTTTGACATCCTGAATGCCTTAAGGCACTGAGCGGAGAACCCAAGGAGTCACACTAGAGCAGGAGAGGTGAAGTTTCCTGAAATAAACACTACTTCAAGCTGTCTACCATCGTGGATCATAATTCAACTGCCTGTGGGGTAAACTTCTCTAAAATAAAAACCCAGATACTCAGTGCTGTAACATAAGAAACAGGCTTGAGGCCAGGAGAAAAGTCAAACAATAGAAAGAAATACTGAAATAAACACCCCTTGTAAATATCAAGGATATCAAGGACACACATATTTATCAAAATTTATTCAACTGCCAAAAATGAATGCATTTGTACATAAAATTTATTCTTAAATATAAATTATTCCTTAAGTAAAATCACATGACTAATTATATAAATATTTTATATAATTCTATATATATATTAACTAAAAAATAATACATGCACTTGAATTTTGCTATGTTAGCAAATTATGGCCTCAAATGTTCAATTCTGTCTTTGCCTCAAAGTCCTGGGATTATAAATATGTGCTACTCTGCCTGCTTGTAGTACCAAATATCTTCTAAATTATATATTGAACTTCCAATTTATTAATTTTGTTCATATACACAGGTATTTGGTGATGGTTAACTTTGAAACTGTAGCTTCACATTTGCTAGGCAGATGCTTTACTAATAGAGTCAAGTCTCCAATTTCTTTTGCTTTTACTCATTTTGGAATAAATTCTCACAATTTTGCCCAGAATATGTCTTGGATGATGATCCTCATTATAATGGCTGCAACATTTCTGTGATTACAGACAGAAGCCATCAAACTCAGTTTATCTGTATAGGATTTCATTAATTTTGCCTGAATCGGCTTCAAATTGTAATCCTTCTCCACCTCCCAGTACTTGTATCAATGAGTGATCCTTACTAAATCGAATATTTTAATAGAAATTCATATAGAAATGTGTACTCTGGTAAATATTTTACTGTAATACTAATGAAATTATAATATACTATATAACAAGTTATTATAATTAATATAAAAATGATAACAAATTTGGATGTCTGAAACTGAATTTTTCAGCATTGATAGTAAAAATACAATATAATACAATTATTATTGAGAAGATGTAGTATGCATTAGACAAGTAATACCTTACACAAACAAATGCTAGATATGTTCAGGTTAGAGTTAGTAATACTGCAATTTAAGGAAAATTCTGTTTTAAAATGAAATCAGTTATATCTTAGAAAACCTTCCTATTTTGTCTTTTTAATTTTTATTAACATTAGACAGTGATAACATGACTGTTTCATTTTAACATGTTTATTTTACATGAGAAATATCCCCTCTCATTTTTCCTCTTTTTTCCCCTAATTTCCAGACCAATCTCAACAAAACATTATTTAAAAAAACGAACAGGAATAATGGTAATAAGTGAACAATAAATCTACAAACACTTTTAGTAATTGTGCCATGGTATATTGCATGTGGATTCAGAAAAATCTAAAAATGGCCCCTACCTCTCTGAGTTTACATTTTAGATAGAAAAGGGCTCCCAGCCAAAAGAGAAAAAAAATCATCTATATGTGTATAACCATACATGTATATAGAATCACAGATTATATGGCTTCCATCTCTAAATTTTCCAAATCTTCAGTGCAGTTCATTATCCATTGAATTGTTACAGCTGTTTTTCAGTTGTCTTCACTTGTTTTGAACTGTTACTAAAGCATTTATTTTAACTGCAGTTTTCTTCTTTGTATTTTGTGTCTTCCAGTTCTTCAGGGATGTGTGTTATAGTAAACAATATGGTATAGAGGAAATATTCTTGGAAACTTATGTAGAAAAAATTATATTAAGTGAAGTAAGCCAGGCCCAAAGAAACATAGGTCCCATGGTTTCCCTTATTTGAAATATCTAGTATATGTATGAGTCAAGCGGAAAAGGTCAGATGTCAGGAAAATGAACCCTTAGATGTGTATTTTAATGTTTTTTTCTTTCATGCATGTGTTTCTAATGCATTTATAATATTATCTCTTTGTTGCTTTGTATGTCCCTCCCCCACAGTATAACCCCTGCTTTCACTATATTTGATGTCAGTATAACTTGTGGAGGACATGGGGAAAAACCAGTTGTTTAAGGATACAGGTGGACCTGTTGCAACAATGAGAAGTACAAGTTGTCATGTCCAAAACAAGCTTTACAACGTCGGTGGGGGGGGAGGGGGGAAGGGGGGAAGGAGAAGGAGTGGGATTGGGGGGAGGGGGGAGGCTGGGAAGGGATGTGAAGGGTAAACAAAGGAGGAGGCTGCAATGCTTGGTAAGAAATGTACGCATTATCCTGCCCATGTAATTGTAACTCCTCTGTACAGTATGTTCACAAATAAAATAAAATTAAATTTAAAAAAAAGAAAAACTGAGTTCTAATTCCTTTTTTTTGAAAATGTCTCCATTTTAAATTATTTATTTATTTACTTTTTAGAAAGGATCTTGAAGTTGTTGTATAAAGAAATTGTCATGTAATAAAGCATTTTGTGAATACGATGCACCTTGAAGAATGCCGCCCTTTCAACATTCCCAGCCTCTGTTGACCCACTGCTCCCCTTACTTTTAATAAGTTTTGTGCTATAGACAATGAATTCTTGATTTCATTCTCCCCAGGCCTCCTTTCCTTCATTTGTCTACCCCTCTCCTTGGGACCTTCCCTCACTCTTTTTTTTTTTTTTTTTTTTTGTCGGTTGTGGGGCTTGAACTCTGGGCCTGGGCATTGTCCCTTAGCTCTTCAGCTCAAGGCGAGCGCTCTACCACTTGAGCTACAGCGCCACTTCCCCTTCCCTCACTCTTGGCTGTATGCTTTTCCTGGAGTTGATTTTATTGAGCTTTGACCTAGTCCTTCTAAAAGATTATACTGTTTGAGCTCTCCAGAGACTCTACTATAGTTTAGTTAATTCATTTGTAACCATTTTGCATGCCACCCAGTGTTTTACTTATAGACTTACAGGCACACTCTACCTACCACAAATGAGGGAAACTATCAACCTTTGTTTCTCTGGGTCTGGCTTACTTCAACCACACTTGAAAGCAGTATGAAGGTTCCTTAAAAGAGTAACACAGTAACCTTATGACCCAGTAATCCCACTTCTGAATATTTACCAGTAGAAAACAAATAAGGTGACAGTAAAGCCATCAGCACAATTGTAAGGTTCACCAGAAAGGAAACCAGCACATGGTTCAGGCTGAAAAAGAGTTTATTTGGGGGTTTATTTGCTGGCCCTAAGAGATGGAGGCATGCAGAGACAGAGGGGAAGGAAAAAGAGAAAAAGAGAGATGGGCTCCTGTTGGGCCTGATTATATAGGTAAAGGCAGGAGGCATAACCAAAACAGATGCAGAAGTAATGGCTGGGTAACCTCTCACTGTCTGAGGAAGGCATGACCAGGGCAGTTCAGGAAATGACCTCAGCAGATGAAGTGACCTCAAAGCCTGGCACCCTTTGTGGGACCCACTCACAGTGAGGTGATTGACATTTAGATGATTACTGGTTTCAAGCAGGTGAAGAGGAAGTGGGTAGGGGCTGTTCTCCCTGGCAGACAACAACCATGTTCACAGTCAAGATATAGAATCAGCCCAGATGCCCCTTAGCAGATGAACAGATGAAGAAAATGTGATATATATAGTGTATATATACATATAAGTGTATATATTTATGTATATATATGTACATATATATATACATACAATGGAATTTTACTCATCTATTAGAAGGAATTATATTGTACCATTTGTAAGTAATTACGAAGACTGAGTTCTTATTCTAAACCAAATTTTCTGCTTACAGAGCTTCCACAAACCATGCTTCATAATTCATAGAACCTAAGATGGTGGTTTATATGGTATATGTTGATTAATCTATGAATTACTAATTAAATTTTTAATTCTCATGCTAACAAATAGAAGTGAACGGTGGCCAAATGGATCATGTTTGTTTGTTTGTTTCCATATGAGCAAACAAACTGTGGCTCATGAATGAATTTCACACTTAAAAATAGTTCACAAGTAAATATTACTATGCCATAATTCTAATGTCATGTGAATCCAGACCTGAATGCTACCTATTAGGGCTTAGTTACAACATATAAAACAATAAGACACATAAAGTGATTAATGCAAGGGATCTCATCCTTAAAAATACGTCTTACCACTAAACTACATCTCCTGGCGCTAGCCCTGACCATCTTATTTTGGTTCATTTTGTATGTCCTTCAACCAAAAATATACTCAAATGATGTAAAAATCTGGTAAATATATGAACTTCTAATAGTGAAAAAAACAATAATATGACCACCACAACTCCATGTCAGGAGAAAACTGGGTATTATACGCAATGGAAAATCATTTCAATTTTTACTTAATATTACAGTAGAATTATTGTCCTCATATTATAGATGATAAAGATCATACTTAAAGCAACCAATAAACAAGTATATGGGAAATTAGTCGCTTATTGTTAAATTAAGTACAGATTAAAATTAGGCCTGAAGGAGGCTGGATTTTGCTCAGTTGTACAGTTCAATCCCAATTACAATAAAAGGATTAAATGAAAGATTCAGAACAAAACCACACATGAGTCATGTGATTCCAGCAGGTGCTTCCTGGGTATGCCTGTCAAATTTGAGGACATATTTATAATTATGAAATTGAATATGCCTGAAATTACCATAGGGCATTGTGACTCAGTTTCCCTTAAAGTTGCTTGGGAGTGATCAATCTGGAATTGACTGCTTCTCTTTTTTGGAATCCTAACTAGTCTCCTCACTGAATAATTTGGGGCACCACTCTGGGAAATCTTTGCAGCCACTTCTGGGACAAATCCAGCCATGGCTCTAACAAGATAAAAATGGTTACATACAATATAGTCACAAATACTGACCGAATTCTAGGCCAGAAAGTAAGTCACAAGATATATTAAAACATAGTAATATATATCACCTTCTCTGATAAATAGGCAATTAAATTACAAACTTGTAGGTTTAACACCCGTGGTGCACACTTTTAATTCTAGCTACTCAGGATACTAAGATACAAAGGATAATGATTCCAAGCCAGGTAGAAAAATTTATGAGTTCGTGATTATAGCCATTCTAACTGGGATAAGGTGGTATCTCAATGCTGTTTTGATTTGCATTTCTTTTATGGTTGAGCATTTCTTTATGTGTCTATTGGCCATCCTTCTTTCCTCTTCAGAGAAGTTTCTCTTTAAGTCTTTAGCCGACGTATTTATTGGGCAGTTGTTTCCTTGAAGATTTGTTGTTGAGGGATTTAATTTTTTGAGTTCCAGGTATATTTTAGATATGAGACCCTTGTCTGTTGTATGGCTAGTGAAGATCTTGTCCCAATCTGTGGGCTTGCTATGGATCTTGCCAGCTATGTCCTTTGCCATGCAGAAGCTCTGCAATTTCATGCAATCCCATTTGTCCAACCTTTCTTTGATTTGTTGTGTTTCTGGGTCTCTATTAAGAAAATTTCAGCCTGTGCCAAGGAGACCTATGGTTTCTCCTATTCCATCCTGTAATGTTTTCAGAGTGTCTGCTTTGACTTCGAGGTCTTTGATCCATTTGGAGTTGATTCTGGTGCAAGGTGATATATATGAATCTAGCTTTAGTTTTCCACAAGTAGTAAACCAATTTTGACAGCAACATTTACTGAAGAGGCTGTCTTTCTTCCATTCTATTGTTTTAGCTCCCTTATCGAAGATTAGATAGCTATATGTCTGCAGGTTCATTTCTGGATTTTCAATTCTATTCCATTGGTTCTGGGGTCTGTTCTTGTGCCAGTACCAAGCTGTTTTGGTTACTGTGGCTTTGTATTAGAGTTTGAAATTTGGTATTGATATTCCTCCAGCACTGTTCTTTCTGTTAAGGATCGTTTTTTGCTCTTGGGGGTCTTTTATTATTCCATATTAATTTTTGGATTGCCTCTTATATTTCCTTGAAGAATGAGGTTGGAATATTGAAACTTACTACATTGTTGGTGGGAGTGTAAACTTGTTCAACCACTTTGGAAAGCAGTATGGAGGTTCCTCTATGACCCAGCAATCCCACTTTGGGGCAGTTACCCAAATGATCATAAACAAGACTGACTGTACTAAAGCTACCAGCCCAACCATGTTTATTGCAGCATTATTTACCATAGCTAAGATATGGAACCAACCCAGATGTCCCTCAGTAGATGAATGGATTAAGAAAATGTGGTATATAAACAAAATGGAATTCTATGCCTCCATCAGAAAGAATGATATTGCCCATTTGTTAGGACATGGAAAGACTTGGAAAAAATTCTATTAAGTGAAGTAAGCCAGGCCCAAAGGAACATAGGTCCCATGGTTTCCCTTATTTGCATTAACTAGTATATGTCTGAGTCAAGCAGAAAAGGTCAGATAAATTGATGTTAGGGAAATAAACCCCAAGATAAGTATTCAAATGTTTTTTTTCTTTCATGCAATTGTTTCAAACATATTTAAAAGACTATTTCTATATTGCTTTGTATGTCCCTCCCCCACAGTATAACCCCTGCTTTCATTGTATTTGTTATTAGTATAATTTGTGGAGGGGAAAGGCAAAAACAAATCGTTTAACTAGGTATACAGGTGGACCCATTGTAACAATGAGATGTACAAGTCGTTATGTCGAAAAACGAACTTAAAAACTTTGGTGGGGGGTAGGGGGGAGGAGAAGAGTATGGGAAGGGATGGGAAAGGGAAACAACGAGGAGACAACAATGCTTGATTAGAAATGTACTCGTTATCTTGCCCATGTAATTGTAACTCCTCTGTACGTTATTCTCACAATAAAATAAATAAATAAAAGGAAAAAATTTTAAAAGAAAAACTTATGAGACTTTGCTTCCCATTAACTAGCAAAAGATCAAACTGTAGGAGTGCCTGCAGCAGTAGAGTACTAGCCAAGCAAGTTCATGTTGTTGAGTTTAAACGCCAGTACTACCAAAAGAGGGAGTCATAAAACACCATGCATTTTAAAAAGAGATTTGAATAGAAGAGAAAATAAATGAATCAGACTGAAACTTTGAAATTCTGAAAAACCTAATTAGTCATTACACCTTGTAGGTTCTAATCTAATCTAAGGTTCGTTATCTATAAAAATGGCATTGGTAACTTTAGATGTTTCTAGTAGTCTTATATTTTGATTAGATGCTGTTGCATGAGTTAATCCAAACTCAAATCCTCAAACTTTAAAGGGGAAACCTCCTACGTCTATGGAAATAGAGTTTCAGTTTTAAGCAGTGAAGATGGTGAAATAATATTATATATTTCAACTTTTAATCTAGCATGAGCTATCTATCTAGCAAAATGTCCTAAATTTCAATACCATTTTTAAGTGTGTGTGATATTGGTTTATATGTGTGTGTGTGTGTGTGTGTGTGTGTGTGTGTGCCATAAACTTACCTACTAACATATCAACAGCATTCCTCGTATTTTATATTATAAGTCAGTTAGCATTTTGTTTCAGAATCTCAAGGCAGAAATTTTGTATGAATAGATTTAATCAAAAACTCCAAACTTCTTGGTAGTTAAAGATGTCTTCTTCATAGAATGCCTAGTAGTTAAGAACTATAAGTGCAGTTTGTCAACTACTGTATTGAAATTAGAAACCTGTGATTCCAAATGATAGTTTTGCTGTCAACAACTGATTCAGTAGGAAAGTTAAAAAACAGCTTTTGAAATATTTTGAATGTATTTTTAAAAACATAAATATTTGAGTTATTATAATTACCTTACATATTGTTCTTGAAGGCGATTTTGAAAATAGTTATTAAAATAATTTTCTAAAATACCAAGAAATTATTTTAAAATGTCCTGAGTGTATTTGAAGAGGTAGATTTAAATTCAGACTCACACACAAAAAAAGAAAATGTCAGCATAGGAAATATAGAGCATGGTGAGGAATAATACAATAGCACCATAATTCTCTTTGATTTACAAGACCAATTGAGCACATTTTCCACCAGAGTGGTCACTGATGTTCAATGGAAATGGAAAATTGCTTAATCTTAGTCTATCATAAGATTTTCTTTGAAATACTGCTGTTTGAGAGCTTCCTTCTCAATCATGGCTGAACAGGGACAAAAAGATATTCCCATGTTCTAGATTAGAATGGCACCTGAGAACAGGCCAGGAGACTAAATAAAAAATCATAACTGACCAGGTATAGAGGAGAGAAATTGCTAGGAAAAAAAACAGACAACATAGTGTTAAATAAAAGAGATAAAGTCACATACTAGGTAAATTGGAAACACTCAAGGTAATTACATAATTCATCAATCAGAAGGTGGTGGAACATTATCACAATAAAGATATTTGAGGACTAGCTTTTCGAAAAGCTAGTAAATGTAATAATGTAAACGATTATCCATTTAGCATTTACTGAGTTGCTGTCATGGTATAGTGGTACACTGAATACACAAATCTTTGGTAAACTTAAATTCCAGTATTAGAAAATTAGAGGTTTTATTTTTTAAATCAGCTGGCACAACTTGTTATTTAAAATGAGAAAGAAGAAAAGGAAATAAGAGATTTGCTTGAGAAATGTACCCAATATGTTAATATAGTACATCCAATATGTATATTCAATGTACAGTTTATCAAAAATTTAGTACAATAGACAGAATGTGTCTCCCTCAAATTTTGTACATCAAAATCCTCATGTGAACTGTGATATTAAGGGTCAAGGTCTAAGTAGGATGTAAGATCCAAAATAGAAAAAAAAAACCTTCCTGAATGGATCCACATCCTTTCGAAGACAAAAAAGAAGGTGGCAGCCCACAGTCCAGAAGGTTCTTATCTAACCCAAATGTGCTGACACTCTGATTTTTGATTTGCAGAGCTAGTAGTCATGTCTGTTGTGGATTAGTCACCCAGTCTTTGTGGCAGTATCCCAAAGTGACTAGATATGGGGTCCCTTTACATTTTGTTCATCACTTTTTTCAAGAATAACAAGCAACTGGCTTGTCATACCCCTTTCAGTTCCAGCTGAATCTAAGCATTGGTTAACAATCTTTCTTAACCAAATGTCCTTGGAATTGCTTTCCAATTAATCAGATTTGAAAGGCAACTATGTTTTACATATTTACATGCATAGCCACTTGGTACATAATGAGATTGCAGCTATGAGCTGTATATGTGTTCTCATAAAATGATAGTGGTGGCTGGGGCCCTGTGGCTCCTGCCTATAATCAGGAGGCTGAGATCTGAAGATCACAGTTGAAGCCAGCTGGGGCAAAAAAGTCTGTAATACTCCTACTTCCAATAAACTACTCAGAAAAAGCTAGAAGTGGTGCTATGAATCAATTGATAGAGCATTAGCCTTAAGCACAAAAAGGCTCAGGAAAAGCACCCATGCCCTGAGTTCAAGCCCCATGACTGGCAAAAAAAAAATTACAATGATGAGGAAAACTTCCCTCACCTACTGATACTATGAAACATCATAGTACAACATATTACTGGGGATGATAATCTAAACAAACCTACTATGCCTGCCAGGTATATAACACTGTAGCATGTACAATTATTACAGTACATAACCCTTTGTAATGATAACAAGCATACAAGTAGTTACTGTTATATATTCAGTATATAATAATTTCATTAGTATTTGTAATGCATCCTTTTATTTTTTTGCCAGTCCTAGGACTTGAACTAAGGCCCTGTATATCATCCCTGAGATTTTTGCTCAAGGCTAGAGCTCTACCACTTGAACTACTTTGCCCCTTCATGCTTTTTGCTGGTTAATTGGAAATCAGATTCTTACAGACTTTCCTGCCTATGCTGGCCAGAAACCACAGTCTTCACATCTCAGCCTTCTGAGTAGATAGGATGAAAGATCTGTGGCACCCACTGGCACCTGGTTTTTTAGTGCATTCTTAAAGAAACATTTGTTACAATACAGTTAAGCCATGTTAAACTGGGAATCACTGCATATCTCTTGTGTTGCAAAACTGTGTCATTTTCTTTTGTGCTTGATTTAATCTCAGGTTATTTTGTGCAGCATGTCCCTAGGAGCAATAGGCTATCCCACAAATATGTAGTTGCTCTGGCTCTACCATCTAGATTTATATCAATACACTCTCTGATGTTTTGATATCCATAAAATTGTCAAATGACATGTCTCTGAGAACAGATCTCCTTGTTAAGGAACACATAGCTTGATACAGAATGGCAGCTGAGAGAGAAGGAGAGCAATTGCTTCTCTGAGTGAATTCTGCAATATTGATCCATTTACAAGAATTAGGAACATAAAGCTTGACAAAATGTTTGATAAGACTATAAAAAAGTGTTAGAGGAAGCAAGTACCATATAAACAGCATAGGTGATAGCACAGAAAAGAGCTACTGATTGCTATCATTTGAAAGCCCTTCTCTGGTGGTTGACTGTTGGCTAACTCTAGGAAATTGGATATCAGAAAGTCTTCCACTATTCCCAACTTGTTTCATAACATCTAAGTGGTTTATGGAAACAATACAACTTATGATGAGCTGCTGTTTTTCTCCTAGATGTTTGAAAATTTAGAAAATGCCAGACATTTGATAAATTTGGTAAATGTCAGACCATGCCTGTAAGCAGCATTCTTGGGTGGTGACACTATTTTGTGGTCCAAGCTAATTGCTGTAGATATCAAGTGTTAGCCATGTGATCTTTGCTTCATAAGGACTCTGGAAAGTGTTTCTGTTCCCCACTAGAGATACACCTTCCCTGGCATATTCTTTTCTTTCCATTAACTAGGACATAGCCATGAGTCTATCTGCTGGGTCTTGTGATAACTCTTATCAAACTATGAACTTTAGGGTTGACAGGGGGCCTCTCTGTTGAGATATATTAAAAGAAGAAACTCAAAATATTATTTCAATGTTTCAGACTGCTCTAGACCACTCCCCTGTGATGCTAAAAATCAGCAAGTGAAGCTGGGAATGTTGACACAGACCTGTAGTTTTAGCACTAACAAAGTAGAAACAGGAAGATCATGAATTTGATACAGAACAAGATGCTGTCTCAAAAGAAGCAAAATCAGCTAGTGGCCTTAAACATTTCTCAATAAGTAAACATAAAAAGAAAAGCCAGTAGCATACTTGTTGAAAACTTAATGATAGTATAACTCCCAAATGATTATATCTACATATTTACATTATAAAAATATAAAAAATTGATTTCTAGAGTTTAGACCTATACCTCAAACTTCTGACAGATAACTCTCTTATGATACTAACCAAACACATCAAAATTGTAAGAGATTCCTAAGATACTGAAAAAATGACTCCAGAAAAAGTAAATGAAATGAATTTTGTAAAACGAAAAGCAACTGTGTTTTATATTCATAATGTTAATACTTAAGGCAGTTTGAAAACAAAACTGCACTTCTTAAAAGTCAATAAACAAGTTTTTTGTTGTTTATAGGTCAATGATTTCTTGTATGTCAATGATTAAGAATATAAAATTTCAGATATTAGAATGTAAATGTCAAAACAGAATAAATGTGTATTTGTAACATCATTATCACTATCTTAGCAATATGTTTAAGAAATACATTATTTCAAAACTTGTCTTCATATTGCAATTACAGAATAATTATAACCAAAATATATCTACAAATGTTTATTTTATAACAGGTGAAAATTATTCAGCTTATAGATCTGTGTGTTTCAAAAGCCCATATTCATAAAGCAGAACTTCACAGATAGCATGATCACCTTAATATAAATCATTACTTTGGGTGTGAAGGGGAGTTACACAATTCTGTAGTAATTTGTTTTTTATTAAGAAGTATAACTGCCAGATTTGAAGGCCAAGTCAATATTTTCCAAAATTGCTTTTGTAAATTCAAAAGAATATCTACTTTTCTACTGAAGAAATAGGTAAAAATAGTTTTCCACAACTGATAGAAACAAGTAAAAGCAAGAAAACGTTGCCTGTCATTCTGAAATTAAATATGCAAATAAAAAACCCGAATCCTGAAATCCAAGAATATGGTTGAAGAAAGTTCATCATCAGTCTTCCCAGTGTTCAGAATCTTCGTTAAGGATGAAGACCAAAATTAGAGAGAAGACTCACTAGCTGCTCCACTGAGTACTAATAGCTATCAGTTGTTTTCTCTGGGACCCACATTATCAAAATGGGGCCCCAAGAAACTTATCACTGTGGATCATACTGAGAAATTACCACACAGCACTATCGCTAGCCTGGGAGGAAATCAAAACTCAAAATTTGACATATGATTTGAAGTATCACCCCTGTATCATCATAAAGTTAAAAATTGTGAGTCAATTCATTCTAAACCAATGACTAATATATGTGAAAATGTTATAGTATTATTATAAAACACACACATATGTTCTTACATGAACTTGTGCAGTATAAAGCTTTTTCTATTCATGTGACTAAAAGCAAATAACAGAAAGGGGTGTAGAAAATGTTTACCTGAAATGTGGTAGCTAGGAACTTAGGAAAACAGATAACACTTAAACTGTAGCCATAATTCATAATGTAGAATATGTAAACTATTTATAATATATTGCTAAGTAAAATCAGCACAGCATTATTTTATTTCTAGAAAGTTTAAATAAATACATAGTTTCTTTTTTGTTTTCAAGAGAATTATACATTTTAAAAGACATGTGTAAAATGGATTGGAATATATTTCAGGATAAAATGCTTGTTTAGCATGTGTTAGACCTCAATTCAATCTCCATCACTGCAAAAGAAAAAAGGAAGGAAGGAAGGAAAGAGAGAGAGAGAAAAGAAAGAAAAAGAAAGAAACAAAGAAAGGAAGAGAAAAGAGAGAATTTGTGTGTCATTTATTTCTTATTTGTGTTTCATTGTATTTTCCCTTGACTTTTTAAAATTTAATTTATTGTAAAGGTACTGTACAGGGGGGTAATAGTTACATGAGTAAGGTAATGAGTACATTTCTTGTTGAACATTGTTACACCTCCTTTGTTGTTCTCCCACTATCCCTTCCCTCCCTTACTTGCTAGACAAGAACTCTACCATTTGACCATACTTAAAGCTTTTTCTGCTTTATTTACTTGCTTACTTATTTACTTACTTACATTAGACAGGATCTTGATTATTATCTGGACCACATTTAGACAGTCCAAATGACCTCACTCCCTATGGAACTAGGATTACAGATACATGTCACCACACCCAGCTCATTTATTCACTTCTAACATTTATTCTTAGACATAAAACATATTTAGTCTACAATGCTAAATAAAAGGAAGTTTAGTTTGCTGGTGTAAAACTGGGTCTATAAAATTACAGTTGGAGACACAAAATTACACCATTTATTAACTACATCACCTTTAGCAAAACACTTCTTTGGATCTCAAATTTCTCATTTGTAACATACATAAATAGCTAGGCCTTCTTTTCCTGTGACTGCCTTCACTAAGATCAAGCATGTTAAAACATAGAAACCATAACTCATTGCACAATGAAAAGGAATTATTCAGTGCCAACAGCTACATACATTATTGATTTTTAGTATAGATCAAAGTAGAAATTTACTTATCTAACATACTTTTAGGTCAAGTAAATATATTTGCCATCTAGAATTTGAAATGACTAATTATTCATGAGAACCTGAAATTTCATTGTATTTTTAAAAATACAGATTCTAAAATTAGATACTTATGTTCATAGGTTTGCTTACTTTATAATTTACTAGTTATTGTTAGCTAATCTCCAAGTGTTACCTTCCTCATTTATATACAGGATACTAAGAATGATATTACCATGTTTTCTCAGAGGTTTAAAAAGATTAAATATTTTGTATTTGATGTGCTTCACCAATTAGAAGACAATATAGATAATTATTTACTTTTACATAGTCAATTCTTATTGATAATCAGTAAGCGTTATGTCTCTCACTGAGGTAATGACATACTTTCTACAAGACACAAAAATATTTCACATGTACTTTTAACAATCTGCAAAACAATTTTAAAGCTGAAAATTCTTGTTCTCTTCTTATATAAGTGGAAAATTGAAGCTCAAACATTTCAGAAATGTCTCAAAGTATATGCAGTTGCAGCCACAGAAAACAAGCCCAGGGCTATGGATGCCAAAAGACCCAAAGATTATGTTGTTTCCTTCATATCAGATTTTCTAAGTAGAGTTCATACATCTCCCAAGAATGTCAGCAATATAGGCCATACAATCATACATGATAAAACCAAATGTCTATTTCCCATTGCATTAAATGGAATATGCAGGTATGAACTATATATTAGTAACTACAATATTCAATTGATTTTCTAAAGTATGTTAAAACTCCAAGAGACAAGCTAGTTTTTTTCAGGAGGCGGGGGCACACCAGAGTCAATCTTAGGGTGTCACATTCTTGCTTGGCTTTTTCACTCAAGTCTGGCTCTCTACTATTTAATAATATACATTTCCACACCAGACAACTATATGATGCAAACTGTTCAAAACATTGCTTTGTGAGCAACAAACAGCTAATTTAATATAATTTAATTTGTATAGTTAATTTAATGTATACCATGTGTATCATAGCTTCAGCCAAACTTAAGGGACATATCATGTTTGTTGATGTGAAATATACTATTTGGAAAGGCTATACTTGCATATGATACTCTCAACAACTGTATCCAGTCCTTTCTCATATGTCATTTTATTAAAAGTAACTTTGCTCATTATAAACATCAGCTGAAAAATGGAAGGCTGTAATATTTGATAATACATTAGCTATTAAATAACCACATATTTACCTTGGAAATATTTTCTAAGTGTACCTTATTTAATTGCCACACAATGAATTTAAAAGTCAATGCCATTAAATAATGCACAATTTGAAAATGTAATGAATTAATTTCCATTTAAAGTTTTGAAAAGGACTGAAAATACTTAATATCTTGCCAAAAAAGAAGAAAGCATAAAATACTTAAAATATATATCTATAATAAATTCGTTTATTAAAATCATATTTTATAGTTAAATTATAGTTATATAAAATGAAGAGAATTTATAGCATTTATTTTATTATGCCTATTTTACAATTATTTAAAATTGTGTAAAGTTTCTATAGATTTTTTTAATCATAGAGGAAAACAGTGAATAAGTACCTCTGAAAAATTAAAAACACATTAAAATCCCTTTTGAAAAAATGAGCTCAACAGAAAATATTATAGAGACATTAAATATGTCCCATGCCTCATTATAAATATTTAGCAAAATCTGTTATCTTCAATAATACAGATCAATAGTCTAAAGAGAATCCCCATATTTTTAATTATTGTCTTTACATAAGCAAAATTTTCTTTTCACTTCCTTTTCACCTTTACCTCAGGTAAAGTTTTTTGTCCAGGCTGACTTTGCACATTGATCCTCAGATATCAGCCTTCTGATTAACTAGGATTACAGGGATGAGCCACTTTCACCTGGCTAATCATGACAATTTTTGAAGTAGCTCAGCAGCTACAATTAAGGGAAATAAAAGCTATAATTTGGAGCCACAAAACCACTTAAACAATTTCCTCATCTCACTGCATACTCATTCAACATGGTCTAAGTGTAACCTAATACATTAATGTTAAAGGCACCCTTCCACAGTTATAAACTAACACAAAGAGGATTAATTTTGAATCTGTTGTATCAAGTATGAGATTCTTTCATCTTTGGGTAGAATCCATATCAGAAATATTCATGGTCTCTTTCTATATCTCATAAGTGAAGTTGTGCCAAAAATAACCCTGGCTACTGATCGAAGCAAAGGATATTAACACAGCACTTAAATGTTAGTCATTTTCCATTACAACAAATACATCCCATGGGTTTCATAATTTTATTTAATGGAGTGACTCCTTGTTGCTTACAAACATGTTTGTAGAATGATTACAGAAAATAATATACATAGTTATATTTTTTAAATATTTATGAACACAGTATATAGTCCTCTATTTCAAAAGTTAAATATTTAATTACATCAAATCATCTCTGCTTTGAATTATAAATATGTATGCTCTAAAATACTTATTCAAAAACATTCTGACTGTGTCCAACTTACAGAATTAAGAATGTCAAAGATATCAATGTAGGGAGAACTCCTGAAAGTGTAAACAGGGACCTCCCATCCCTTCCACCCGACTCTACTTCAAGACCATTCATTGCATTAGTTCTTACTTTCTAAAGACCTTTATACACAGTACAAAGGTAGCCATTTAAATTCACTGTAATTAGTAATTAAATCACAGAAAATGACTATTTACCTAGAAAAAAATCTAAAAGCTAGATCAATGTTAATTGCAGGAAATCAAGGTGATTTAAATATTTTATCCATAAAATCCAGTTATACATTCACACTTTTCCACATTTGTGTCTGAAATATATACAAATATATATATATATATATATATATATATATGATTTTTAGTGGCAACTGTTACATATATGTGTGTGCATATATACATATATATTTGTAACTAGGAATCTTAATCTTTAATATAATTCACAAAATAATCAGAAATTATTTCCAATTAGTATGTAAATAATATATATAATTGCACTGTAAATGTGTTTGATATGTATAATATTAAATGGACAATATATCTATGATAATCCAATGATGACTGTCTGGTATATTTTAAAAATAGGAGGATGAAGCCAGGCACCATTTGTTCATACCTGTAATCCTAACTACTCAGGAGGTAGAGATTGAAAGATGGGGATTCAAAGTTTGGGATTCAGCCCTGGCAGTAAATCCACAAGATTCTTATCTCCAATTGACCACAATAAACCAGAGCGGAGCTGCAGCACTCTACCTGGCACTCTACCTGGCTTGAGCAGAATACTTAAGGGACAGAGCCCAAACCCTGACATGACCATTTGCCTGTCACTCAAAAGCATCAGTTTCAGGATGCAAGCAAAGCAATAAGTGAAGTCTGCAATTTCAGGACTTTCAGTCTCCTCCTGTGTCTCATTCTACTTTCTACCGGTTTCTCTGAGGAAAATCATCACACTGAAATAGAAAACACCCGCCAATCACCATTCTGTGATTAAGCTTAAGTGAAAACAAATTGGACTTGAGCATATGGTTATCAGCTTTGAGAGTTTCATTCTTAAAGTAGACATTTCAGAATTATTTGATAAGTGAGAAATGTCATAGAAACAAAAACCAAAACAAACAACAAGGAAAAAAACAAAAACCATGCAGAGGAAAAACAGCTTGGTAAATGTAATGAACACATTGTACAATAGAGCATAATCAAATAAGAAGAGAATATAGAAAATATAGAACAAAGAAATAATGAAACAAAAATTCTCTGTGAATTATTAAAAAAAACTATAGTAGAAGATAAAAATCCAAGGAACTCACTGTGAACAAAAGGAAATGTGAATAAACTGGAAATAAAGAGAAAAATAATCTGAGAATTAATTCAGGGTAGTCAACATTTTCCCAGCAGAAGTTTTAGAAATAAAGAAATTAGAGAAAAATCAGACTAGTAATCAAAATAATACTATAGGAAATTACTAAACCATAAGACTAGTTTAAAAAGGTACACAGATGTCCAGTAAATAGCTCATAAAATTTTCTAAGAAAAGAAGCTCCAAGAAAAAGAATGGTCCTGGTTTCAACAGAAAAACTGCACCAATAAGAATGGCTTCAGAATTCTGAGAAGTTGTGTCCAAACCAAGCCATCAATCAAGCATGAGGTACAAATAAAGATAGTTCAAGCCTTTTAAGAGTGTAAGAACTTTCCCAGGCACCTTCCTGGAAAGATACAGGTGACTAAGACTCCAAGTACACAAAAGCAGAAAGTTTACAGGGAGATATTTACATCTGCCTTTGAAACAAGTTAAGATAGGCATGGGAAAATGTAAAGACACATAGGAATACCTACAGGCCACAACCAATGCCAAAAATAGGTTCATGTACGAGTAGATTACTGTATTGATTAATTTAGAAAGGTTATCGACAGCCCTTCAATAGGCCTATTACAGATTATGGGAATGAAGAGAAATAGGTATATGGAAAATCAAGTGCCAAAAAGAGGAAAATATTAATTCCAGGACTTTTTATTAAGTATAAAAAAGCTGGGTGCAAGTGGCTCATATCTATAATTCCACATCTCAGTAGGCTCAGATGGGAGAATGGCAATTCAGAGCCAGGCTGGACAGGAAGTCTATGAGACTCTTATTTTCAGTTTACCCCCAAAATTAAAAAAATCCAGTAGCTGAGTTGTAGCTCAAGTATTAGATAGATAAAAGCTAAGGGACAGTGCCATGGGCCTGAGTTCAAGACACACACACACACACACACACACACACACACACACACACACACACACACACACACACGTACATAAGAAAAAATCTTATATATTTTGGTTCAAGCAGTATTTGTGAAGTTTGTTATAACTGCAAACCTTAGTGATTTAATAAACACCTGTTTAATTATTTTATAATAAATATAATAGGAGGATATTTGGGACTGCTGAATATGAGATGTTACAAACATACATTCTCAACCAACAAACCAGTTATCAGTTCATACTAAACATTTAAAAATCAAGAAGTAACCATATATGAACAGAGCTGGAAGTATCACATGAAGATATGTACTAGTAGAAATGGGACTGGAGTAGACTGAGCTGAGGAGAATGGAGAATGATACTAGAGGGTACTGGCTTTTATATTTTCCTCTTCAATTTACATGATTCTAAAACTCTGCTTACAAAATACTCCTATCAATGATTATTTTTTTAAGATATCAAACAATATACTCTAAAATTATGTTCTCTCTTGAGGCAAAAAGGGGAATAGAAGGACAGATACAAAGTCTGGGAAAGATATATAGAGAAAGTGAAGGAAAAGCAAAGGAGACGTTGCATGGAGTTCCATAAAACATCTCAGAAAGCAGTTTTTTTCAAAATGTGTCTTAATGAAATGGAAAAGAGGTAATCAAAGTAATTTAACCTGATTGCTAATTACTGTCTCCGCAATGAGCTAATTGTTGTACCGTATTTGTAAATAAGAAATAAGTATCAGGAAAATATAACTTAATTACTTAGACTGTACATATTCTTCCACTCCCCCTTCAAAACACTAATTCAGCCCACTTCATCTGCAAAATGTCCACAAGCCTCCTGTCTCCCCACCCATCCTAGGCAAATTCTTCAGTGAATTCCAGGATCCTAATGATATCCCAGGCTCAAGCTCTTTAGCAGCCCATTACATTAAGGTACATTGGTTGGCTTGCAATACCTGCCAGCTTCGCCTCAGGATGAATCATTTGTTTCATGCCTATCCTTGTTTTCTTACGTGGTCCTTCCCCTGACCCAGTCCGGCTAAGTTCTTTCCTTTCCTTTCTGTACTATCTGCATTCTCCTCCTGTCATACTTCATACTTCACTCGAAAATGCCTTCCCTGAATATTACACAATACTCAGATTTCATCCCGCTACAATGAGTCTCATGAACACCATCCTTACCTTGTAGTTAGGATCTAGCTGAACATACTGCTTTTAAGATTTATTTATTATCTTTAAATACTTGAAGCTTTTAGATTATGTTTTGAAAGTGTTTCTTTGTGTGTACTGGTATTGCGGCTTGGACTTAGGGCCTTACACTGACTTGGATTTTTCACTAAAGCCTGGGGGCTCTACCACTTGAGCCATAGCTCCATTTCTAGTCTTGTTCTCTAACTTTGTGTTGTTGACAACTATTTTCATTTCCATTACAATTGTAACAGGAAACATATTGAACTCAATATTCTATAATATATATGCCCAGGATTTTGCACATGCCCCGTCACACTCTACCACTGAACTACATTGCTAGTCCCAGGTAATGCTTTCTTATTAACTACTTTAAAACAATTCATAAAAGACAGTATATTTTATCACATGTAGCTTACACTCAGGTATGGTGGTTGATTGATTGGCACACTTTAAACACACTGAATAAACATCTTATCCTTATAAAGCTTTCAAATTCATTAACTATTAGCCTTCATGTCATTTCACAGTCAATTTTCATCTTTATAACCTAAATTTGGTCTTTTTCACACATCAGCATATGTTAACCTACAGCATAGTTTTATAATTTAGAAGGATATAGGTTACCACATACAAAATGTTTTAAGATTATGTAGCTGTATATGATTATTTAAATTCTCACTTATTTTTCTTTATAGTTTATGTTTTATTCCATTTTCAATTAAAATTAAACAGAATTAAAATTAAATGAAATTGTCCCAGTTTCTGGTGCCTCACACCTGTAATCCTAGCTATTCAAGAGGCTGAGATCTGAGGATCAGCTCAAAATCAGTCCAGTCTAGAAAGCTCATGAGACTCTTATCTACAATCAACCAGTAAAAAGCCAGAAATGAAGCCATGGCTCAAGTGATAGGGTGCCAGCCTTGATGGAAAAAACTCAGAGAAAATGCTCAGGACTGGCTCATGATGCTCTCTCTCTCTCTTTCTCTCTCTCTCTCTCTCTCTCTCTCTCTCTCTCTCTCTCTCTCTCTCTCTCTCACACACACACACACACACACACACACACACACACACACACATAGACACACTCTCACAAATAATAATTAAATAGGATTGGGATTGAGAATATGATGAAACACATGTATGACATCCATGTTCCCTCAATTTTAATATTATAGTAACAAATATATCTGAAGAGTTTGGAGTTAGAGAGGAGTATTACAGTGGGGAAAGGAAATGTGGAAAGTGCTTTGGTTCAATTGTGGAAAATCTCTGTCCAGCAGAACAAACATGAGCGCCAATCAGAACTGATTATTCCAGTCTTCAGGGAGGTTTTATTCTCATTCTCCTTTTCTAGCTCTATATGTCAAGGACACACAGAGGAGCTACAGCTTCTTATTCTATACTAGATAAATTAAAATATCTGTCATTTAGAAAACCTCCATGTGAAAGCCCAGTCTCCAGGCAACAGGTTGTCAAGAGCCACAACTGCCTTACTCAGAAAAGCTTTGTCCTAACTCAAAAGAAGTGCTTTTGTCTCCACTAATGGAAAATTGTATAGCTATATGAAAGGAAAAACATAAGCCAAATTGAACAGGTTTGCATGAATAGAGAAGATTTATACCCCTTTAAAAGGACAATTAAAAACCAAGTTCTACTTGTCAACAAGCCCACTTCTAGTGTTGCAAGTCTCCTTGCTTGTCATAGATTTCACTATTACAGTTATCGTAGGACAGTTTTGTTTTGTCCCACTTTCCCTGCAAACTTCCCCAACAATCGCCTTTAGTCAAAAGCATATTTGGCACAGAGAGTTTGTGAAAATGTATGTTAAGGCTTCCTGCCAAGGAAATGCTATAGAACAGGTGTTATCAGTCAGGAGGTGGAAGGAAAAGAAGGACAGGAACAGGCAGAGTGCAAGGAAGAAATGACCCCAAAACAGAGATCTCATGATTCATGCTGTTACCACCACCTGGCCCAGCAAGAAGCAGCCCCTGCCCAAGCACCCACCTCACAGGATTTTACAGATCCACTGTCCTGCCTGCTGTTGCTTTCTGCTTTTCTTCTTCCTCTTCTAATTAACACTGTCTTGTGACTTTTGGCTATATTCTCTATACCAACTATATGAGAAATCAAGGAAAGTTTTGTTTTTTGTTTTTGTTTTTGGTGGGTTTCTTTTTGCAAATTTGTTTGAACTCTTTTAAAGCGCAAAAATCATGTTTGGACTATTAAAATTCCTATTCACTATGAAAGGTGTTATATGTCTGATAAGCGGTTACCAATTTCTAGATAGTTCATTTAGACTCTTACAGTAAAAGGAATAATCCAAGGTGTACTTTACCTATGAGAATTTCAGACTTACAATTAAAATACAGAGGGTGATGGATTTGCTAAACACAGTTGGGTGGAATTTTGAAGATATTTAAAATGCCTTTGGGGTTCAAATTTGATTTGGCTTATGATTTTTTTTCCTGGACAAGATATAGAGTAGAACTACATGGTTGTAGAGATCAAACATTATCGAGTATGTGGAACAAATGTTGATCATGAAGTTGTGCAATGGCAGGTTGCTATGAAAACATAGCCAAATGTTCCACTAGTTTCCAGAAAAGCTGGCAATAGGGTGGCTATGTGATAACATACTTTAAAGGGATAACCCCAGAAAGATGTCATGAAAACATGTTTACAATTGAGAACTTTATAGGAAGACAAGGTCCATCTTGGGATTAACCCAATCTTTCCACTACCTAATAATATAACAATTTTAAAATAATATTGGGATTTTTAAACTTCATTGACATGTTTAAAAAAACTTCTCGCTAAATGGTATTTTAACAAAAAAAATAAAAGGAATTAAATGTATACTCTTACTACATTATTTTGCAATGTCTGATTAATGTATTTATGACCATTTCATATTTCCCTGTATGCAAATAAACTTCTGTAATGTCTTTGCTCATCTCTTTTCTAGAGTTAAATGAATAAGCATTAGATATATTGGTTATATTTTTAGCTAAAGATAATTTGCTACACTTTTAATTTTCTCCAAATCATTTGCTTGCTTAAAGATATTTTATTGACATTTAATTTCTTATTTACAAGTTGTGTAAGAGTTGAATTTCATATTAACTTTCCATGGTGGAGACTTTCATAGTAAATCTAAAAGAAAAGAGGAACTTTGCTTTTTGTGGCTATTAATCAGAAAAAGAAAATTACTCACAAATCGGGAACCTCTATTGGGCTAACAAGCCCATTCTTTTACACTTGACATTAGGATTGTGTGCTATTAATATGGAGAGCCTGCTTTATACAAATTATTGAATTAGATCATGAGAAAGTGAGGTAAATAGACCATATCTGTGATCACAGAGGCCTTATATTCTAGGAATATACTTTACTTACATTGGTATAAAGGAAGAAGAATGTACTGCTTTCTTGGATATAATACACAGTAGCAGGTCACTGTGAAAATTTCAACAACCTATCCTGAACTCTGTTTAACTCCCACTGCTTGCAGTTGTATCCAAATTTCTACATGTGGATTATCAGAGCATGTCTTCCTCTTCCTTAATCCTTTAGATACCACTGCTCTCTATCATAAACAATATGGTTCAGATATCATGAACTACTTATCATTCTTTCATCTTCTATAGCCACATAGCTCCAAGAGCAATGATTCCTAGGCTGCCTTTGAACTCAGTCTGATTTCTCAAACTGTAGACCATACCATTCACACAGTTACAATCATCATTTCTGCTGGTTTGCCTGTATTATTGACTGAATTCCTCTGGAATATAAAATTTGATACATATTTTTGCCATCGTGCCCTCTATTTAAGTTTCTGGTACTTAATGATGCTCACTAAGTATTTATCAAATGAATGGGTAAATTGCTTCCACTGCTGTTTTCTAAGAGAAATGAGATTTTCCTAATTATTTTATCTCATGATCTTTCATGTCAACAGTAGTAACCCAAATTATCTCAATCACACAATCTATAACTGATTATACTGATTAAAATCTCTTTAAGAGTAATTATACAAGATTTACTTTCCTTATTTAATATTATAATACAAAAAAATCTGCTAGCAATATCTAATTATCATTTTTTCCAAATCCACATTAACTTTAAACTCGACCACTATTGTGATGAATTTACATAAGTTAATTTATATAATTGCTTACCACAGTATATGGCTTAGAGTGAATCTTCAATAATGGCGGCTATATAGTACAGCTGGTGGGTGAGTTGACAGTGATGACAATGAGCACATATAATTGTTACAAATAAATTATATGGATGGAATATATTCAAGTTAAACAGACAGCAAGTTTTTTCAAACTATAGGAATAGCATAGCCAGATGTCTTCTTTACAAGTCATATTGTTATTTGCCTTGTTTGATTAAGCATAAGAGCAAACTGGCATTGGGGAAAAGAATATGCAATATAACTGTGTGATGTTTCCAAGGCTTTATAAACTGTGGAATCCATCTCTCAATGACCAACTAGGCAAAAATAAACAATTGACACTTGAATGATTGTTTTTGACAAAAACAGCCCTTACAGAGAGGAAGGGGTCTATCACCTTCCATTTTTCTCTAACTGTTCAAATGGATTTACAAATATTTGTTAAAGGTCACCAATAGGGGGCTTACCTGGGGTCACATGAATGAGGCACTATACCATCAAAAGCTATTTCCAATGTCCAGCAGGGAGATCTAAAGCAGAGTAACAAAGACAGCTGTGACAAAGCTGACATGAAGTATTCTGGAAAAAGTGAAATCAATTGTGACATTTTTCATTTATTTGTAAATGCCTCTTTGGCAGTACACTCACTCAAAGCGACAATTCCTTCTTCCAGCAGAGGGGTGGTGATGGGAGTACAGAGGATTCCTGACAGCTACTTTAATGAGATTCTGCATTAGAGCCATTCCAACACTTTCTCCCAACAAGGAGCTTGCCCTTCATTTCCAATATCATAACGCAGTAATTTAGAAAATGTTATCTCTATGAAAATCTAGACCAGTCAGTCCTTAATAGCTGTTGCCCAGCTTATTTTCCCAGTATCTTTCAATTAGAGGGAAACATTCTAAAGGAAGTGTCTAAATAAATGTCAACCCGACAGGCCAATTATCTCCTCTCATTATAAGACCACAATTTTTGTTAAAAGCACTAATAAGGTTGTATCTACATAACTCAAGACATATTCTCTAGTAGCCAAAGTTTTCTTGAAAATACATGGAAGGACAATTTGTGCTCTTACATTGACTTGATTTTTATCATTTATGTTCCCAAGGAAAAAACGAATTATTGGCAAGATGAAATTTCACTGGTCTCTTTAATTTGATCAACTCCAAATTAAAGCAATCTAAAGTTTCTGCTTTATTTAGTCAATATTCTTTGATCATAGTCTAAGTAGTTGGTGCTTTGCAATCAAAATGAACTCAAGCTACTACTTAAAAAGTGCAATTTTTATTGTGCAGGGAAAATGAAATCTAATCTACAGCTTGGCTCTGCACTTATTGCCTATTACTCAACCAAGAGATATTTGTTGAACATTTAAACTCATCTAATTGTATATGGCAATGCATTCCCTGTCACAATGGTACCTGTTCACAGGCCACAAAAGAAGAAATAATAAAGAGAACTTGTCGAAACAAGAAGTTTCCTTAAATAAATAAATATATATACATATGAGTGTGTGTGTGTGTGTGTGTGTGTGTGTGTGTGTGTGTGTGTGTGTGTGTGTGTGTGTGTGTGTGTGTATACTAGTAGGGTACCAGTGTCTGGCTCATGCTTTCATGCTTGTAATATCAGGAGGCTGGGAGGTGAGGAGATCATGGTTCAATGTCCATGAGATCTTTTCTCCAACCAAGAAGGCTGGAAGCAGAGCTTTGGTTCATGTGGTAGAGTGCTATCCTTGAGCAAAAGTACTCAGGGACAGTGACCCAGCCCTGAGTTCAAGCACCATGACCAGAAGAAACAAAATGTAAAGTATTCACTGTATCAAAAATAATATTTTACTGTATAAAAACATAAAAGTGTAATTTTACTGGATAAAATTGTTAAGTAGGAATATATCATCCTGGGTCACAGCAAACTATAAAGAATTGGCAGGTATTTTATCTGAAACTCTATTTTGATCAAAACAAACATTGCTCTATAAAGAAAAAAAAACAAGAGAAGTAGTAACAGTGGTAGGGATAAAGAAAAATTGTCTGTTAGGAAACCATCATGACCTTTAGTTCTATCTCTTCCACTAACAGGTAACTCAGGATTTTATCGCCAAAAAAGCGGGACTATCTGGGTGCTGGTTGCACCTAACTTGTAATCAGAATGTTGAGATCTAAGGATTGTAATTTGAAGCCAGCATGGGCAGGAGACTCTTTTCTCCAATTAACCACCAGAAAATCTGCCTTGCTTCCAGTTGTATATAAAATAATACATATATTATTAGTTCATTTTGAAACCGCATAGCATCCCAAATATTAAACCACAAAACACTATATCTCAAGGCTATATTTAGGTCAAATGTTTCTTTTGTTCTCTATAATTTGAAATATTTTATAGACTAAGCAGATTGGCAAAAATGCTTTACTTTCTCTTGCAAATTAAATATGCTCTCAGTTATATTTAAGTGATCTTAGAAGAACTTTACAAATAAATACACATAAAAATTTAATAGCATAACTCATCACTGAATTTTTTTCAGAAGTATTAATTTGTTCTAGTTCTTAGAGAAGCATACATATTTTTCTACAGTGTATATATAAGCACATATATACATAGATATAAGCATTTGCATGTGTTTGCTTTTTAAAATTATTGCCAAGCATATGGTGTTTCAAAGCGAAGAAAAATGTGCATTTTAATATCCAACTACAACCACATGATTTTCTAATGATTGATTTCTCCAAAGTAGTATTTCCTATATGTCTAGATTACGATTTTGCTTCTGAAAAGTCTTCTCTCTTCTGTAAGCAATAATGTCCTTGGTCAGAAGACACTGGGGAAACTTTGGAACGATGCTTTATTGTCAATCACACAGTTGGAATGAGGTTACCTGGAATGTGTTCCAAGATCTGCTGTGGAGTTTTAAAGTGGTATGCTCTGTTCTCACCATGCTCCAATGGGATAATTTATACCTGTTTCTTTCCAATCTCTATGTTATTTGTCTTGTTTCTCCCTCTTTCCATACACTCTGCGATTTCTGTATAATATTTCAGAATATACAGGTTCCCCCGGCATTTTTCTGGCAAAGGAGGAAGATTGAACTGCCTCTGATGGGTATCTGTAATTGTCATGGCATGTTTAATGTGACAGGCTTCTTGAAAAGCCACTAAAACTACAGGACCAAGTGACTGGAAAGGTCAAAACTAAAAGGCTTCAGTGAAGACAGGTCTGCTCTCAGAATAGATCAGGTTAAGCAATGGGGGGAAGGGAGAATCAAGTTCATTTTCTTTCAGTATGATTTGGGAAACCTCAGTGTGGATTTAGTGTCCCTTCTGCTAGTGGATAAGCACCTGAGAACACTGTTGAGTCTTTTCTTCCTTATCCCTTCAGAATTCAAGAAATAATTGGATTTTATTGCAATGGCAGTATTCTTCCAAAAGGTCTTTTGGCCTCCTACGTCAAGAGGTTGTTGAATTCTAGTCATCTCCTTCCATTTAGTACTAAAATATTTCTAAGATTGACTTCTTAATGATGGTAAAGGTGTGACAGAGCTGGAAATGTTATTAGCTGTGTTTGGTGGGGATATCTCTGTTTCTGGATCACTTACTGCTCCTCAGAATGCCTGGATCCTGAGTCCTACTTTGTAAACTCTGCTGCTATCAGTATCTGACCAAGCTTAGTGGTAGTCAGTAACATTAAGAAAGCATTCACAAAAGCTGTGATATCTTCTTGAACATCACCTGGAACTTTGACCAACTTTTCTGATTTCATTTCCACTTGGCAAAAGATTAGAACTTTTATATCCTAGAAGTCCATCTGCATATTTTATTTTGTGTGGGTCCTGGCGCTTGAACTCAGGGCTTTACATGCTTGCTTGGCATTTTCACTAAAGGTTAGGATTTACCATTTGAGCCATAACTCTGCTTCTGGCTTTTTGCTGATTAATTTGGAGATAGTCCTGTGGACTTTCCTACTCAGGCTGGCTGTGAATCATAAGAATCAAATCTCAGCCTCCTGAGTAGCTAGGATTACAGTTATGAGCCACCAGGGGCTGCCTAGATTTTCAGCATGGGCCCTCATATCTGATTTCTACTCTGATTACAGGTGCATAAGAACAGACATCCTCTTTACATCATTCCTTATCCCTATCCACTGCAATGCTGAGGAAGATTTCCACAAACTACAAATTTAATAGATGTCCAATGCATTGAAATAAATAACAAATGAAAGCATTATTATTCTATGTATTCTTATTTTACTAAAACTACCATTTTAATGATTCCACCTACATTTTGAAACATTAAAGTTGCAACCAGTACAATGAAAAATTGTATTTCCAAGGTATAAAATCAATACTGATTTTTAAAGTTCTAGGAATATTTAAGAGAAATTTAATATTTTAAAATTATTTGTAGAGGTAAGACTTCATTTCTTGCAAATCTCGTTTTATCTATAGAAATATATGAGCTGTCCTAAAAACCATAGTATTCCAATCATAAATATTATACAACATTATATCACAATATGGACAGGTAATCTTGAGACCTAAAGAGCAATAATGACTATCCACATACTCTACAGGGAGTCTAAACATTAATAGTATTACTCATAAAAATCCATACTTCAAAGGCTACAAAGCAGAATCAAATCTACCCAAAAGAAAAACAAAACCAAATAAATCATCTTACTTACAACCTTATTATTTCACCTCTGATTCTTAAATAATTGAAATCATCTCCCTAGATCAAGCAAACTATTCTTACCTGCAAATAGATGACAAAAAGTTCTGAAATACAAAGAGTACTAATTCTCAATGAATTATCAGGAGCAGGAGCTCCTGGTAAATTCTACTCTCAACATACCTTCCAATTTTATTTTGAAGAAGAGAAGGAAGGCATCAGGGAAGCGGTCTTTATCCACTTTTTATTTGCTGATGATAGGATGAAGTGTAGTGCCCCTTCACAATTTTGCAGGAATGAAAAGATAGTCCCACTCTCACAATAAACCAATACTTGAGTGATGATCAAATTTCTGGGCTCCATGTTATGAAAAATAAAACTGAAAGAATCCCCCAAAAAGCTACAAATATTTATGGGGAAAATGACTGAAAGAACAAACACAAAAGATGTAATTAAACTGCCAAAAAATACTGAAGAGAACCACACAGCTTACGCACAAAAACAGAGCCAACTTTGTTTCCCCTTACCATCCCTTCCGATCTCCCCTCCTATCCCGTCGTCCCTCCCTCCTCCCCCCACCCACCACGCGCCAAAGTTGTAAAATTCGTTTTTCAACATAACGTCTTGTACATCTCATTGCTGCAATGGGTCCACTTGTATCCCTATTTAAACAATTTGTTTTTTTCCCTTCCCCTCCCCAAATTATACTAACATCAAATATAGTGAAAACAGGGGTTATACCATTGGGGAGGGACATACAAAGCAACAAGGAAATATTTATACATATGTTAGAAACAATAGCAAGCAAGAAAAAACCATTTGAGTCCTTACCTTAGGGTTCATTTCACCTAACATCAACTTATCTGACCTTTTCTGCTTGTCTCAGACATATACTAGTTATTGCAAATAAGGGAAACCATGGGACCTACAGAATCCCATAGACTCCACGCCCAAACTACTCAAGCTGATTCAAAACTTTTGCAAAGTAGCAGGGTATAAAATTAACCCCCAAAAATCAATGGCTTTTCTGTATGCCAACAGTGAGAAAAGTGTGGCTGAAATTAGGAAAGCAACTCCATTTGTAATAGCCCCACAAAAAATTAAATACCTAGGAATTAACTTTACCAAAGAAGTGAAGGACCTCTATGATGAAAACTTTAAAATCTTGAAAAAGAAAATCAACCCAGAATTTAAAAATTGGCAAAACCTCCCATGCTTCCTGATTTGGAAAGAATAACATCATGAAAATGGCAATACTTCCCAAGGCTATCTACAAATTCAATGCGATACCTATCAAAATTCCAACCTCATTCTTCAAGGAAATATAAGAGGCAATCCAAAAATTCATATGGAACAATAAAAGACCCCGAATAGCAAAAACGCTCCTCAACGGAAACAACACTGCTGGAGGAATATCAATAACAAATTTCAAACTCTACTATAAAGCCATAGTAATCAAAACAGCTTGGTATTGGCATAAGAACAGACCTCAGGACCAATGGAATAGAATTGAAAACCCAGAAATGAACCTAAGGACCTATAGCCATCTAATCTTCGATAAGGGAGCTAAAACAATAGAATGGAAGAAAGACAGCCTCTTCAGTAAATGGTGCTGGCAAAATTGGTTAACTACTTGTAGAAAACTTAAGCTAGATCCTTATATATCACCCTGCACCAGAATCCACTCCAAGTGGATCAAAGACCTCGAAGTCAAAGCAGACACTCTGAAAACATTACAGGATGGCATAGGAGAAATCCTAGGCCTCCTTGGCTCAGGCCGAAATTTTCTGAATAGAGACCCGGAAACACAACAAATCTAAGAAAGGTTGGACAAATGGGATTGCATGAAATTGCAGAGCTTCTGCATGGCAAAGGACATAGCTAGCAAGATCAATAGAAAGCCCACGGATTGGGAGAAGATCTTCACTAGCCATACAACGGACAAGAGTCTCATAGCTAAAATATACTTGGAACTCAAAAAATTAAATCGCCAACAACAAATCCTCAAAGAAACAACTGCCCAATAAATAAGTGGGCGAAAGACTTAAAGAGAAACTTCTCTGAAGAAGAAAGAAGGATGGCCAATAAACACATGAAGAAATGCTCAACATCCCTAGCCATAAAAGAAATGCAAATCAAAACAACATTGAGATACCATCTCACTCCAGTTAGAATGGCAAAAATCAAGAACTCTAACAACAACAGATGCTGGAGGGGATGTGGACAGAAGGGAACCTTACTTCATTGTTGGTGGGAATGTAAACTTGCTCAACCACTTTGGAAAGCAGTATGGAGGTTCCTCAAAAGACTTCACATAGATCTCCCCTATGATCCAGCAATCCCACTTTGGGGCATTTACCCAAATGTTTACAAACAAGACCACACTAAAGCTACCAGCACAACTATGTTTATTGCAGCATTATTTACTATAGCTAAGATATGGAACCAACCCAGATGCCCCTCAGTAGATGAATGGATCAAGAAAATGTGGTATATATACACAATGGAATTCTATGCCTCCATCAGAAAGAATGACATTGCCCCATTTGTTAGGAAATGGAAAAACTTGGAAAAAATTATATTAAGTGAAGTAAGCCAGGCCCAAAGAAACATAGGTCCCATGGTTTCCCCTATTTGCAATATCTAGTATATGTATGAGTCAAGCGGAAAAGGTCAGATAATGTGATGTTAGGAAAATGAACCCTTAGATGTGTATTTTAATGTTTTTTTCTTTCATGCATGTGTTTCTAACGCATTTATAAGATTATTTCTTTGTTGCTTTGTATGTTCCTCCTCTACAGTATAACCCCTGCTTTCACTATATTTGATGTCAGTATAACTTGTGGAGGAGATGAGGAAAAACAAGTCGTTTAAGGATACAGGTGGACCTGTTGCAACAATGAGAAGTACAAGTTGTCATGTGGAAAATGAGCTTTACAACATCAGTGGGGGGGGAGGATTAGGGGGGGAGCGGGGAGGCTGGGAAGGGATGTGAAGGGTAAACAAAGGAGGAGGCTGCAATGCTTGGTAAGAAATGTATACATTATCCTGCCCATGTAATTGTAACCCCTCTGTACAATATGTTCACAAATAAAATAAAATAAAATAAAAAAGGAAAAAAAAAAACAAAAAAAAAACAGAAACAAAAAAGACAGATCCAAAGTATGATTACAAAACCAAAAACCAAATATGTTTGTGGATACACAAGCAAGTTTCTTTTTAGGGACACTAATGGAAACAACTATGGTGCTTTTTTTTTTTATATAGCTTATTGATTCATTTAATTCTTCTTAATACCTGTAATATTTTCTTTTTGTCAAATCACATGATTCTGTGCAAGTATGTTCATACTTCTTCCATTCAGCATCTTAGGTCACATGTCCTACTTTCTGTAGAGAAAAATTTTTGCTAAAGAAAAAATATGAAACACCCATCCCCTCATATCTGAATTTCAATTTGTCTATTCAGAGTGGCAAAGTTTTCTGTAACAGTTCAAATAGTACAGGTGTTTGGTTTCCCAAACTGCATGGTCTTTGCTTTATTAATCAGCTTTGATACTGCATCATGAAACAGCCAAACATTAGATACAAATAAATGAATACAGCAGTTACATTAAGCTTTATCGTATGCTAGGCATTGGTGGCTCATATATGAAATTCAAGATATTCAGGAGGCTGAATTCTAGAGGATCACACTTAAAGGACAGCCTAGGCATAAAAGTCTGGGAAACTCAATTTCTAAAATAATCAGCAAAAGGCTGACCCGAAAATTTAGATGGTAGAGTATCAGCCAGGGAAGCAAAGCTGATAAGCACAAGGCCGAATTCAAACTGAGAAAACCTCTATCTACAAAGACAAATAGTGTGACCAATTTGTCCTGGCCTCCAGCTAGGTCGACATTAACAAGTGATGAATCTCATTTTAAGGAGATCCTGACACCAAGCAAAATTTTGATAGACACATTCTGAAATCCCTAAACCTTAAGAATACTTATATTTTAATATAATTTCAAGCATATGTGATATTAATATTGCCTATTATTTTATATTATCCAGGAAATTCCTTTTTTAAGGCAGATTCATTGCACTCTGACATGTAGGCAAACTCTTCCTGATTTGCCTATCATTAAAAACCTTTAAGGAAAGAAATTCTGTATCACATTTTGGCAATTAAAAGCTTAATTGCATTTTTCTGACTTTTTAATTTTTTTAAAATTTTATTGTAAAGGTAATGTACAGAGGGGTTGTAGTTACATAAGTAAGGTAATGAGTACATTTCTTTTTTTTTTAATTGTGAAAATACCGTACAGAGGGGTTACAATTACATGGGCAAGGCAATGAGTACATTTCTTATCAAGCATTGCTGCCTCCTCCTTTGCTTCCCCATACCATCCCTTCTCATCTCCCCTTCTTCCCCCCCATCCCCTCCCCGTCCCCTTCTCCCTGTTCCTCCCTTTCCCCCCTCCCCGAAGTTGTAAAGCTCGTTTTTCGACATAACATCTTGTACATCTCATTGTTGCAATGGTACATTTCTTTTTGAACAGTGTTACCCCCTCCCTCATTTTCTTCCACTTTCCAGTTGTCTTATCTCTTTCCTATAAATCCAGGTCTTTTGCTATGACAGAAATTAGAGAACCAATGATAGCAATCAACATCATGACAACAGAAACATTGCAACAACATCCTTTCCCACTCAATCATTTAATATATCGAAAAATAGTCACAATTGTGGACACAAATGTAATTCGTTGAAATGTGGCTCTCAGTGGTTTCAGGAATACTGTAATGCGTAAGTGTTGGCAGGAGGAGGATGCAATAAACCATCAAGCAGATCCTATAAAACTAAGAAAAGCAAGGGAAGTGGTGGATGGGGAGGGATGAGGGAAAATGACGACAGTTGACACTGATAAAGATGCTCTGTATTTATTAACTACTGTTCAGTGGTAACTCCTTTATACAACTAAAGATATATATATATATATATATATGTGTGTGTGTGTGTATATATATGTATATATATATGTTTTATGTGCAATTACATAGTAATCAATATCTGCTTTAAAAACTGACAGTGCTCTATATTTGTTCCATGAAAGTTTAAAAAGTAAGTCAGTTATTCTAATTCTTATAACAAGTAATGATATGAGTTAATATATAGTGATTAACATACACTGGGGAATTTGCCAAGTGTTAAACATTGGTTAGACCATTCATCATCAAATCAATTCAAAGTTATACAGGTATTATTAGTATGCTTTGAACACAAGGATGAAGAAACTGAGTCAGGAAGACTTATGCAGCATTCCAAAGTCACACAGCTAGTTGGTAATTATCAGCGATACAAAGTAAGAGCTGACACTGTGGATCCAAAGTCTAATGAGACCTAGGCACGGGGTCTCTGTTTGCAGAGGAATGGTAGGCCACCGCATGGCCAAAGTGTCTACCCTGCAGACCCATCATGGGCAGAGTGTCATGAAGCAACAACCACAAGTGAATACAGAAGTATTTATTTACACTGTGTAGACCTGGGGCAGGCCTATCATCCCCAGCTCTTCCCCATCCTCTCATTGTCAGTTTAAAGCAACTCCCTTGTCCATTTTCTCCAATGTGCCGCATAAACACTTCCATCCTTTCCTCTGTATGACTTGAAAAACAAAAATAGAAGAAAACTATCAGTAGATTCTTCTGACATATTAAGTTATTAAACTGAGGAGCTAGTTATTAAACTGAGGTGGTAGTAAAATCATACTTAAACATAACTAAATAATATCTCACAATTTTAACATGATACTAACTAAACTCTTGAATAGCCCTACAGATCATGTTTCAAGGAGCTTTGATAACTTGAAAAAGAAATAATAAAAGGGAGAGGGGGACAGAAAGACAGATAAGAGTCACAAGGAAAGAAATAAAGAAATCAACCATACTCACAAAATTCCTTCAGTTTTCTGGGTTTTCCTATTGTTTTTGTTATTGTTGTTTCATTTTGTTTTGTTTTTGCCATTCCTGGGGCTTGAACTCAGGGCCTGGGCCCTGTTCCTGAGCCTTTCCATGCTCAAAGCTAGCACTCTACCACTTGAGCCACAGTAGTGCCACTTGTGGCTTTTTCTGTTGATGTCATACTGAGAAATTGAACCCACTCTACTCCCAAGCCACCTTCCCACCCAATTTTCTGGGGTTTTTTTTAATCGACAATAAAGTATATAACTCATTTCCTCTACTCTGCGTAACCTAAATTTCAAAACAGAAGGCGAATAAATGTTTCACAACTACATAACTAAAATAATCAGACAGACAAGATTCTGTATTCAAGCTCAAGTTAGCAATGACCTAGCAACTTAAAAATAGCAAAGCCATAAATATGAAAAGGATGCTTTCTGTCCAGATGAGATCATAAACAAGCATCAGATGATTCTCGCGGGTTAAAGTCAATTCCAATATGCACCAAAATCATATAAGAGAGGATTTTTTATTAATCAGTTTTGTATATAATTTCAAGTGCTAAGACATCACATTTCATGTCATTCCACATTCTTGCATTAGGTTCTATTTTCAAATTAAAGCCAATTTACCACATATCTTTGCCATAGGAAAGCTAAAACAACATATATGTATACAACATGTAGAAAAAGTTTCAGAATATTTCGTTTGTCAATTAGCAATGACCTTTGCTCTAGGAAAGGTTATTATAATGCAGATTCACCAAATTACACTAAAAGGATGAAATAGACGCTATGGATATAAAAATATTTATAAAGTAAAATCAAAATGTATATATACAAATGATGAGTATCTTCTATGATACGTTACCTGATCCAATCAGTATTACTATTAAGCTTTTTTTTTTTTTCAAACATAAGGACTGAACTCAGGGCCTTGGTACATACCAGGTAAGTGCTTGTCCAATGAGCTGAATCACAATCCATATTAATTACTTTTAATAAAACAAATGAATTTGTACATGATATCTTCAATTAACAAGGTTAGTTGTCTTCCAGTTAATGGTCAGTGTGATGAGATTATCAAAGCAGTTGATTTACTCTGTTTAGTCTGCTATAACAGAATTCCATAGCCCAGATAGCTAATAAACAATAGCAATGGGTTTGAACAGATTTGGTTTCTGGTGAAAGACACCTTCTGGCACATAGGAATTAGCTTTCCATGCTATCCTCACATGGCAAAAGGATGATAGATCTTTTGGAGTGTACTTAATAATAATACTCTGACTTCCTTATTCAATAACCCCCTAATTCCATCACTTTGCATTCTAAAAATCGAAAAAATTTGAATTTTAGGGGAATATAGCGCATTCAGTACATTCCTCTCATCAATTCAATGCTGAACTGAACAAAATACAGGACAAATCAGATAAATTTAAACTATAATGTAAGGGACATATAAAATGTCACTTTTGAAAAATATATTGAAAATAGGAGGGTAAGGAAAGGAAATAGAATAATGATAAGACACAATTTTTAAAACCATTCATTCATTCACTTCAACAATTTACAAAGTTAACTTTAATCTTAACATTGAAGCTTTTATCTTTGATTCAAAGAGCTAGTAGAAAATTATTTCCTTTGAAAATGCTATGATCATGTTTAAAATTATGAATCTGTATTCTAATCACACTCAACAAATGTTGGATTGAAGTATGATTGTAAGAGAAAGAGATTCATATATAAAGAGACAAAGAGATGCTTTGCTGACTCAAAGACAAAAGGACATGAGACATAATAAGCCTTTGCCTTAAAAAAAAAAATGCACCAAAAACAGAGACCTATGGCATCAAGTAAGCTATTTCTGCTTTTCTAAACTGACCAAAGTATCAAAGAGTTTATTTTGTGGCTATAATCACCTACCAAAAATGAATAATAAGAGCCGTGCACCAGTGGCTCACACCTGTAATCCTAGCTACTCAGGAGGATGAGATCTGAGGATTGTGGTTCAAAGCCAACTTAGGCAAAAAAAAAAAAAAAAAAAAAAAAATCTGTGAGACTCTTATCTCCAGTTAGCTACCAGAAAACAGGAGGTAGTACTGTGGCTCAAGTGGTAGAGCACTAGCCTTGAGCTGAAGAGCTGAGGGACAGCGGCCAGCCCCAGAGTTCAAGCCCCACAACTGACACACCCTCCCCCACAGTGTAACCCCCACTTTCACTTTATTTGATGTCAGTATAACATGTGGAGGAGATGGGGACAAACAAGTCGTTTAAGGATTCAGGTGGACCTGTTGCAACAAGGAGAACTACAAAATGTCATGTCAAAGCAAGCTTTACAATGTCGGTGGGGGGGGAGGGGGGTATGATTGGGTGGGGGGGAGGAGGGAGGCTGGGAAGGGAGGTGAAGGGTTAAACAAAGGAGGAGGCTGCAATGCTTGGTAAGAAATGTATGCATTATCCTGCCAATGTAATTGTAACCCCTCTGTACAGTATGTTCTCAAATAAAATAAAATAAAATTTAAAAATATATATATAACTAAAAATAAATAAATAATAAAAACAAGCAAATAAAACAAAATAGATAGCTCTCTAGGAAATAGCCTAATGATATAACTGCAAGACTCTAAAAAAATTAAAAGCAAACCTAATCCAAAACTATCAGACAGAAACAAATAATAAAAATTAGGACAGAAATTAATGGATTTGGAACTAAAAGCCAGAGAATCAATGAAACAAAAAGTTGGTTCATTGAAAAGATAAATAAGAATGAAAAATTCTTTGTCAAAAGGAGGGAAAATCCAGATTAATAAAAATGAGAGGTGAAAATGTGGATTTAACAACTAATCCCAGTGAAATCCAGAAGATGAAGAAAAAATACTTTGCAACTCTATGGTCAAATAAAATGGAAACTCTACAAGAAAATGATACATTATATACATTTGGCCTTCTAAATTGAACGAAAAGAATATGAAACACTTAAATAGCTCTCTAAAAGCAATGAGAAGTAAAATACTCTCCTAAAAAATGCCCAGGACCTGAAAGACTCAGCCAAATTCTACCAGACCCTTACGGAAAAACTAGCACCAATACTCCTCAATCTTTTCATGAAATAGAAAGTAAAAGAACACTATATGGAACTCAGTCTATGAAGCTAGTATTACATTCATTCCAAAACAAGACAAGAACACAACAAGAAATAGTATTACAGACCAATTCCTTTCTTGAACATAAACAAAAACTTGTAATATTTTCAAACTAAACTGAACAAAATATTAAGATGATCAATCATACACAATGATCAGGTTGGTTTCATTCCATATATGCACATTTGGTTTAACTTATGTGAAAAATGTAATACAGAATAGACACATGATCATCTATATTGATGCAGAAAAATCCTGTGGCAAAATTCAACACTTTTTAATGATAAAAGTCATAAAAGAATTATGAATAGAATGAACATATCTCAACATAATAATGACTATGTATCACAAGCCTATAAGCCTCGTATAAAGCATAGAAAATGGAATCATTTCTTTTAAAGAATAAGACAATGTGGCCACTCCTCCTACACTTATTAAATATATTAATGTGGTTGCTAGCCAGAATAATAAGGCAAGAGAAAGATATAAAAGTGATTCAAATATGGAAAAAGTCAAACTATCCTTATTTGCAGATGATAAAATTTGATATAATAAACACTCCAAAGATTTCCCAAAAGTCTCCTAGATGTGATGAACACTTTTGGCTCTGTAGTTGGATATGAGATCATCATACTAAAATCTGGAGAGAAGACAAATAGAGCTGGAGAAATGTGAATTACATGCAGAAGACTGAAGTTAGACCACCCCCACCTTGTAGGAAAGCTCCAAATGGATTAAATGTCTTAAAGCAAAGTCTGAAAATTTAAAACTACTATACGAAAGCATAGGGAAAACATTGAAAGATGCATGTATAAGTAATTATTTTCAAAACAGGCTGCGAATTGTCCAGAAAAATAAAAGCAAGAATGTACAAAGGGGACTGTATCCCCCCAAAACATGTTTTTGCTCAGGAAAAGAAAGAATTGCAGATACAAGAAACCACATACAGAATGGGAGATGTTCCTTAACTATTCAACACACAAAGGAGTAATATCCAAAAATACACATAAAACTAAAATAAACAACTGAAGAACAAAAACTACAATGAATAATTGGAAAATTAATTTGAATAGAAAGTTCTCAGGAGAAGAAATAGAAATGATTACTAAAACATGAAAAATGCTCTACAATCTTATCCATATAGGAAATTCAAATCAAAGCCATTGTAAGATTTTATCTCATCCAGCAGAATTGCAGTCATTCAGAAAACAAGTAACATGCTGGTTAAGACTAAGAAAAGTTCGTTTTTCGACATAACGTCATGCACATTTCATTGTTGCAATGGGTCCACTTGTATCATTATTTAAACGATTTGTTTTCTGCCTTCTTCTCCACAAATTATACCAACATCAAATACAGTGAAAACAGGGGTTATACCGTGGGGGAGGGACATACAAAGCAACAAAAAAAAATCATCTAATAAATATGTTAGAAACAATAGCAAGAAAGAAAAAAATTTGAGTCCTTATTTGGGGTTCCTTTTGCCTACAATCAACTTATCTGACCACTTCTGCTTGTCTCAGACATATACTAGTTATTACAAATAAGGGAAACCATGGGACCTATGTTTCTTTGGGCCTGGATAACTTCACTTAATATAATTTTTCCAAGTCTTTCCATTTCCTAACAAATGGGGCAATGTCATTCTTTCTGATGGAGGCATAGAATTCCATTATGCATATATACCACATTTTCTTGATCCATTCATTTACTGAGGGGCATCTGGGTTGGTTCCATATATTAGCTATGGTAAATAATGCTGCAATAAACATAGTTGTGCTGGTAGTTTCAGTATGGTCTTGTTGGTGATCATAACTCCTCTGTATGGTATAATCACAATAAAAAAAAGAAAGAAAAAGAAAGACTATGGAAAAAGGGATTTTCATACCATGTTTGTGGGAATGTAAACTACTACAACCACTTTGGAAATCAGTATAAAGTTTCCTCAAAAAAAAATCACAACAACCAAACAAAGATCTACCATATGACCCTGCCATTCCACTCTAAAGTAAATATACATCTGTTGTTATTAGAGTTCTTGATTATAGCCATTCTAACTGGGGTGAGGTGGTATCTCAATGTTGTTTTGATTTGCATTTCTTTTATGGCTAGGGAGGTTGAGCATTTCTTCATGTGTCTATTGGCCTTCTTTCTTTCCTCTTCAGAGAAGTTTCTCTTTAAGTCTTTAGCCCATGTATTTATTGGGCAGTTGTTTCTTTGAAGATTTGTTGTTGGGGGATTTATTTTTTTGAGTTTCAGGTATATTTTAGATATGAGACCCTTGTCCGTTGTATGGCTAGTGAAGATCTTCTTCCAATCCCTGTGCTTTCTATTGATCTTGCTAGCTATGTCCTTTGCCATGCAAAAGCTCTGCAATATCATGCAATCCCATTTGTCCAACCTTTCTTTGATTTGTTGTGCTTCTGGGTCTCTATTAAGAAAATTTCGGCCTGTTCCAAAGAGACCTAGGGTTTCTCCTATTCCATACTGTAATGTTTTCAGAGTGTCTGCTTTGACTCCAAGGTCTTTGATCCATTTGGAGTTGATTCTGGTGCAAGGTGATATATAAGGTTCTAGCTTTAGTTTTCTACAAGTAGTTAACCAATTTTGCCAGCACCATTTACTGAAGAGGCTGTCTTTCTTCCATTCTATTTTTAGCTCCCTTATCAAAGATTAGATGGCTATAGGTCTGATGCTGGAGGAGATGTGGACAGAAGGGAACCTTACTGCATTGTTGGTGGGAGTGTAAACTTGTTCAACCACTTTGGAAAGCAGTATGGAGGTTCCTCAAAAGACTCCACATAGAGCACCCCTATGACCCAGCAATCCAACAAACGAGACCACACTAAAGCTACCAACACAACTATGTTTATTGTAGCATTATTTACCATAGCTAAGATATGGAACCAACCCAGATGCCCCTCAGTAGATGAATGGATCAAGAAAATGTGGTATATAAACACAATAAAATTCTATGCCTCCATCAGAAAGAATGACATTTCCCCATTTGTTAGGAAATGGAAAGACTTGGAAAAAATTATATTAAGTGAAGTAAGCCAGGCCCAAAGAAACATAGGTCCCATGGTTTCCCTTATTTGCAATAACTAGTATATGTCTGAGTCAAGCAGAAAGGTCAGATAAGTTGATGTTAGGAAAATGAACCCTAAGATAAGTATTCAAACGTTTTTTTTCTTTCATGCTATTGTTTCTAACACATTTATAAGATTATTTCTTTGTTGCTTTGTATGTCCCTCCCCCACGGTATAACCCCTGCTTTCACTGTATTTGATGTTGTTATAATTTGCGGAGGGGAAGGGAAAAAACAAATCGTTTAAATACGGATACAGGTTGACCCATTGCAACAATGAGACGTACAAGTCGTTATGTCGAAAATGAACTTTACAACTTTGCAGGAGGAGGGTTAGGTGGGGGAGCAGGGAGAGGATGGGATGGGAAGGGGAAACAAAGGAGGAAGCTACAATGCTTGATAAGAAATGTACTCATAATTATCTTGCCCATGTAATTGTAACCCCTCTGTACAGTATTTTAACAATATAAATATAAATTAATTAATGAATAATAAAGTAAATATACAAAAGGTAGTAAAATAATTATACTAGTAATCTTTACAGAACTCTTTGAAATAATTACACTATACAATCAGCCAAGTTGCCCACAACTGATAGATGAATAAAGAAAATGTAGGATGTATATGTCATGGATATGACTTGGCCATAAAGAAAAATGAAATTATGACATTTTTCAGGAAACTACATGGAACTGAAAATCACTTATGTTCAGTGAGACAAGCATGCTCAAAAAGGCAAATATCATATTTTCATATTTTTGGGAAATATAGACCTAAAAAGAGGGAGATCCTGAGAAAAATACTAGTAATGGGGCATAAATATAAAAGGAGGGTTTTCTAGGTGGAGATCACTGGAGGGAGAAAGGATAGGATACTGAGGACTGAGAAGAATAGATGTTACATACATATACATAAATACATATACTATACATAATGAAACTCAACAATGCTGTTTGTGAGGTGAGAGAGGGAAGGGAAGAATAGAAATAGGGTAGAGAGAGTGGTTTTGCTTAAAATGTATAGTGTATATTTGTGGGTATATCACATGCACTCATACACAAATACATACATAAATAGTGCATACATTTAACAGTCAATATTTGTTATCTATGAGTGACTAAGAAAAAGCATTATTGCCCTCTTTATATTTGTCTATGTAATCTAATTTATTATAGGTAAAAACAAAACTTTTAAAAAGGATTGCTTATGGTATATCAAATTGGGTACTATAAATACAACATAGATGTTTCTACAAGTTAAAAAAACTCAACTCTAGATTTTCATCACAATGAAGGATCACATAAAATACAGTGATTTCTTAACACAGCATAACAACACTAAGCATGCATTACTGGACCATGTCCTTCTCCTACCTTAATTCTAATGCTTTGTATTAGGGTGCCTTTATTACCCAATGAAAAGTAACACTGGCTTTCATTTCTTCAAAAATTAATTCTATGCTAGGTTTTAGAAAACTAAAGTGAAGCTGTAGGTTGTGTCTTCCTTAAGACAGATAACCTTGAATCTTAAAGCTTCTGTGGCATTTTCTTGATCTTCACTAACCATGACCAGGGTAGAACAGTCTCATCTGCAAATTACTAAAAATAATCAGTTCTGAGAAGTGACCTTGGCTGGAGCAATGTTAAATTGGCCAGGAAATTTTTTTGAGGCGTCACTATTATTAACTTGCAATTTTTTCATTTCACTTTGCCACTGATGCTTGGCAGGTTATAATTTTTCATTTTCGCACATGGATGAAACTCAGTGAAGTAGAGATTATGGAGATAGTGGTGGGGAATTTTCACAAAGGGATTTCCCCCTTCAACTCCTTAATATAAGGATACAAAATGGATCTCTATTTCAGACAACTTATCAGTTGAAGATATATAACCAGACTGGTAAGATAACAGTAATAACTCAGACCACTTTTAAAGTTTTTTTCAGTGTTAACTTTTTTACAGACTTGATATTATGACTAATTCATAGCCTTGGAAACGTTTCCATTAGTGGATCTAGTTCGGGCTGAATCCTCATGATTTCAGGTGATCGTTTAGCAAGATTAAAGAAAATTTCTGTGAAAACAGGGAATATTTCTCTCATCTAGAGTTATACAGTGATAAAGATTGAAAAGAAACATGTACTAGTATGAATACATTATCATCTCAATTTCTTGGCAACTTTTTCAGTGGATCCCTCTTCTTTTCTACTGCTATAAGAGCAATGCTAATGCTACTAGATTAGTCTAGTAATGTCCATCTCTATTTTTATTAGCTGTCCCAATCTGGATGCTATCTATTGATTAGCTTACGATCAGCACTAAAGAAGTGTAATTGCTATCCCTTTAAACTACAAGGATTAAAACAAATCTTGTATGAAGAAATAATCCTTGAGAAGATAATAAATAGAGGAACAGAAGAGATGTGAGGAGCTTAGAAATTATTCTGTGAAATAGAAGTAATGTTTAGGTTGGCCATCAGGATGTAAATTAGCCTCCTCTCATCTGAAGAAACAGAAATACCCACTTGGGTTTACAATTCTCTTCACTTATCTTGAATCCACCAATAGCATCCAACTGCATGTAGGGTAATGTCTGGTTAGAATGCCAAACTGGGGCAGCGATTTGATTGGAAAACCATTAAGTATCTCTAGTGTATCAGCCACATCTACCTTAAAAGGAAATTTAAGTTGCTCTTCTCCTCAGCCTGACTCCCAGAACATTTGTATTTGTGGTCTTGAATCTATTTGCCAAATACAATACTTTATTCCCCTACAAAATAAGTGAGTGTTATATGATGATCACTCCACAGAAAAAGTTTGATATAAATGGGATTTTTAACCACTTGTTATTTCAGAATACCCATAGTTAGGAACTTCCCTTGAAAGATTATAACTCGCCAGAGTTAATATCTGCTCTATTATTCCATATATTCTGTGATGAGAATTTGTGTAAACCACATGTACTGTCTGCTAACAAAGAGAAATTCTGAGCCAAAACTTGGAAGTCATTTTGATTTGAAAATGATTACATTTTTATAGAAATCCTATTGCCTTAGGTTATGTTTCATATGAGGTTTCATGTGTTTTGGAGGAACTGGTCTAGGACCAGGATGGACTTCCATATTCCAACCTATGCTTCCCATGTATCTGGGATTTCAAATGCACACCATTTCACCAATGTTATTCTTTCTGATGGAGTGCATTTGGTGGGGTGAAGGGAGTTATCGGGGAAGGGGGTTGTGGGGGAGTGGGAGGATGGGAAGGAATGGTAAGGGGAAACAAAGGAGGAGGCTACAATGCTTGATAAGAAATGTACTCATTACCTTGCCCATGTAATTGTAACCCCTCTGTACACTATTTTCACAATAAAAACAAAAAACAAAAACAAAACCCTGCACATCATTATAGCTAGCAAACTGGTTGAGATTGGGAGTTTTGCTAGCATTTTGCCTGCTATGACCCATCCATCTTAAAATATAATTTTTATATTAAGTAAAACAAACACATGCAGTAGCTAGTCATTGTAATTTTAGGTAGTATACCATTAAATTAGCATTTTAAAATATTTTTTAAAGAATTATAATGGTGACAATGATCAAGTCACAATGCAGTCTGACTTTTGGAATTGAAAGACCTTTCTACAACTAGGTAATAAAAAACTAAAATAATCATACATCTATCATGAAAGAGTTTGAACAATTATCTTTGTAATCTGTCAGCTAAACTGAATCAAGCCTTAAAAATCAATATTATGTGTAGCTTAATATAAATCATTTAATAAACTTCTTTTTGTTTTTTTTGTTTACTATTACCCCAATTAATGAGAAGAATAATATAAACCATTAAGTTATGGTTAAGTGTTCCTAAGTAAAATAGTTATCTAGGATTCCTTGAAGCACCAAAAAGTCTTTACAAGATGCAGCTATATAGCTAATGTATGTGTGCATGTGTGTGTGCATGTGTGTGTGTGTGTGTGTGTGTGTGTGTGTGTGTCTGTGTGTGTGTGTGTGTGTGTGTGTGTGTGTGTGTGTGTGTGTATCCTGATACTGGGTTTCAACTCAGGGTCTTGCATTGTCTTTTAGTTTCTTCACTTATGGCTGGTGCTCTATCACACAGTATGCCTCCAGTTCTAATGACAGACATTTTCTGTAATATTTTGGTCAAAACAAGGTTTCTGGAAGGTGCAAGACACTGACCACTGACTTGAATAAAGATGGACTAGACACCTAAAATTTAAAAGTACTAAACCTTAAAGAATACTGCATGAAAATCATTTGAGACTGAGGTTGAAAACAATTTCTTAATCTATAAGCAGTCAAAATAACAAGGTTACAATGAAATTTTAAAACTTTCACTTTTTTGGGCTGGGAAGGTGACTCAGTGGTAGAGTGCTTGCCTTGCATGCATGAGGCCCTGGGTTCAATTCCTCAGCACCACATAAGCAGAAAAAGCCAGAAGTGGCGCTGTGACTCAAGTGGTAGAGCACTATCTTTGAGCTGAAGAGCTGAGGGACAGCACCCAGGCCCAGAGTTCAGGCCCCACAACTGACAAGGAAAAAAAAAAGAAAAGAAAAAACTTTCACTTTTATGATAGTAAAGACTAGTCCAGGAGAATGTGGGGTTTTTTTCCTCCCAAGCCAGGAGAATATATTTGTAAGTCACATTTATAATAAAGAGCTTATATTTAGAATGTCTGGATGACCCTTGTGTCTCAATACTATTTTTTAAAATTCAAAATTCAATAAGCAGTTGAGAATTTGGCTTGTACAGATACTTCACCAAAGGAAATATATGTATGGCAAATAAGCAAATGAAATATCATCAGTCATTAGTGTAAAGCATAGTTATATCACCTGAGCCATATTATAAAACCTAAAATTAAACAAGAATGTAAAGAACCTAGAAAGCTTATTAGAAAGATATGGTGCAGCTACTTTGCAAGCACTTTGTTTTCTGAGGGAGGAAGAAATATAAAGAGAAAAGAAGAAAGGACATCAAGAAAGAAAGAGTTAACTCCCAACACTTGGGAGGCTGAGGCAGGAGGATCAGGAGACTGGCAAATTTGAAACCAGTGTGAGGTATATAGAGATCCTGTCCATGAAAAAAATAAAAAAGAACAGAAAAAAATGATGATAATAGACTATGCTAAAAACATTAAGATTTACTATCCTGTATTTCATGAAAAGAAAAGAAATGAATGACTATAATTATAGTCACAAAATATCTAAGAAATGAAACAAGTATATTATCAACACAGAGAGCACCAAAGCACTAATGGAAGTTCCAATTTCTTTCTGCTTTACTCAGGAATTTAAGGTGTGTCCAATATTTCATTAACAAGAAAATGTTAGGATAGGCCAGAAGAAAAAGCTGTGCATTGACTGATCTGGGAAATAGGAAGATCATGAAGCAAATGAACACAGCTGTCCTGCCTGTGTTCATTGGCCACCCCAGCAGAGCCAGAGGTATGCCCCTTACACACTGAAACAGCTGCCAAGCTAAAAGAATCACTGAAGTTCAGGAGTACAACAAACAAGGCCAAACTAAAGCTACCAGCACAACTATGTTTATCACAGCATTATTCACCATAACTAAGATATGGAACCAACCCAGATGCCCCTCAGTAGATGAATGGATCAAGAAAATGTGGTATATATACACAATGGAATTCTATGCCTCCATCAGAAAGAATGACATTGCCCCATTTGTTAGGAAATGGAAAGACTTGGAAAAAATTATATTAAGTGAAGTAGTCCAGGTCCAGAGAAACATAGGTCCCATGTTTTCCCTTATCTGCAATAACTAGTATATGTCTAGGACAAGCAAAATAGGTCAGAAGCTATGTACATATGACAATATAAGATGATGCTAAGGGAAATGAACCCCAAGATACAGACACAAGAGAATTTATCTTTCTTGTTCTTTCCAATGTATTTACAATGTACTATGTGATTTTTTTGTTTCTTTGTATGTTCTTCCCTCATGGTATAACCTCTGTTGTCATTGTATTTGATTCCAGTGTCCTGCATCATGTATATACATTTTCCTAATTTGGAGAGGGGAAGGGGAATAACAAAATGCTGATATAAGGACACAGGATGACCATTGTAACAATGAGATGTACAAGACACTATGTTTAAAATGAACTTTACAACTTTGTGGGGGGGGCAGGGGCGGGGTAGGGACAGTAGGGGGAAAACAAAGGAGGGGGTAACAATGCTTGATAGGATATGGACTCATTACCTTGCTCAAGTAGCTGTAACCCTTCGGTATATTATCTTTACTATAAAAAATATATTTAATTAAAAATTTAAATTTTACAAAAGAGTACAAACATCACACAATCAGAAAAATGTTAAACTTGGAAAGGCCTAAGAGGTTAGAGTTCCCTGTACACATCCACAGGTCCTGATTATATTAAGTAGTTGTGTGAACTTTCTGAGATTATATGCAAATTTTTTATATATGCATAAAAATCACTGACCTTGATCAATTACTCACTTTAAAGGATGGGAAAAGACTTTGATTGAAATGCAACCATTGCTCCCTCATAGTAAATAAGAGCTAGAATCTTCATGAGGTCTAAGTAGTTGTCTTTAACACTACACTAAAAAGTCTCTATTTAAGTTTTAAAAATGCTAACAGTAACAGGAAAAAAAAAAAAAGTCAAACATCTGTGATTGCTAATTCCTGATTCTCTGAATGAAAGATTTTCAGTATCCCTATCTAATCCTCTAGGAGATCTCCATGAATCCACTTACACTCATGAACCCATTCACACTGCCTTGTTTGACAAAGTGCCAAAACTGCATGCTGTTAGTTTGGCTGCCAGAGCAATTGAAAAAAAGAAAATGCCTAACAAAGGTTGTCCATATCTTAGTAGTGTCAAAGAAACCAAAATTCACCTTGCACAAAACTGGGGAGAAATTCAAGGAAGTAAAAAGTTTTAGATGATGTGGTTGTTGAAAGGCATGGATATGCAATTGCATACAGTGCCTCATAAACTGCTGTTCATCAAATGTTTTGAGTTTTTCCCCTTCCTCTCCACAAATTATACCAACATCACATACAGTGAAAACAGGGATATACCATGGGGGAGGGACGTACAAAGCAACAAAGAAATATCTTATAAATATGTTAGAAACAAGGGAAAAAACAAATTGTTTAAATAGGGACACAGGTGGATCCATTGCAACAATAAGATGTACAAGATGTTATGTCAAAAATGAACTTTACAACTTTGGCACGGAGGTGTCGGGAGGAAGGCAGGGGAGACAGGGGCAACAATGCTTGATAGGAAATGTACTCATTACCGTGCCCATGTAATTGTAACCCCTCTGTACAGTATTTTCACAATAAAAAAAAGTCAAAAAAATGTTTTGAGTTGACTTGAATTGGATCTTCCAAAAGACTCTTCTCAAATTAGGAAATATTTTTGTCCAAGAACTGCCTTCCTATGTAAATGCAGTAAGGGTACATTTTTATGCTCTTTTTCTTTCACCAATTCCATGTATATTGAAAACCAAGGCAGTTATTCCAATATGGCTCTGAATTTACAAATAGATGCTTTTTCTGTGCTCAGTACACTAACATAGGACTTTCTCTGTGTTGCTGTTATAAAATTAATATCTCTCCAGTAAGGTATTTTAGCGAATGAATAAGAATCTCTCATCAAATTAATAACACCATCAGACTCATTTTCAGATGGTTTAACAGTGGTCTTTGGGGTATAATAACATATTGCCTACTTGGGCAAGCTGCCACTAAACTGAATATGAATTTGTACTAGGCGAATTCTCCATTTGAAAATACCGTAAGTACCTTAAACTCATCATGTCCAATTCTAAGTAAAGCGTTTCCTCTGAAAAACTTGCTTCTTTTGTTCTAGTGTTATTGCCATCGGAGGCTACATAATTTACCCATTTCCCCGATCTCAAAATGTACTGAACTTTCCTTTCTCTAACCTTAAACACGCAAATAAATATTTAATGAAATACTTTAAAATGTCATTAATCAATGCCTCCTCTTAATCTCTTATTTTAGACCTTATTTTAGATCCTCATCAACTTGAAGGCACAGCTCTCCAGTTACTAAGAGCTCCTGATTCCAGTAGAGTGTCTACATTCAGACAGCACATGTCATACCGATGAGACGTCAGGTAGAAATGAGGATTTTAAATGGAAGTGGATGAGAAACCACTGGGTGGGGAGCTGCTGTATTTTGTCCTTGCCTTGAGACATTGTAGGATGCAAACCTTTAAGTGTCTAGCCCATTTATCCAGAAGAGGACATTTCAAGGAAGCACATCAGTCAGGCTTCAGCATAGATATGGATGGTTATTTCTAGTCAAATGTTCAGTGAGGATGAGGAAAGAGGAGCAGAAAAGATCTCAGATTTTTGCATCTTGGCCATGAAAGTATCACATGGAAAGATATATTGAAGAAGGGATAAATATGAGGGCTAATTAAAAAAAAAAGTGCTTAGAGCCGGGCGCTGGTGGCTCACACCTGTAATCCTAGCTACTCAGGAGGCTGAGATCTGAGGATCGTGGTTCAAAGCCAGCCCGGGCAGGAGAGACCGTGAGACTCCTACCTCCAATAAACCACCAGAAAACCGGAAGTGGCGCTGTAGCTCAAGTGGTAGAGCTCTCACCTTGAGCTGAAGAGCTGAGGGACAGTGCCCAGGCCCAGAGTTCAAGCCCCACGACCGACAAAAAAAAAAGTGCTTAGTGCTTTGTTCCAGGGTAAGGGGAAATATGAAGCATTCCAGCAATCAGCACCCCAGCTTTAAAGACTTTCATTTGAGGACAGTGCCCCAGGACACCCTAGTGCCTCAAATTTCCTAGGGACTGGTGTCCTCAGTTTACTCTGAGGCCACTGCAAGCAGGACTGTGCTGATGGCAGACCTTGCACTGCTGTTGTTGCATGCAGAATACAAGAGTAATGGCTGCCACTAGGATCTTCAAGGGAAGCCTGGGAGGTCAGGCAGTGTGCAGGAGGAACAGAGTGCCCAGTGAGCTCCCAATAGAGTGATGGGTGGAGCTGTGAGCACAAATCTGAAACTAAATGGAAACCTCAGAAAATAGAGGTACCAGCAATGTGAAACACTGGTCAAGGGAAGCTTCAGACAGCATGCCATGCCAGACCAGAGAATAGTGACTGGGAATACCACCAGCAAAGCCTCTGGACACTACACAAACATGACCATTGTTCTGGATATGGAGTTGCAGGGACATTTGCCTTCCTGGGTTTTATTCTTGCATTGGTACAATCTTTCATGACTTTCCTAATTTCTCCTTTAGCACAGGAACATGTTGGTCTTATGATTACATCTTGAAGTTTATACCTTTTTCCATTTTTCTAGAGGCTCACAACTGAATTTACCTCTAGTCTCAGAGACCTTGGGCTTGGTGAAACAATTAGGCTTTGGAAACTCTTGGTGGATGTACAGAATGTTTTGCATTGGGAGATGTAATGCACTTTTGGGGGCCATGGTAGAATGCTTCTTTGTATCATACATGTCCATGTGCTGAAGTCCATGTGTTAAAGGCTTGCCCCTTAGTGATAAGTCTTTAAGTCTTTGGGAGTGGAGGGACTGGATCTTGGATGGGACTGCAAAATCCCATTCTCTCTTCTTTTCTTTTTCTCCATGGCTCACCATACAGTAAGCAGCACTGCTCTGCCATACATTGATACCTTGATGTGCTGATTTATGGCACACTATTTTGGGGCCCTATTGGTCATGGACCAAAATTTCCAAAACTCTGTGAGCCAATACAAACCTTATCCTTAGTAAGTTAAATAAGTTGATATAAAGTTAGCAAGTATTTGATGTATGAATGCAAAGTTGATTACTACCCAGAGGAAATGGTTTGAGTGACTTCCTCTGCAATTGCACAAGATCAAAATGGACTCCACACTGTGATACTTTACCAAAGGAATGAGCACGGCTGGAGGTGATCCTACAAACACCAGAGGAGCTATTTACGTGAAGTTTAATGTAAATTTAGTTGAGTTTAGAAGTATTTACACAGCTGATGACCATGAACCTTCCAGAGATGTTAGATAAATTTCACCCTCTCTCTGAGAGCAGACTGTTTTTGGAATTATAATATCATGGAAGAGGCTTTCAGCACACACAAAATACCTATGGGACGTGCTCCCAATGGCAGCCCAATGTGCTACACCAGTTATACTCAACAAGACTGAACATTCATTTTCTTAAAAGTTAGTTATACAAAAAACCTGTCATAACAGCCAATAAGGTTATATATTAATTTGTTCAAAAATTCTCATTGTATTCTATTATCAAGTATAAGACACAGAACTGTTCCTGTATTAAAGCATGCTCAGGAACTCTGAAATGGTAACTTTTTAAAGTTCCACTTGACTGAATTTGAATTTTAGAATAAATAAGCAATTACCAAATCAAGGCAATAAATTGTCTTTATCAATACAAGAAAATAACAAAAATCCATTTTTCTTCACAAACTGTATTATTACCTATAGAATGTAATGATTAAAATATAAGAAAAATGTTTTAAAAGAGGATGATTCTTACAAGTATTTCTCATAAAAATAATTATAGATATTATAACAAATAATTATCCCATGTTTTAGAAATATTTCAAATAACATAAAAAATTCTGGAAAAAATACCAATATCTCAAAATATCACTAAGGTCACAAAATATTCCAAAGAAGCAACATCTATGTATGATAAATTGCTAGTTGAGATTAATGCTGCTAATTAATAGTAATTACATACTTCTATTAATAGTATACTATCATTATTGTATTACATATATTATAGGGTATTATAATATAGTAATACAATATTAATAATATTAATTTTAAATTAATTAATATTAGTTTCTTTAAACATATAGTTGATTCAGAGAACAAATGAAATGATATAAAACAGTAATGGTTTGAACATGTAACACCTGGCAATAATGATAAATTACTTATTCATCAAGTACTTTCAATATAAAACATTTCATAAGAGTATAGAATATGTGCTTTTTTATATAATTATGTTAATGAATCAGTTCAACCTAAGAAGTGTTGATTACTTGAATTCTAGAGGCTACACCATATTTCTCTGACTACTGCTATCCTAGACTCATGACACTTGTGAGACTAAAGGAAGATTTCTATATATTCATGGACAGTAATTATAAGGTTCAGTATGTGATTGTGGAAGATGATATAGAGTTGAATAGGGAAAGTTAGCAATAGTAAAGAAGATCATGTTGACCTGTGGATCACTTTGTACTTTCTGAGACTATTATGACAATTAAAAATGTTTGAAGTTATTTTTCCATTTAAATAGTGCCCTATCCTGCAAGTAACTTCTTTTCTTTTTTCTTTTTTTTTTTTCTGTTTTGGCAAGCTGTGGGCCTGAACTCTGGGCCTGGGCGCTGTCCCTCAGCTCTTCAGCTCAAGGCTAGCGCTCTACCACTTGAGCCACAGTGCCACATCTGGCTTTTTCTGCTTATGTGTTGCTGAGGAATCAAACCCAGGGCCTCATGCATACAAGGCAAGCACTCTACCACGAGCCACCTTCCCAGCCCCTGCAAGTAACTTCTTGCAGGAGTATCCCAATGTTCTAATATAATTAATTTACTATTTTATGGTTAAGTGCTTCCCAGTGAACAGTTTACTCATTCTTGCTAACAGTAGATATGGCTGATAGAAGTACTTTATGTACCTATGAAGTAGTCTTAAAGTATGTCTGTCTCTTATCTTTCCATACTGCAAACTCTGAAAAATTTTAATTAAGACATTTAATTAAAACATTGAAAAAGATGGTACTAGATATTTCATAAGTGTGAATCTAAGTGTGAAGAGATGAGTTTTTCCCATCTTTGCTTGAGACTCACCAAATTTTACTTAAATCAATAAGATACAATCTTCCCATCCTAGCACCTCAAAAAAGGCTTTTAAAGAAATACTCTTTGAATGAAACAGCTGATCACACCTGAGAGGGACTCAAATTGCTCACAGTTGCCTAATTCACTCCATTATTTTCAAATCACCTAAGATTTCTCTCTCTCAAATCTCCCACTATTTTGAAAGTTATAGGCTGGCACTTTCTTCTAAAATTGAAAATATGGTTTTTGACTTAAAAGAAATCTTTATTGAAATGTAAGCCACATAAAATTCACCTATTTAAACTATATACTTCAATGCATTTTATTATATTCAGAGTTGTAAAAAATTCCACAATCTTAAAACATTTTCATCTTTTAAAAAAGAAATCCATAATCATTACCCACCATTCTTCTTCTTCTTTCCCATCCCAGGCAATCAATAACCTCCTTTCTATCTCTATAGATTTACCAATGCTGGACATTTCAAACAAGTGGAAACATGTGATATATAGTCTATGGTAACTGGTTTCTTTCTCTCAAGGTTCACTGTATAACATGTATCAATATGCCATTTTATTGGCAAATAATATTCCATCGGATAGCAATAGCACGTTTTATTTGTTCACTCATCACCTAAAGGACACTGAGTTATTTCTACTGTTAGGCTATCATGAATAACACTGCTATGAACATTCAAATACAAGTCTTCGTGTGCAAATAGACCTCTACTTTTTAGATAAATACCTAGTAGTGGGATTGCTGCTTATATATAGTACATGTAAGTTTAAGAATTTAGAGAATGTCCTGACACTTTTTCACAACAAATGCACAGGTTATATTCCCCATGTACATATAGGAACCTTCCAATTTCTCTGCACCCTCACCAACATTTACTGTTGTCTGACTATTTAACCACCCCACTAGTTGGGAAGTGGTGTCCATGGTTTTGATTTTCAATATTCTTACATATAAGGATGAAAAGTATCTTCCTGTGTGTCTATTAGTCATTTGTTGGTCTTTGTTTGGTAAATGTCTACTCATACTCTTTTTTTTTAATTTAATTTTATTTTATTTGTGAACATACTGTACAGAGGAGTTACAATTACATGGGCAGGATAATGCGTACATTTCTTACCAAGCATTGCAGCCTCCTCCTTTGTTTACCCTTCACATCCCTTCCCAGCCTCCCCCCCAATCCCAATCCTTCTCCTTCCTCACCCCCCACCCCCGCACCGACGTTGTAAAGCTAGTTTTGGACATGACAACTTGTACTTCTCATTGTTGCAACTCATACTCTTTATACACTTAATCCTTGCATTTTAGTACTGATTTATGAGAGGTTGAATATTTAAGTAAATTACTTTATAAGAATTCAAATAATCACATAATTTCAAACCATCTTGCTATAATTGTTTTTTCATATTTTTAGTACATAATATGCAACCCAAAATTTCACTTCAATGTACTCTCTTCTTTTTCATGCTGTTTGTGTTTTTAGCTTCATATCTAAGATGATATTGTAGAGCCCAAGATAATGAAGATCATAAGGTCATAATGATCACAAATTTTTCTCTAGACACTTTTATAGCCTTAGCTTTACATTTAAATCTCTTACATTTTAGTGACATTATGCATATGGCAAAGTAAGAACCTAACTTCCTTCTATTCGGGTGGATATCTTGTTTCTCCCGAATCAACTATTCAAAGGATTCTCATTTCCTCAATGACTTCCTTGGGTACCCTTGCCAAGCAATTCACCATACATTAATATTTAATAACAGGATTTCAGAGAAAAATCACCTGAAAAAGTTTGAAGTTATCATAGTGTGATTATTCTGATAAAAATTTAGCTAGTAAACAGCAATAAATTACAGAAATAACTTGTCGATATCCACACAGCTACAAGGAGGCGTTGAGTATACACTATCCTCAGCAATATCAATTCCTGTGGTAATAATGGGTGAAGAGCAAAGGAATGCTGCCAGTTGAAGGTTGGTGATAGCATTATGTGTTTATAAACAATGATGATAACCAGAGCTCAGTACATGGCTGTGGGAAGACTTTACATATCCTATCTTGTTTTAAAATGTGTAAGAAGCAGAGCTGAGGTTCTGTGGGTGTGAATATGAGGAACTGGGCAGGAGACTAGAACCACCTGCTTAGTAGGATCAGTATAGTCCTTAGATAAAATGGCAGCCGTGAACCAAGGACTGAAGGAATAAATCAAGTTATGTAGACAAAAATGACTATGGCAAAGGTTTGGAGAGTGGCAAAACACAGTTTTCAAAAAAGATACTAAGCGGGGCTGAGAAGGTGGCTCAGTGGTAGAGCACTTGCCTTGCATGCCTGAGGCCCTGGGTTCGATTCCTCAGCACCACATAAGCAAAAAGAAAAAAGCCGGAAGTGGCGCTTTGGCTCAAGTGGTAGAGTGCTAGCCTTGAGCTGAAGAGCTGAGGGGCAGTGCCCAGGCCCAGAGTTCAGGCCCCACGACCGGAACCCCACACACACAAAAAAAGATACTAAGTATTTACCTCAGATACACAATATAAGAAATACACAAGTTATTAGTTTATGGCAAGGAAGTTTTCACATACTGAATTCTTAGTAGAATTTGTATAGAATGTTAAGGGGTCTGACAGCAGGATATTAAAGCATCAATGGTACAACTGAAAAACACTGAGATTCTGAATTCAGGGATGCTCTACTTAACGTATTATTTCATTGCTTTAATGTATATTCTTCTGGTACATTTCTCATAACAAATCAGGGGTACACACTTTACTTGCCTATATTATCAACTGTAAAAATTATTGAGGTGTATATCAAAAATCCATATCATAGGTTAAAGCATAAGATGACGGTAGAGAGAAAGATGAGAAACCATCTAATATGACAGTAGATACTGATACCAAAGATAGACTCCGTTTAAGTAGATATAGGTGATTTGCATATGCTTGTAGTAAAATTATACACAGCATTAAATTAAATTAGGACTAAGAGCAGAAAAGGTAAAAATGGGCACAACGAAGCAGTGTGGAAAGGTAGGATCCTACAAAAGGTGGGAAGGAATGAGGACCTACGGCTAAATACCTATCAGTACCCCAACTCATAGTTAACTCCAACAGAATGGCTTCCTGAAAGGCACACAATGGCAGTTCCGCAGTTCCACAGCAGACTCTACCACCAAGTCCCATGACGATCGATCGATCCTTCCTTCCTTCCTTCCTTCCTTCCTTCCTTCCTTCCTTCCTTCCTTCCTTCCTTCCTTTCTTCCCTTCCCTTCCCTTCCCTTCCCTTCCTTCCTCTCTCTCTCTCTCTCTCTCTCTCTCTCTCTCGTCGCTTTCCCTCTCTCTTTCTTTCTTTCTTGACAGGTCCGGGGCACCATACCTGAGCTTCTTTTGCACAAGGCGAGCACTCTACCACTTCAGCTACAGAGCCGGCTTTTTCTGTGTATGTGGTAATGAGGAATCAACCCAGCGTTTCATGCACGCTAGTCAAGCCACTAAGCCACATGCCCAGCCCCCAAGAGGACCTTTCTCAATCATCATTTCATATGCTTAGGCAAATAAATGTATTTACAATGGAAAGACTCCACTGTTTGTTTCTCCCTTACCTTGGACCTCATCCTTTCTCATATTCTTTTCTTGCTATTCTTAGGGAACAGTAGATAAAACAATAAACCTCAAAGTTGTAAAAGCAACAAACGAGCTTTTAAAATTTCTAATTGGACTCAGTTTATGAATTCTATGGTAACAATTGCAAAAAAAAAAACCTAAGCGAATAGATTTAATTTCAAAACCCATATAGTACCATGTGTAATTTCAATCTATAAATATTTAATTAAAAATTTCATCATCATAAAATTATCTGTAACTGTAAGCTTGCCCCGAGCTGATTCCCCAACATACTGTGTCACTCTGTAAAATAAATTTCAGCAACTATTTGAGAAGAGAAAGAATTTCTCCTACATACCTACATCTTTCACAAAAAATAATACAGAATTATTTACATAACAAGCACTTAACAGTCAAAATGATCATGCTCTAGGAAGCTGTGTAGATGTTAGGGAGCTAGCATAAAACTACCTATGAAATATTAAGTTGAAGACTTCATGAGGCATTTGAGAAAATAACAGATATACTGTTCCCACTTTCCATGCACGGCCTCCTACTACCTTTCAAAGATATGCTGTACAATGGATAAGAAAACAGGTTATAATCAGAATGCCTTGCCAAATCCTGCTTGCAATCTCATTTTATATAAAATCTTCAGTAAATTTATTCGGCCTTCCTAAGCCTGTTTTCTAGTGTGAAAATGCAGATAATAAGCTTCTCAAATAAACTTGTTTTAATGAATACACAGAATAATACTTAGCATATTACTTGATCACAATTGAGTACTCAATAGATGTTATAATAGTCAAAATGTCTGAAAATGAGTCATTTCTCAGGGCTAACTTCAAAAAAAGAGTAATTCATGTTACTTAGGTTCATACCATCTCTACATTTCTATCACCTCAGACATAAGAATGTTTAAAATCTACTCTGAAATAAGTATATTGATAGGTCAATAAATTTTATATTAAATATTTTATAGACACGAATTTCTGGTGGTCTAAGGAAAGGGACTCTTCGAAAAAAGCTTAGCACCAAGTCCCAATTCAAGTCTCAGCTCTATCAGTCACTGCATGTATATCCTAAATAATATGAACCCATAAAAGTATCTTTTAATAAATATTGCTGTGAGAATAAAAATATAAGGCATGAGGATTCCATACACATTGTTAGAAGACAAGACATTAAAGTAAAGCTAACCTTCTTAATCAATACAAAATAATTCTCAAAATGGCAAAAATAATTTTCTAGAAAAGAAAATGATTACAATAAAAAATGTCAAGACTTTTTTCAGAAAACAATTAGGTATTGTCGATCACATTTTAAAAAACTTAAAATTGATATGTCAAAAAGAAAAATAATTATACTAAAAAGCATAATAAAAACATAAACATAATTATATGTATATAAAAATATTTATTATAACCACCCATTAACACTACTACTGAAAATCTTTTTCCACTCTTTTTAATGGGGTTATCAATAAGCACTGTATTTTCACATAATTAGAGGAGAAAAGATATCCTCCAAATAATACCTTATTTCTAATCCTGACTCATTTTTCAAGAGTCTGAATATTCCTCCAGTAGAGACCACAGAGTGCTTGTATGGCCATCTGAGTATTCTCTAGGTATTTGTGTATCTCCTCAGTACATAGAATTGCAGTGTTGTTCTAATGGGCAGGTTTTCAGAAACGTTGTTAAAGCCCATCACTAGAGGGAAGTCTTGTTATCCAGAGGCTAAATATCAATTACCATAAACCTTGCAACAGCATATGTCTCTAAACTAAGATATATCAGAAAACACAACTTAAACGACAAGTATTTTCCCTTCAAAATGAGGCGTAAGATTCTGAAGCACCTGCAGCCAATAAATGTAAACTGTTAAAGATAATTTTAAATGGATCGCATGTAAAGCGATGTCATCATTTACTTCAAGCCCAAATTAATTGATGTAAATGAGTATTTTTCTTTTCAGTTAGATGTAGGCATCACTCAATTCCCTTTCATATTTTACAATCTGATATAGCTAATGAATTTTCTTTGTTAATCTATGAAACCTGTTTTCCTTTCTCCTGTCACACACACTCACTTGCTCTTCACACAGGTCCCATAAACATTCCTATTCATGAAAGAAAAATGCGTGTATAGTCCCCTAGGAATACGATTCACCTATTCCATGATTCACTGAATAATCAAGAAGCTAAGAAACCAGGAAACTGAGTCTATTTAACTGATGGACTTTTCAGTTTTAATCTTTCCCCAAAGGAAATCTATGCGTGTGTAATTTTTGCCCTGGAGCACTTGCCTACATTTGTTCCTGATAACTGAACAGCTAAGATACTGCATTTAAATTCCTGGTTGGAAGTATGCTTTTAAATGCTGTAACTGTTATTATTTCAAAAACAAATTAAACTAGGGAGTTCTGTAGAAAACCAATTAACCAATTTGGGCAGCAACTTAATGCAAATCAATGCCCCTTACTGTCACCCAACATGATGTTTTTGTGATTCTAAGATGTTAATCTCTAAGTGTGCAACTAGAGCAAGTGACACTCAAAGTGTTCCCAAATTCCTATACAAGCATTCCACTGGGACACACACATGAAGTATGGGTTCTGGTTTATTTTAAATTCCTATTTCATGCGGTTTATCCTTCAATACCATTTAAAAAGAGAGTTGGAAAAATGTGTCCAAAGAACACAATCTTAAGAATGGGATTCTAATCCCAGCTCTAGAGCAAGTATAAGATTTGGCTCACATTTCAGTTACAAGTTACAATACCTACAAGAAAGACTAGTTTATGCATTCAAGACTTTATGCGATTGCAAAGCAGAGCTATGGGAGATTTCTGTGTTTGCACTGCCTTTTCATTTTCAGACTTTAGGCCTCATTATAAGCCACTGAATGTCCATTCCAGTATGAACTATTTAAAGACTCAGCTCTGAAAAGATCTCAACCTGGAGTCTTTCACATCTTCCTTAGGGAATTTATTTATTTGTCTACAACACCCTCACAGTAATTTTCATTTAAAACACCAGTTTGTTGAGTGAAAACTCAATCATGTATAGTTCATAAAATCACATCAGCCAATGTGTAGACACATATCCAGTGGTAAGGAGTAAAAATTTAAAAATAAGCATAATAGACAAATACTGACATGTACAAGCTGGTAGTGAGTCATAAAAATGTATGTATTTCTTATTATCTGTTTACCATAAAAGGAATAATGATCTTAACATTTCTATTACATGAAAGATGGACCATTAATTTCAAAGTTTATGTACCAAACAGAATGTTTTATGAATTGTAGTTATTTATAAGCATATATATCGGAAAAATTAAAATGTAAAAGTGAATGGACTAATAATGATCATGATATATTGTATTCATAAACTGCTTTGTTAAATGGAGACTCCTTTGTATAAACTACATAAAGAAAATTAAATATGAGTACATGAGAAAATGAAAAAATAAAAGCAAGGAAATTATTTTAAAAAATGAATAAACCGCTTCCATAAACTTTGAGAAAAGTAGAACAAGTGTAGTGTAGTGTAAGTAAAAGATGAGTGGTCCAATTAAATGCATAATAGGAAGAGAGTTAAGGATAAAAGACTAGAGGTAAACATTAGAGATAAAAAGCAAGGAATAAAAGAAAAATAACACAGGAAAACACACCAAAACTGACATGTATTGGATGTTTGTTCCTTTCTTCAGTACAAGCTTCTTGTCAGCCATAATGTTGTCATTTGTACCAGAGACAAAAACTGCTCATCTGTTTTTAGCATGGACATGGATTTAACAAAATTTGACTTTGCTTAAGAAAGTGGCATAGAGCCCTTCACAAGGAAAGATGATCTATAAAAACTGACTTTATTTTACTCATGAAAAGAACAGAACTCAAGAAGATGTATTAACCCATTAATTAGGAAATGGAAAGACTTGGAAAAAATTATATTAAATGAAGTAAGAAACATAGGTCCCATGGTTTCCCTTATTTGCAATAACTAGTATATGTCTAGGACAAGCAGAAGAGGCCAAAAGTTATGTACATATGACCAGATAAGATGATGTTAAGCAAAATGAACCCCAAGATAGGGACAAAAATGTCTTTTTCTTTCTTGCTATTGTTTCTAACGTATTTATAATATACCATGTGATTTTTTTTGTTTCTTTGTATGTTCCTCCCCCACGGTATAACCCATTTTCACGGTATTTGATGTTTTTTATGCCCTGCATCTTGTATATACACTTCACTAATTCTAGGAGGGGAAGGGAAAAACAAAATGCTTAAATAAGGATACAGGTTGACTCATTGTAACAATGAGATGTACAAAACACTATGATGAAAACAAAATTTACAACTTCCGGTGTGGGGGGGTAGTTGTGGCAGTGGGAGGGAAGGGATGGTAGGGGAAAAACAAAGGAGGAGGCAATAATGCTTAATGGAAATGTACTCATTACCTTGTTCATATAACTGTAACCCTTCTGTACAGCATTTTTACAATAAAAAACTTACAAAAATGCAAAAAAAAAGAACATGCTTTGTGATAAGAGGTAGATTTTAAATAATAGATTTTAAATAAATAAAATGTACTGTTACTTCAGGGATTTTAAGATCTTCCAATACAGTGTGATTTTACTCTTATCAATCCAAATCTACTTTCAGGAACTGCATGTACCTCAGTACCTTTTAACCTTTTAACTCCAGTATTGCATTTCCTAATATTAGTCTTATTTTTATTATCATGATACTTTGCAAAAACCACAAGGTCCTATTGGGTGCATCCCGACCAGCATTTGTTATTGTTAATTTTCTGGATGAGGTGGACGCTCCATATTGTTTTGATTTGCATTTCTTTTATGACCATTGATATTGAACAGTTCTTTTTTGTATGTTTTTTATTGTAAAAAATGTTGTTGCTGTTTTTGTTTTCTTTTCATGTTGTCTTGTTTGTCTTTGGGAGGGTGGGGGGCACAACAAATACAACAGAGGTACTCACTAGACACTGTGTGGAAAACATACTGTACATCTTGTTGGTGGGGGGGAGAGATGGGGAGAGAAGGAAGGGGAAACATAGTTCGAAGGGTTTGTAATCATTACCTGACACATGTAACTGTAACCCCTCTTCTACAATGACCTTAAAATATAAAAAGAACTAAAATTTCATTCTATTCCACACAATCCCCAATATATTACAAGTTATTTCTTTCTTTTCTCTCTTTATTGCTGGTCCTGGGACTTAAACTCAGGGTTAGGATGCTATTTTTGAGCATTTTTGCTTAAGGCTAGTGCTCTACTACTTAAGAAACAACTATACTTCTGACTGTTTTGGTGGCTAACTGGTGATAAGAGTTTCACGGAATTTTATTTTATTTTATTTTTTGGTTTAGGCAAAGTTTTCTTTTTTTTTATTGTGAAAAATACCATACAGAGGAGTTACAATTACATGAGCAAGGTAATGAGTACATTTCTTATCAAGCATTGTTGCCTCCTCCTTTGTTTCCCCTTCCCATCCCTTACCACCATCCCTTCCCATCTCCCTGGCTCCCCCTCCTTCGTTCCCTCCCCCACTGTCCCTCCTCCCCCACTGCTGCACCAAAGTTGTAAAGTTCGTTTTTCAACATAAAGTCTTGTACATCTCATTATTCTCATTTTTGCAATGGGTCCACCTGCAATAGGGTCCACCCTATTTAAACAATTTGTTTTTTCCCTTCCCCTGCACAAACTATACCACCATCAAATACTGTGAAAACAGTGGAAAAAGTTATATTAAGTGAAGTAACTGAAGCCCCAATAAACATAGGTCCCATGGTTTCCCTTATTTACAATAACTAGTATATGTCTGAGACCAGCAGAAATAGATAAATTGATGCTAGGCAAAATGAACCCCAAGATAAGGGCTCTAATGGTTTTTTTCCTTTCTTGCAATTGTTTCTAATGTATTTAGAAGATGATTTCTTTGGGGGAGTTCCGGGAAGATGGCGGAGGAGAAGCTGGAATCTGAACAAGCTCTCGCATAGAAAGCAGTTTTAGAGTTCCAGTGAACAGTCCTAAGCCAGAGAATCACACCAAGTGTGCCATCACAGGACAGAGAGTTAGTCAAGAGAGGGGAAGCCAAGGAGACACATCTGAGCACCTGCCAGCAGCTGCCGCTGCAGCGGCAGGGTCGCAGCGGCGACCACCGCCGCGGGGTCATACCTGAGACACAGAGAGTCCTGAACGAAGGAGCCAGACACAGAGGACGAGCGGTTTCTACTCAACACCAACAAGAACCGACAAGGAGCGGACATCTTCATCCTGCAGTTTGCAGACCAGAGACGACCCAGGATCCAAGACTCGGCGTGAGTACAAGCCCGACGTCCTCACTCCTTCTCAGGGAGCAGAGGAAGGAAGGCCACCCCTCCCCCCCCAGCACCGGTGATCTCCATCTTGGATACCGACAAAGCTCGGAGGAGCTGCTATCTCCAGCTCAGGCCTTGGAATAAAACGAGTCATTTAGCAGGTCACAAGAACTTAACGGCGAAGTGACCTGCCAGACTCAGCTCCATCCAGGGAAAAGTCACCCAGCTCAGGCACCAGCCATTGGAGTGGCTTGCCTCACTGGGTAACCAGAGCCAGAGGCTGCCCCTCCCTCTAGCAGCCACCACAATCAATTGAAAAACAGAAACCCTGAGAATGGCTCCAGGCTGGGCGCTGTGAGCTTTATCACAAAATAGCCCCAGGGAAAAGCTACTGTTTGTCGAAAGGCCTCAACTCTACCCAGAACCTAGCCTCATCACCGCAACCCCTCTTTTGTGATTCTCAAAGCAGATCACCCTCCCAGAAAACTAACCTGGGAGGGGGATCTCAAAATCTTGGGTAAAGCAGAGCATTTTTCTGCCTCTTCCAACAAACCAACTTAAGAAACCAATCAAGCCACAGGACCTCAAGCTGACCAGAGACTCCAACAAGAGACTGGTTACAGACAAAAGGGAGATACAGGATTCATCCCACCCCTCCCTCCCCCCAAAAAAATCAAAAGACTTTTTTTTCTTCTTCTTTTTCTTCTTTTCTTTTTTTTGTTTGTTTTTTGTTTTTTGTTACCTTACATATATATATATATAAATTTTTTTCTCTTCTAAAACTTTTATTAATCTTTAATTTTTGCCTCTTCTGAAAAAACAATTGTTTTCCAGTAACTTTTTTTTTCTCCTCTTATAATTTTTATTTTAGGAATATGTGAATGAGCGTTTTCCTTTCTTTTCTTGTCTTCTTTCTCTTTTTCTTTCTTTCTTAATTATCTTTTTGTTTTTTGTCTAGCTCTACTGAACTTCTGATCTTTTCTTCTCCCTTTCCCATCCTTAAAGCTTTTCACACCTCCTCTATGTCCCTCCCTTTCTCTCAACATATTCACATTCCTCTCTAAATAGACGATCTTTTAATTTCTATAATAACATTAATCTTTACGTTTCTATTTTTTTTCTGGTCTCTTTTCATTCCCCTCTCCCTCTCTTCTTTTTCTCTCTCTCTCTACTTGCATCCTACCCAACCCATTTCCTGCATTGTAACTAGGACATAGTTAACTCTCCCTGTGCCTCCCCATACCAATCTATTCCTATTTTTTACCCACATCTCTCCCTAATCCTAATAATTTCTGGTTTTCCAAATTCTTTTCTGCGGTTCAAAGTCCTTTAACATATGGTTGTTTGATGTTGAATAGATGTATCTGTAGAACTAGAATGTGTCTGTAGACTATTGACTGTACAAATGCAAACTTTGGTTGATGGTTGCCTTAAGATAGTGTTCTAGCACAAAACTGGTGCTATCCTCATCTCAAATGGGCAGAGTAAGCCGGAAAAACACAAGAAAAATGGCAAATTCGGGTATCTCAATTCCCAATCTTGATAATCAGGGATTAGAACAGATAATGAATAATCCAGAGGAGAGTTCCCAAATAGCTCTACAAACACTACTAGCAAACATGATAAATGAGAAGTTTGACAATGTACAAAGGACTCTGTATGAGCGTGATAGGGAGAGAGAGGAGGCATCCCAGAAGTTTATACAGGAATATCATAAGCGTGAGGAAGCTACTCAAAAACTAATACAGGATTTGCGTGAACAACTTGAGAATACTCAAAGAGAAAAGGAGGAATGGCGTGAGCAGGCTGAGAACACTCAAAGAGAACTGCAGGAATCCCACGAACGCGAGGAAGCTAATCAAAGAGTAATACAGGAATTGAGAGATCAGATAGAGAACATACAAAGATCACTAAAGGCATCCATAGAATCCATTAACAAAGAGCTGAAGGAAGTCAGGGAGACCACAAAGGGAAAGCTGAATGGAACCCAACAGAAGGAATGGGAGTCCAAAGAAACCATATCAAATCAACTAAGTGATTTGAGGACAAACACTGAACACCAAATTAAGGAAGTAAAGAGATTCATACAAGACCTAAAACAGAGCTGCAACAAAGAACTTGAAGCCATCAAAGCTGACCAATTAGAAGGAAAAGAGATTAAAAACAAAGTAGAGAGTCTTGATAGCAGGTTAGACCATGCAGAAGATCGAATCTCAGGGATTGAAGACAGCCTAGATATCATAGAGAAAGAACATACAACCATCCAAGACAAGTCCAAGAAATATGATAGATCTATTCAACACCTGGAAGACACCATCAGAAGGCCTAACTTAAGGATAATGGGTGTAGAGGAGCACCTAGAAACAGAAGTTAATGGTCTAGGAAATTTGTTTAACAGGATCCTAGCAGAGAACTTCCCAAACATGCAAAAAGATAGGCCTATTAAGATACAAGAAGCCTTTAGATCCCCAAATAGACCAGACCAGAATAGGACATCCCACCGTCACATTATAATCCACACAGGATCAACTCAGAACAAGGAAAAGATCCTTAAAGCTGTCAGGGAGAAAAGGGTAATCACCTATAAAGGGAAACCAATTAGAATCACCTCAGATTTCTCAGCAGAGACAATCAAAGCAAAAAGAGCCTGGAATGATGTATGCCATGCCCTAAAAACAAACAACTATCAACCAAGAATACTGTACCCAGCTAAACTCTCCTTCATAACTGAAGGCCAAATAAAAACCTTCCACAGCAAAGAAAAATTGAAACAATACATCTCCACCAAACCAGCCCTACAAAAGATTCTTAAAGATGTCCTACACATAGAAAACCAACAAGACCACAATAAAGGCCAACAAACTGCACCCAAACTGAGAATCCAAGAACCATAGGAAGAACCCAGTTTTCCAAGCCTCCAAGAAGGTGGATAACATGGCAGGAACTCCCAAATACCTCTCAGTCCTATCTTTTACCGTTAATGGACTGAACTCTCCAATTAAGCGACATAGACTGTCTAGTTGGATTAAAAAACAAGACCCTTCTATCTGCTGCCTGCAGGAGTCACATCTTGCCCGTAAAAACAAACACATTTTCAATGTTAAAGGCTGGAACAAAATCTACCAAGCAAACGGCCCTCATAAACAGGCGGGAGTTGCAATCCTAATATCAGATAAAATAGACTTCAAATTAAAATTCGTGAGAAGAGATAAAGAAGGTCGCTACATACTAATTAAAGGATCTCTCCTTCAGGAGGATATTACAATTCTAAATATCTATTCGCCAAACAATGGAGCACCCAAATTTATCAAAGAAACACTACTTTCCCTCAAATCCCATATAGATCCAAAGACATTAATTGTTGGGGATTTTAACACACCACTCTCCCCACTAGATAGATCAACTCGGCAAAAACTCAACAGAGAAACCGCAGATCTAAACAGTTGCATAAATCAACTAGACCTAACAGACATTCACCGAACATTTCACCCAGCAGCATCAGAATACACGTTCTTCTCAGCAGCACATGGAACGTTTTCTAAAATAGACCACATTCTAGGCCACAAAGCAAACTTGTCTAAATTCAGAAACATTGAAGTTATACCTTGCATTCTCTCTGACCACAAGGGAATAAAATTAGAACTCAACACCAAAAGCCACCAAAGAAAGTCTGGCATCACATGGAGGCTGAACAACACACTGCTGAATCAAGAGTGGGTCATGGAAGAGATTAGAAAGGAAATTCAAATGTTCATGCAATTCAACAAAAATGAACACACAAATTACCAGCTCCTCTGGGACACAGCAAAGGCAGTACTCAGAGGCAAGTTTATAGCTCTGAGCTCCTACATCAACAAATTGGAGAGATCGGAAACTAACAATTTAATGACACATCTAAACCTCCTTGAAAAAGAGCAGCAAGATAAACCCGAATCAAGTAGACGGAAAGAAATAATCAACATTAAATCAGAATTAAATGAATTAGAATCCAAAATAACTATAGAAAGAATCAACAAAACAAAGAGTTGGTTCTTTGAAAAACTTAACAAAATTGACAGACCCTTAGCAAATCTTATCAGAAAAAGAAGAGAACACACCCAAATTAATAAATTCAGAGATGAGAATGGAAACATCACCATGGAAACAACCAAGATTCAGAACATTATAAGGGAATACTTCTCAAAACTTTATGCTAATAAGTTTGACAACTTGGCAGAAATGGACCTCTTCCTAGCAAATACTGACATGCCAAAACTAAACCAAGATGAGTTAAACTATCTTAACAGGCCCATATCAAGCATTGAAATAGAAACAGCAATAAGAGACCTCCCAGCTAAGAAAAGTCCAGGACCAGATGGTTTTACAGCGGAATTTTACATGGCCTTCAAAGCAGAGCTCACACCAATTCTCCTCCAACTCTTCAATGAAATTGAAAGAGAAAGCTCACTACCAAACACATTCTATGAAGCCATCATAACCCTCATCCCAAAACCAGGCAGGGACTCATCAAAGAAAGAGAACTATAGACCCATTTCTTTGGTGAACATTGATGCAAAACTTCTCAACAAAATTTTGGCCAACCGACTTCAACAATTCATCCAAAAAATCATACACCATGATCAAACAGGATTCATTTCAGGGATGCAAAGCTGGTTCAATATACGCAAATCAATTAATATTATTCATCACATCAACAGGAGCAAGAACAAGAACCACATGGTTATTTCAATAGATGCAGAAAAAGCATTCGACAAGATCCAACACCCCTTTATGATGAAGGTTTTGGAAAAATTAGGAATCAATGGAACATTCCTCAATACAATAAAGGCTGTATATGACAAACCCACAGCCAGCATTATACTCAATGGTGAAAAACTAAAGCCATTTCCGCTTAACTCAGGAACAAGACAAGGATGCCCGCTCTCTCCACTTCTCTTCAATCTAGTATTAGAATGCCTAGCTACAGCAATAAGACAAGATGCAGACATAAAGGGGATCCAAATAGGGAAAGAAGAAATAAAACTCTCCCTCTTTGCAGATGACATGATCTTGTATTTAAAGAATCCCATAGACTCCACTCACAAATTACTCAACCTGATTCAAAACTTTGGCAAAGTAGCAGGTTATAAAATTAACCCCAAAAAATCAATGGCTTTTCTGTATGCCAACAATGAGAAAAGTGTGGCTGAAATTAGGAAAGCAACTCCATTTGTAATAGCCCCACAAAAAATAAAATACCTAGGAATTAACTTAACTAAAGAAGTGAAGGACCTCTACGATGAAAACTTTATAATCTTGAAAAAGGAAATCAACACAGAACTTAAAAAATGGCAAAACCTCCCATGCTCCTGGATTGGCAAGATTAACATCATGAAAATGGCAATACTTCCCAAGGCTATCTACAAATTCAATGCGATACCTATCAAAATTCCACCCTCATTCTTCAAGGAAATAGAAGAGGCAATCCAAAAATTCATATGGAACAATAAAAGACCCCGAATAGCAAAAATGCTCCTCAACGGAAAGAACACTGCTGGAGGAATATCAATACCAAATTTCAAACTCTACTATAAAGCCATAGTAATCAAAACAGCTTGGTATTGGCATAAGAACAGACCTCAGGACCAATGGAATAGAATTGAAAACCCAGAAATGAACCTACAGACCTATAGCCATCTAATCTTCGATAAGGAAGCTAAAACAATAGAATGGAAGAAAGACAGCCTCTTCAGTAAATGGTGCTGGCAAAATTGGTTAACTACATGTAGAAAACTAAAGCTAGATCCTTATATATCACCCTGCACCAGAATCAACTCCAAATGGATCAAAGACCTTGAACTCAAAGCAGACACTCTGAAAACATTACAGGATGGAATAGGAGAAACCCTAGGTCTCCTTGGCTCAGGTCGAAATTTTCTGAATAGAGACCCGGAAGCACAACAATTCAAAGAAAGGTTGGACAAATGGGATTGCATAAGGTTGCAGAGCTTCTGCAGGGCAAATGACATAGCTAGCAAGATCAATAGAAAGCCCACCGATTGGGAGAAGATCTTTACTAGCCATACAACGGACAAGGGTCTCATATCTAAAATATACTTGGAACTCAAAAAATTAAACCACCCAACAACAAATCCTCAAAGATACAACTGCCCAATAAATAAGTGGTCGAAAGACTTAAAGAGAAGCTTCTCTGAAGAAGAAAGAAGGATGGCCAATAGACACATGAAGAAATGTTCAACATCCCTAGCCATAAAAGAAATGCAAATCAAAACAACATTGAGATATCACCTCACTCCAGTTAGAACAGCAAAAATCAAGAACTCTAACAACAACAGATGCTGGAGGGGATGTGGACAGAAAGGAACCTTACTTCATTGTTGGTGGGAATGTAAAGTTGTTCAACCACTTTGGAAAGCAGTATGGAGGTTCCTCAAAAGAATTCACATAGATCTCCCCTATGATCCAGCAATCCCACTTTTGGGCATTTACCCAAATGTTTACAAACAAGACCACACTAAAGCTACCAGCACAACTATGTTTATTGCAGCATTATTTACCATAGCTAAGATATGGAACCAACCCAGATGCCCCTCAGTAGATGAATGGATCAAGAAAATGTGGTATATATACACAATGGAATTCTATGCCTCCATCAGAAAGAATGACATTTCCCCATTTGTTAGGAAATGGAAAGGCTTGGAAAAAATTATATTAAGTGAAGTAAGCCAGGCCCAAAAAACATAGGTCCCATGGTTTCCCTTATTTGCAAAATCTAGTATAGGTATGAGTCAAGCGGAAAAGGTCAGATAATGTGATGTTAGGAAAACGAACCCTTAAATATGTATTTTAATGTTTTCGTTTCTTTCATGCATGTGTTTCTAACGCATTTATAAGATTATTTCTTTGTTGCTTTGTATGTTCCTCCTCTACAGTATAACCCCTGCTTTCACTATATTTGATGTCAGTATAACATGTGGAGGAGATGGGGACAAACAAGTCGTTTAAGGATTCAGGTGGACCTGTTGCAACAATGAGAAGTACAAAATGTCATGTCAAAACCAGCTTTACAATGTCGGTGTGTGGGGAAGGGGGGTATGATTGGTTGGGGGGGAGGGGGGAGGCTGGGAAGGGAGGTGAAGGGTAAACAAAGGAGGAGGCTGCAATGCTTGGTAAGAAATGTATGCATTATCCTGCCCATGTAATTGTAACCCCTCTTTACAGTATGTTCTCAAATAAAATAAAATAAAATTTAAAAAAAAAGATGATTTCTTTGTTGCTTTGTCTGTCCCTCCCCCACGGTATAACTCCTTTCAAGGACTTTTCTTATCCAAGCTAGCTTTGAACCATGACCTTCAGATTTTAACCTCTTGAGTAGCTAGGATTATAGGTGTGAGCTGTCTGTGATAGCCTCATTTATTTGTTTCTTGGTTTTGGTTTTTTAAAAAATTATTATAAAGGATGTACAGAGGGGTTACAGTTACATAAGTCAGGCAATGAGGACATTTCTTTTCTGATATCACCCCTTTCCTCTGCTCTCTCCCAGTTTTTCCCTCCCATCCTTACTCACAAAGTGAAGAGTTCATTTTCAACATAGTGTCTAGTGAGTAACACTGTTGTATTTGTTCAGGCTTTGTTACTCCATTTCTGTGCTTTCCTTGTCCACCCCCCCCTGCCCCCACACCTGCTCCCTCCTGACAGAAAAACAAAACAAGTTGCAAAGAAAATTAAAACAGCAACACAGAAAAAATCTTGTTTCCATTTTTTGGAGTTTATTTTGATAAATATTATTGTATATGATCAGAGGCACATTGGCATTGTGCCTTTGCGTTACTTTTCCTTTGGTCTCACTGTGTGTGAGGTCTCAGATTCCTGTGTAATTTATCATGTGCCAGTGTATTTTAGATCTAGTTTCTGCAGAATATCTCATTTATAATGTGACTTTAGTGTTCTACTTATAAATAGCAACTTGTGACCCTAAATTTCAAACTTCATGACTACATTCAGTGTTTTTATTCTATTTTTTATTTTTTATTATGAAAATACTGTACAGAGGGGTTACAATTACATGAGCAAGGTAATGAGTACATTTCTTATCAAGCATTGTTGCCTCCTCCTTTGTTTCCCCTTCCTATCCTTTCCCCCTCCCACCCTCCTACCCCCCTGCACCAAAGTTGTAAAGTTCATTTTTCGACATGTTTTGTACATCTCACTTTTGCAATGGGTCCACCTGTATCCCTATTTAAACAATTTGTTTTTTCCCTTCCCCTCTCCAAATTACACCACATCAAATACAGTGAAAACAGGAGTTATACTGTCAGGGATGGACATACAAAGAAACAAAGAAATCATCTTATAAATATGTTAGAAACAAAAGCAAGAAAGAAAAATCATTGGAGTCCTTATCTTGGGGTTCATTTCGCCTAACATTAACTTATTCAGTGTTTTTAAAAGAATCTTTATTTCAGCTTTGTTAATTGAAATTTGTGAGTCAACAGGATGAGGAAATTTTCACTAGATGCATGTTATATTCAATTAGACATTATTTAGAAAATATTGTGAAATTTGTTAAAAGATGAAATGTAATTATATATTGGACTCAAAATTTTATTAGGAAAATTCTTATTTTTATAGTTTATTTCCTTTAATGATAGTTAACTAGTTTTAGTTATGTGTATCTATTTTTAAATTTTAAACATTTATATTATCATATATCAATTCAAAGGGATTTTATTGTGACATTTCCATACATGCACATAATGTACTTTGATCAAGTTCTATTTCTTTTTATTACTCTTTTTATGTCCACCATATACATTGTTTACAAGTTCTCTTAATGAGCTTCACTCTTCTATCAAAAAAGAAATGTACTCAACACCTGACTTATGTAACTGTAATCCCTCTGTACATCACCTTTACAATAAAATTAAAATAAAATAAAATAAAATCCTAATGCCTAAAAACCCAAAAAGAAAAAACCCAAAAAAACCTTTCATTTTGGATTTAGATCTAGAATCTGCATATGAGAAAATTTGCCATATTTATCTAAGTCTGGCTTATTTCATTGAATATTTTGATTGCCTATTTTATTCACTTTCCTGAAAATGGAATAATTTTACATACTCATCATTAAGGATGAATAATATCCCATTGTATATATTTAAAAGTTATCTATGCATTAGTTGATTAGCATTTAGACTGTGTCTAGTGTAACAATGATGACTAGAGCTATGATAAATACAGTTGCACAGGTATTGCTATTGTATGCTGACTTGGATATATTCCCAGGGTAAGTATAGCAGGAACATTCTACATTTGGTTTTTCCATAGTGACTACCACAGTAGCATACTGCTTTATATTCACATTAACAATGTCTACCCACCTCATCAATCTACCCCACCTTATCCTCACTGATATTTATTGTATGTTTTCTTCATGACAGTCATTTGGACTAAGGGACATGGAATTTCAAGTCCTTTTTATCTTTTTTTTTTTAATTGTGAAAATACCGTACAGAGAGGTTACAATTACATGGGCAAGATAATGAGTACATTTCTTATCCAGCATTGTTGCCTCCTCCTTTGTTTCCCCTTCCCATACCTTCCCATCTCCCACCCACCCACTACCAAACCCCACCCACCCCCACCCCAGGCCAAAGTTGTAAAGTTCGTTTTTCAACATAAGGACTTGTATATCTCATTGTTGCAATGGGTCCACCTGTATTTTTCTTTAAGTAGGTTGAACATTTCTTCATTTATTGGCCAACATTACTCTTTTCAGAAACATCTGTTCGGTTCATTTGCCCACTTAACTAGATTATTTGTTCTTCAGATGTTTTGGATTCTTAGAATTTATATATTGTTGATATTAGTCCTTTGTCAGAAAAAAAATAGATGGAAAAGATTTTCCCCATTCTGTAGGGTTTCTCTTCACTCTGGTAATTGTTTTCTTTGTTGGGTATAAGTGTAATCCCATTTGTCAAATTCCTGAACTACTAGAGTTCTAATTCAGGAAATCATTGACAATATCGATATATTTCAAGTAGTTTCCTTTTGTTTCCCTATATTTGTTTCAAAGTCGATAGTCTTACATTAATATCTTTGATCTCTTATGAACAGATTTTTATACACAGTGACAGAGAGGTATTGAGTTCCTCTTAAAGCTGTGGATAACCAACTTTTCATGTGTTACTTGAAGAAGTTGTCTTTCCAGTGTATGTTCTGACACCTTTTAAAAACAAATCAGATGATTATAATTATTTGGGCTTATTTCTTGGTCTTCTATTCCACAGGTTTCCTAACTAGAAGTCAGTGCCATGCTGTTTTTGTTACTAAGGCTCTATATAATTTAATTTGAACTCAGGAACTGAGAAAACTCCATCATTGTTTGCTCAGGATTTCTTTGTTTATTCCAGGTCTTTGATACTTTCCTATGTATTTCAGCATTGAATTTTCTATTTCTGTGAAGAAAACATTGGAGTTCTGGTGAGTATTGCACTAACTCTGTGTATTGTTCTGTATAGAATATCCATTTCCACTATATTCTGCCAATCCACAAAAATGGGAGGCCTTTCCATCTTCTAGCTTAGGTTTTTCTTTATTGAAGAAAACAATTTCATTTGAAATAGTATGTAATTCAATAGTGAATTCCAAAATAAATGAACATTTTATCTTTTGTAGTCTAAGATTAATATTATTATATCACTTCTCTACCACCCTGCTGAGGAAAAAAAACTACCAACTTTTATTTCATTCTTATTAGGTAAGGCAATCTCTTGCTCAGATCTCATACTCCTGAGTAGCTAGGATTACATGTGTGGGCCACCTGCGCCCAGCTGTATGTATTTAAAATAAGGACCTTCAGTTGGCAAAGCAAACAAGAACAAAGATAGGTCTTCCAAATTTAAAACCAAATTTATTGACAGAAAAGTCAGGAGAGTTCACAGAAAGGAAAGGTTTAGATAGGAAAGTTAGAAGACTCTTATTAGCTAGAGGAGGTAGAAACATGACAGTAGCTTTTGAAACTCTGAAATGTGAACTTGAAGTAGCACAATCCTCTGTAACATTGACTTACTAAAACAGAAGGTAGTATTTTCTTGGAGCCCATTGTCTAAAATTGTCAAACTTTCCAATTTTCACACTCCTCAACAAAGAAAAACAAGAAAAATCACACTGCTAAGGAGAGTAGGTGTCAAGGCTTACATACAAGTTTCTTTGATTCCCAAACCTACACTCTTTGCACTGTGACACAGACACTGATTCCATTAAAACAAAACTTATATAAAGTCCTACGCAGATAAATATAACACATTGAAAGCTAGGCAGACCTCATCTCTGCTGCCAAATGAGGTAATGATGGAAAGTAAACACAAATATGGAAAAGACTGGTTGTGTCCACAGCTTTACAAAGAAGGGCATCTGGCTGGGAATAACACTTCATTCATCCCAGTGGTGTGCACTGAGAATATCACAGTTGGAAATACAACTCCACCTCAAATTTGATGGGGAAATTAAATGTCTTAGATGGGAAATGAAACGTGTAAAATGGTAACAAAGCAATAATTATTGCTTATTATAAAGATCAAGAAATTAGTTTCAGAATAATAATTTCTAAATAATAAATATTGAAAAGGAAAGTTTGAAATTTTAAAATAAAAAATATAAAAAAGAACTTTGTGAATATTCCCACTTTTCCTGTAGTCACAAATTCTCCTACACATACTCCTAAATACATTATATAAAGATACACACACACACACCCCTGCATACATACCCACAGAGTGCTCTCTGAGGACAAGACTTATTTCTTCAAGCTGCCAGAGCAGTGCTGAGAACTTAGCTATTCAATAAATATTCACTGAGTGAATGGAGGCAAAGGAAAAAGTGACCCTACTGTGTATCAAGTTAGAAAATGTACAGTGAATATAGTTTAAAGCTCACCGAAGCCTAAAGTATTTGGAGAGACAGTGAGAATACCTAGCTGTTGTACATAAAGAATTCAAACTCTTCAGTCTCACAAAAATTCTAACCCATAAACTATATATATGATTTCTGAATACCTCAGGGTTGGGCCTGGAAAATATACCCCAATTTTCAAAAAGACTGTAGCACAGAAACTATGGAGAATGGAGAATAATGGAATGCCAATAAAATATTTAAGAAAAATATTTCAAAATTAATTCTTTAACCAAATACACTGGTTCATATCTTTAATCTCAGCTACTCAGTAGGCAGAGAACTATAGGACCATGATTCTAGGCCTGCCTGGGCAAGAAGTTAGTGAAAATCAATTTAAACAAATAACCAGGCATGGTAGTTCAAACTAGTAAACTCAGCTTCTCAAAAGGCCAGAAGGAAAATTACAATCTGAAGCTGATCTCAGGAAGACACACAGCATCTACAAGCACAAAAGTAGTAGTAAAGTGGTGCCTTGTAAGTACGAATGTTTGAGTTCAAACCCCAAAAAGAAACCAAGAAGTCATGGTTTAGTACACATTTGTAATTCTTATAAAAATATGGTCAGGAGGAGCTATCATGAATTCATCTTAAGTTACACTAGATTTTAATTTTCTTTTATGTTGTACTTGAATTACTGACTTTGAAAGTTAAGGCTATACCAAAGTCAGTTATAATAAAAAACTGATACTCACTGAGCACTTAACCTCATAACAGACATTCAATATTCCCAATTTATTCTTCATAGTAACAACATGAGGAAAGATATTACTACTGACATTTTAAAGTAGAGTGTGACACAAGAAGATTAAAGCAAATTGTCCAGGGTTAAGGGGCTAGTTGACTGTAGGGCTTGGGTTCAACCCAAAACTCTACCTTCACTAAACTGGTTCTTACAGACTTTTCAAATTGCTATAGCTTTTAGCAATCGTATAGAAAAGGCAGGAATCAATGATCTTCCAGTTAGGCGATTTCAATATTAGCTGAATATCTGCCTAAGAAAACATGAAACAAAAGTTTCTAGAAGCAAGCATTCAGAGTTCCATATTGGATCCAACCTGTTTATCACATTGTTTTTAGTAAACTCAATGAAAGCTCTACTGGTTTTATAAGCATAAATTTTCAGAGTTGTAGCATCTTTGGGAAAACAGAGAAGTAACTTAAAAGTACCCAAGAGTTTTAAGGAAAGTTTATGTTTATGTATGAAAAAACAAAGAAATAAATGTAAAGCCTTAATGAAGTAGAAAGAATCATCTTTAAAATACAAAAGAAAAACAATATGCTATATTTAAACCAGGCTATTGGTAGACTGAACAGATAAAAGCACTACTGGAAGGACTTCGGAACTTCAGAAGAAAAGAATAAAATATGATGATCCTTTCATCCACTAATCATACTTGTTCAAGAATAAAAAGCAACTTAGGGTGTGTAAAATCATTCAGCTAATTTATTTTTATAACAGCCCAATAGAAACACTGTGAATGGCCAATAAGTTGAACATATCAAAACAAATCATAGGATCAGCTCATTCCAGTGCCTATAAGAAAACTGTTGGCCACAGAAAGATAACTCACCCCTTAGAATAGGAGTGATTCTATGAAAAGCAAGTGCACAAAACAGCTTCCATTTTGTAAAAGAAAGTCAAGAAAGCAGGTTGGAATAAGGGAGAGAGGGAAAAGAAAGAGAAAGGAAAGAAATGAAGAGAAAGAATAGTAGGAAGAGGGAGACCAAAAGAAAAAAAATATGAATCATTTAATAAACACTGGATATATTGGTCTACAAATATGCATGCATCATAGTTATTTAAGGCTTCATAAAATAATAACTGCTCTCTTTATATGTAATGGAACATATTTTCCATTGTATAACTGTCCTTTCTTTATGGTCACAGAGTAAAGAGACAGTGCATAGAAGTTATGAAGAGCTAAACCTGGGTAGATTTTAGTCTTGTATAAAGATGAATTCTAACAGTACCTAGCAATGAAATGTGTAATATTTCATTGTATACTTGTACAATTGTTTATTTAACCAGTCAGTAATCACTCTATCCCCTAATTATTTCGATTCTTTCTGATCTTTGCTATTATGTTGCAAAAATAAATCTTACTTATACAGCCAAGTTCATTGCTTCACTATTCACAATAGCCAAGTTATTAAAATAGCCCAAATGCCCTACAGTAGATAAGTGGATCCAAAAACATGTGGTACCTATATACAAAGGAATTTTACACAGCCATCAGAATGAATATTATGTTATTTGCAGGGAAATGGATGTACCTAGAACAAATCATGTTAAGTGAGGTAAGCCAAGCTCAAAAACACAAATGGCACATGTTTTCTCTTATATGTGCAAACTGGATCTAAAATGAATCAAGACATGATAAGTTATACAGGACTCTAAGCATTCACACAAGCAAGACCAAAGGAAGATACTCTAAGGAGAGGGACACAATGGCACAATGTCTACATGCCTTTGATAATACAAAATAATATTTATCAAAATGAACTCCAGGAAATTGATACAAGTTTTTTCTTTGTTACTGTTTTGTTTTTAATTTTCATGTTGTCGGTTATGGGGCATAGAAATAGAGGGACAAAGGGTGAACAAAGCAAAAGTAGCACTCACTAGACATTATGTTCATAATGAACTATACAACTTATGGATAGGGTTAGGAGGGAAAACCTGGGAGAGAAAGAGGGGAAAGGGGGACATTGTCCAAAAAGAAAGTTACATTACTTATGTAATTTAACACCTCTGTTTGTGATAACAATTTTTTAAGTAAAAATGAATAATGTTTTTGGTACATTTTTATTGTAAAAATACTGTACAGAGGGGTTACAGTTACATGAGCAAGGTAATGAGTACATTTCCTGTCGAACATTGTTGCCTCCTTCTTTGTTTTTCCCCTATCATCCCTTCCCTCCCACCTCCACAACTACCATCAGCCCTGTCCTCCCCTCTCCTCCCCACCCCCAGCCCCCTGACAAAGTTGTAAAGTTTGTTTTCAACATAGTGTCTTCTTCATCTCATTGATCTCATTGTTATAATGGGTCACACTGTATCTCTATTTAAGCATTTGTTTTTTTCCCTTCCCCTCCCCAAATTAGAGAAGTGGATATAAGATGCAGGGCACCAGAATCAAATACAGTGAAAACAGGGGTTATACCATGGGGGAGCAACATACAAAGAAACAAAAATCACATAGTACATTATAAGTACTTCTTGTTCTATATGCAAACATACTTGTAAAATACAAGGGTACACAGGATGAAAATTGTCATTAATATTGACAAATATCTGAAGAACAGATACTTTGCTCTCTGGAAAATATGTCATTGAATTCCTTTAGCTCTGACAGAATTTTCATCTGAAATCTTATATTCTAAGACTAGTGTAAAGGATATGTTAACAAAGATTGGTACACAGTTCCCCCATTTAAGAAATCCAATCTCCCTTAATCAAGCCTCTTAAAAATATTTTTTCTTTAAGATTGCTAATGAAAGGCTGAGCCCAGGGAGAAATCCCAGGGTCTTTCAGGTCAAGCGCTGCTTCCTAAGAGCTTGCCTTCTCCTGGGTGTCCAGCTAAGCAGGGTTGATCTCCACTTGGCTGGTTCTCAGCAGGAACATCCCAGAAAAGCAGTAATGTGCCCTCCTTCCCTGCATACTTTCCCCAACTGCCTCACAGAAAAAAGGTTACAAAACTGCCAGACACCATGATGCAACTCAGGTGTCCTGTAGCAACTACCAGTCACCACCTAACATCCATTTTCCTTTATATCACAGTAACAGTTTTACCCAATAAGAAGTCTCCGGGTTAGAGATGGCTGTGCCAGGCAGCCATTACTGCCATCTGAGAAAGTTCTAACCAGTGGAACTGAACATGTTTGACCATTTGTTTAAGAGGAAATCATTTCCTTTTCCTTCTGCCTTAGTCCTTTCCCTCATATTAGAATGCAAGCATAATCAGTATGCAGACACAAATATAAATACATACACACACACACACACACACACACACACACACACACACACACACACCTCTACACACAAAAATGTAGGGAGCATAGAAAATGGAGGTATAAACAAAGGTAAAAGCTTAAAGAAAGTATATGTTTAGCCTTCAGGTTAAAACACTACAAGTAAGAAAATGAAAACAATTCAGGTTAAAAGACTACAAGTAAGAAAATGAAAAGAAAATAAATGCTTAAGTAGAAAATATTGCAGAACAGATCAAAATAGAACACTGAAATAGGAAACAATTATTTTTTTATCTATCCAATTTATTAAGAGGGAACAAATGAGAAAAAATACTGTAAACTTAGACTTTAAGAACAGCATCACACAGGTAAAGACTATTGATTGTGAGAACATGATACTGACCTGCTGTGTCTTAAGATTAATGATGCCCTCAATTGTTTTAGTGTTTGGAAAACAGATATTTGTCAACATAGTATCTTTACAAGTTCAAATGTAACTATATATTCAACCCTTTGAAAACTCAACTCATCCTGTTTTAGACCATTAAACAATAGCTTCCATTTTTTCTTACTGAGTGTTAGAATTACCTATAGACATTTGTGTCTCTAGACACTCTGATTTAATTAATCATTGCTGGGATGTAGGTTTGCAACATTGCAATTGGCCTCTTCAAGGTACCTCTAAAACACAGCCATAGTGAAAAACCACTGCATATAAATCATATTCCTGTTGGGTGCTGGTGGCTCCCACTTGTAAGCCTACTTACTCAGAAGTTTGAAATTGGAAAATCCTAGTTAGAAGCCAACCTGTGAAGTATTCACTAGACCCAATCTCCAAAGTAATTAGCAAAAAGCAGAGAGAGTTATATGCTTGTAATATTTGAATATCAGCTGAGCAAGCATGAGGCTCTGAGCTCAAACACATGTATACCAAAAACAAATGAAATAAATAAATACGTAAAAACATGCTTGCATGGGAAACAATTATTTTTTATGCTGTACTTCCACACCTGTTGTCTATTTAAAAGATTACACTTCATGATAGGAAACTACAATTCAAATCCCATTGCCTACTCATTTGGAAATATTTTAACTCATTTGGATTTTCAGTGGTTCACAGAACAAAACTGAAAACTTTGACTTGAAGTAAAATTAAGACTTGAACTGAAACTTTATGAAGAAAAAATGCTGAACCCCACTGAGTGAACTAAAATGTACTTTGTCCTAAAGAGGTACTGTGCTGACTTGGGTATCAGGTTGAAAAAGCAGTTCCCTTGGGGGGAAAAAGATCATTAACAAGTTTTATGACTTGTTCCAAAACATTCAGATAAAAGGTTTTCAGTTTCATTTTGCCAAAATATATTTTTCAATATTATTTGAACAGGTAATTTAAATACATACAAAATTAAGAATCTCCTTTACCTATGGGGCACATGCCTAGATACCCAATTATTACATACAAACCTACTGTATGTACTGATTTACAAATTAGGCTCAGTAAAAATCAGTCAGAATAGTTAACCATAAAGAAATGGTTGTGATATACCATCAAAGTTATTTTAAATTTATGAAATATCATTTCTAGAATTTTCTGCTATTTGGATGATGGTTGACCACAAGTAATTGAAAGTAAAGTAAGATAAATGGGATAAAGGAGAAAAATTATTTGGCCGGTCTTTTTTTTTTTTTTTTTTTTTTTGGCCGGTCTTCTTAATACAAGGACTCTTTATGTTAAAAAGTAGCCTCCAAAGTAAAAACAGTAGACTTATAATAAAGGACCACCTATAATCCTGGCTATTCAGGAGGCTTAGATCTAAGGATTGTGGTTGGAAAACAAGCTGGACAGGAAAGCCTGTGAGACTCTTATTTCAATTAACCACCAAAATACCAGAAGTGGAGTTGTGGGTCATGTGGTAAAATGCTAGTCCTGAGAACAGAAGCACAACAGCCAAGCCCAGAGTTCAAGTCCCAGAAGTGACACACACACAAATTTAAAAACACAAAACAAAAACAAAATACCTAGGAATGAAAAAATCAAGACATCAGCTTCTTAATTTTAAGCTATGTCTATTCTGTTCATTTATTTCCTATTATATATATATATATATATATATTTCCTATTATACTGCACACATTCAATCACTTCTTTTTAAATAGACCTTACTAAAAAATGTAAAGAATGCTACAATCACCCAATTGAAGTTTATATAGACAGTATATAGAATACAATAATTATGGTTACATAGATTATAGCCTTAAATTAATTGTGCAGTACATTTATAAAAAGAACTGTTCATCTAATTTGATAGTTCTTTCTTTAATAATGGAGGCAAGTAAAATCATACAACTTTATCTAACCTCCCCCACTTTCCTTGACAGCTTGTCTATAAAAGTCCTTGGCATGTTGATGAGATTTCATTGCTTTTGTCTCTTTTTCTTGGTGTTTCAATATTATCACTGTTATCTGAAATTGGGAAGGCTTTGAACACATTAGGACAAAAGCATACTGAGCAGATAGCTGGAGCCCTAAGCAACACATTGGTTCCTCCCCATAGGAGATGACGTGTTATAATGAAGATTTCCATAACTCTGCTGGATCTCACAAAGCCTACAAATCCCTCCCTTTAGAAGCAGCAACAAAATGTATTTTCTTCACTGTCTTCTGTATACAATGGTTTGTTTTATGTAACATTCTCCCAAAGATGGTGATTTACTGTGCAAGGGTTATCAAGGGCTGAGCAATTACTTTTACTGTTAAATTCATGTTCCCATGGCTAATTAAAGCCCACAGATACACAGTTTGTTCCAAAGTAGCTTTACAATGATATGATGAAAGACTGACAAAGCAAATGAGATTACTGAATTACCATTTTTATAAAAGGAAGGTCCATTAGCACCTCTATTTTATAGCCAATCACTCAAAGGACAAAAGGCTAATTTTCTGTGGCTCTTCTATTCCTATTCTACAGTAAAATGAATTGTTTTCTTTCTTTCTTTCTTTTTTTTCCGCTAACTTCATTGAGTGCTAATACTTACTCTAAGTTGTCTTTTCACCTTATTCTACTTTTATTTAAAGACATTGTTGTGAGTGCTGACTTAAAGATGCAGATATCTGCAAACTAACTACTTAATTCTCTGACTTCTCATGGATTTGAATCCATATCTATATTTATTTTCCAGAAATTTTCGGTGATATTTCCAATAGCAAAGATTCTTTTTCATTTCATTTTAGCAACTTCTTATTGGTTTTCTTAGTAGTTCCATATTTTTGTCCCCAAATATTTTTTCAATCTACAGGATTGTCTACTCATTAAATGTGTGGGGAATTAAACTACTATAAAATTGACTTTAAAATAATAAGAAACCTCATTTTTCATTTTAGCAGTCTTGTGAAAAGAAGTAGTTATGTATTCTGACTTGATTTCCTATTAGAAACAGTGGGTGCATTGTGTTAAATTCTTCAATAAGCTGTTTTTATGTTCAGTTCTAAAGGATTTGGTAATTAGGGACAAATATTCCAATGATAACCATGCCTAAATGGAAATAAACAATAATACTGAAGAAAAATATTCAAGGTAAAATTTTCAATAGCAAAACCCAGACTTCTTCTATAAGCAAATTAATATTTTCCTATGCTTTCTGCAATAAATCAATTGTATTGATAAAAATAGAGAATACCTTTGGAAGGATAAATTAAATTAGTTTTAAATAGATACAATCATAAGAACAATTTATTATTTTCATCTGAAATCATTCTCTTAATGTGATATGAAATTAGTACAGTTGACAGATACAATACTTAGGCATCAGGGTGACATTAGATACTCAAATAACAACAGATTTACCACATACATGGGATTACCCAGGAGGATTGTTTCCTGAAAGGTTCTTTAAAACAAGTGAACTGTACATTTAAGTTTTTCAAAACATATTAAGTGTAGTCCTTAATTAATAATTTTTCTTTAGAGAAATTTCAATGTTTAATGGAATTTTATTTCATATTTATGTTTAAATTACTATAAATCTAGAAATAAAGAATGTTGAGGGAAGAAATCTTTCCTAAAGAAATGCATATTTTAATAGCAATCTAATTTTCCAAACTAGTAATATTTTTTCCAATATAAATAAAAAGATGTTAAATCCACATACCTTACAAGGTAAGACTAAATAGTTTATTCAATATTTTTGTCTGTGACACTATCCATCTTTTCCTACAAAGTAACATTTTTTTATTGAAAAGAATATAATTACTAAACTCATATAAAGCCCAGCTAGCCAATGGGATGTTATAATGTAATAGTGAGACACTGCTGTACTCATGAGATTCAATATAAAAGAAGTTACTCAAAAAATCAATAGGTAATTTATAAAGTCATCACTATTAATGCTGGCATAAAATATTTCATTTTATATACAACTGAGATAAAGCATTTGATCTTAGAATAAAAAACCTTAAATCATTCAGTGAGTAGGTATTATTTCATTCCCTACATTCTATTTAGACATGTGCATACATGGTATCAAAGCATATCTGTGGCTCTGAAGTTGCACAAAGAACTCCTTTCTCATGGCAACTTAATGAAAGGAACCATATAGGCTTTGCCTATGGACAACTGCCATGTGCCCATTGTAAGGAAGCAGTATAGAACAAGGGTTTGTTTCAGATTACAAAGGACAGGGACAGAAGCATGCAAGGAATTAGCTGGAATGTAATTAGAGGGTGAATAGAAGGAAGATACAAATATAATTGTATGAAAAATCTTGCCAAAATGCTTACCTAATTGAAGAAAACTATAAAAAAAACCTACATAAATTTAAAGATGTAATACTTGCGCAAACTACTTAAACAACAATGGATAAACATACATAGCTAAATCAAATGATACAGTATGTAGTTATTAAAATCACGTTTATATAATGTATAAAAATGTATTTTCTATGTATTATGCTGAAAACAGGGATATTACAAATTTATAACCTCAAAAATATAAGAAAAATACAGATAAGAAGAGTCTAATTTTTAAGAGAACTAGATAGTAAATTGTAAGTTTTCTGTTCTCTCATTTTATACTTTTAATCTTTGTGAACATTCTGCAATAATTGTATCATTTTGATAGGAATAACCTCTATAAGGGTACATTGTTTTCTTTTCAAAGAAAATACTCTCTGAAAGGGATAGTTGGAGAAAACAAAGGAGGGGCTAACAATGCTGGACAAGAAATGCACTCATTACCTTACTCGTGTAACTGAAACCCTTCTGTACAACATCTCTAGAATGAAATAAAAAAAATTTTAAATTACTCTCTGAAAGTCACTTTGAAATAAATGTATAAAATCAGGGTAATATTGTATTTTAAATAGTTGAACTTTTCTATCAGAAAATGATACAAAGAAGTCTTAAATATGCATTCTATATCCATTGCATATAAATAAATGCTAAATGCTTATGTTTCACCCCATTTTTAGAAATGAACAGAAAAGCTAACCAAAATAAAACTGATCTTTGAATTCTTATGCTCTTTGATCTAGAATATATATATGTGTATATATATATATGTGTGTGTGTGTGTGTGTGTGTGTGTGTGTGTATATATATATATATATAATTTTAAGTCATTAAGGTGCTTATGTCTCTCTGTTTTATTCCAGTTGTGTGACTCTCATTTGTTGGAAATTACTAAGAGGGTTTATTGAGGGAGGGAAGATTGCTTTCAGTTTGGTTTTTCATTTTGTGTTAGCAGCATGCATTTATATTGCTATAAAATCAAATCATCTATAAAACAGGTTTCATATTTAATCTTGGTAATGTTGCCAGTATTCTATTAACATGTTAAGGCAACTTTCCAAAAAGTGAAGTAATTTTTCACATAACTTCATAATTACAGAGAAGGTAAAATATAACATGTAGGTTTTTTTTAAACATGAAAGAGGGCAAGCATGCTGTCCATGGGAACTCTAATTCTACTCTGTAAAACTTCAGTTGAACACTATTTCAAAGAAGCATCTAAGTAAAGAATGCATACAATGGTACATCTGTTTAAGGATCTTGAAGTGCTTCAAAAAGTCAGGGATTGTAATTCCCATTTTGAAGGTGATATTCATGGACTCTACACTCAGACTCTAAGATTACTAAATGAACCCCATGCAGACTCCAAGAATTACAAATAAGCATTCCTTCAAGTCACATCATTTGCATTCAGACCTACCAACACTGAGACAATCAGGCCTCTTCATTTTTTTTCCGATTTTCCCACTACCTGGTTCTTTTAACAGCTCTCATATCAAGCATTTGGCCTCACATACCACCTAGCTTTCTATTAACAGGGCTCAACTAGTCTTTTTTTTCCCTAAACAGCAGTGAAGATTCTGGATGAGCAGAAACTCAGAATTCATAGACTCATAAAGTTAAAAACAGAGTAATTAATTAGTTGATTAATGATTCTTAGTAAACTCTGGTTGAAAATACTTATTAAGAATAGCAAAGATAAAAATCACAAAAAAAGTAGAAAACTGACCACACAGTCTTTATTTTCTGTCAAAGCTCAGAGGAAAGTCCAGTTTTCTGGAGCATTCCTCCTCCACAAACACTTCCTGTCTCTCTCCAGACCAACCCTGCAGACTCCTCTCTCGCTAAGAGTACCAGTTTGCAACTCTGATCACCTCTGTATCTCCAAGAACATCAGACAGGCATTTAGAAAGCAATCCTGTTTAGTTTAGTAGCTATGTCAGATTAATGTGAAATAATGAACAAAGTGCATCTGTATATTTTAATGAAAAAAAAAAACTAAAGCTATTATGTATAATGAGGCTTTCTGAAAATGAATTTTTAATGTTTTGAAATCAATGCATAGATTAGGATAACAAACTGACTCAGAACTCTAATTTTGATTCCAGCTTGGACTCATTTGAATTGGGTCTATGGGAAGCAAAGTAGATTATTTAATACATTTTAAATGAAAAGCATAAAATATCTTGTGAAGTCACTTATAAGGGCTGTGGATGTAACTCAGTGGGACAACACTTGCCTAATATATGCAAGGTCCTGTGTTCAAAACACAGCACTCTCAAGAGGAAGGGGATCATTTGTATCTCTAAAATTAATGTTATCTAGAGATTAACACAATTAATCAATTATAAAACATGTTAAATTTTTGCATCCTACCACTTGTATCTATTATTTTAAATTTAAATTAGTGATTACATTGATGATATATTTCCAAGTGAGATATGAAGCAACATAGAACAAATCTGTTGTAACAAAGATTTGTTAAAAAATTATACTTTAAATGTAATGTTGAATGTTAAGTTGCATGTTCAATAGCAATAGAAGAAATAAAGAAAATTCCCAATTGGAATAAGCACACTTGTGAAAAGCAAATACAAATGTTACTGGTTTGTAATAAATTCAGCCATCAACTCATCCTCTCCAGTCTTTGAAATAAAACAAAGTCTCAGACAAAAACAATTCTATGAATTAAAAATCATACCTTTCTTAGTAACACAGTAACACCTTTCCTATTAGCAATCGACTGGTTCATACTCTCTGAAGCACAGCACTATCATTGTGGGAGACAAAGCAGGGCCCATCTTACTTTTCTTCATTTTTGCCAGACAAGAGTAGCTACTCAGTGTTTGTAAGTTCAAACAATCTGAACTGAATTCTAGACCAAAACAATTTCCAGTTACTGTAATAAATATAAAACTTTCTGCACCTCTTCTCAGGTCAAATTTCAAACCACATTCCTTAACATTTTTTGAGGGTGGGTGTGACCAACCCATTTAATTTTTCCATTTCTCTACTCTCCCATGCCAACCCAACAATCTATAGTCAATATACTGGGACACCGTTAAGCAAGCGTCCCAAGTGGTAAGCACAGGCCTGACAGCTGGCACTGTTGGCACCTACAAGTTATTGAACTATTTGTAATCAAGTTCAATTCCAGTTCTATTATTGTCTCTTACCTATCCCTCTGTTTACCTCAATATAGCCATTGAATATCACTCAGACTCTAGAGTTCTTTGTTCTCTTTACCTCTTTTCAAGTCTCTGGACGCTACCTACAAACAGGTGTGTTTTTATATGATTCCCTGGATTCATCCTCCTCCTTATTCCTATTCTACCTACCTCCCCACCCTACCTTCCCATGTGATATATGTTCTTCTCCATGAGAGCTAACAACCAAAACCTCGTCCTTCCAGCCATTCTAACATGGTAATTGGCCAGAGTCTATCTTTCTATCTTCTTTAAGCATGCCAACATTGCTTACACAAAAGGTAATGAAATAATGAAGTTGTACGCTTGCCACCAAACCTACCTGCTATTACTATAGACACCACTGTATATCTGTCAAGGTTGAGAAGAAAGACTATTTATTAGGGGACCACTTTATTGGGGGAGCACTTTTACAAGAGGGGTGGATTAAGGAGTACCTTAGGATTGGGCTGCTATGTTACACAGAACATCATGGGTATATGCTTTGTCATGAAAATAAATTCACTTAAATAAGTGTATTTAGTGCACTGTAATAGATGCTAAATGAATAAAGAGACCGAGATTTAAAATATGTTTTCTCTGCTCATCTGGCAATATATAATAAACTGTGTTAGTAAGCTATAAGGAAATAGGAACACGATAGAGGACTGTGACTAGCGCTGGCAAAAAGAAGCACTTACCAAATAAATAAATAAATAAATCTTGTGATATATGTAGACATTTTTCATTTAAAGGAAAAAGGGATTTCAGGTAATGGTATAAAGATGGTGTAATTTTTTCCAAGTCTTTCCATTTCCTAACAAATGGGGCAATGTCATTCTTTCTGAGGGAGGCATAGAATTCCATTGTGTATATATATCACATTTTCTTGATCCATTCATCTACTGAGAGGCATCTAGTAGCTTTAATATGTCCTTGTTTGTAATCATTTGGGTAAATGCCCAAAAGTGGGATTGCTGGGTCATAGGGGAGCTCTATGTGAAGTCTTTTGAGGGACCTCCATACTGCTTTCCAAAGTGGTTGAACAAGTTTACATTCCCACCAACAATGCAGTAGGGTTCCCTTCTGTCCACATCCCCTCCAGCATCTGTTTTTATTAGAGTTCTTGATTTTAGCCATTCCAATTTGGGTGAGGTGGTATCTCAATGTTGTTTTGGTTTGCATTTCTTTTATGGCTAGGGAGGTTGACCATTTCTTCATGTGTCTATTGGCCATCCTTCTTTACTTGCATCAATTGTATTTGGAGTTTGGGATGAGAGAATGTGATCAATATGTAAATGGAAAAGGAATGAGGCACCTGGTGGCTGCCATATAGGTAAAATTATAGCCATCATTGTGCAGTGGCTTGTGATGTCTGGTTTTATCAAGAAGACAGAGACAGAGCTACCACCAATTTTTAAACAAAGGACTGACAGCATTACATTACAGGTCATTTGTAAAGTCCCCTCAATCACTCACTGGCAAGCGAACACTCTTGCCTGGCACAAGACTTTCCAATCCTACCTGACTAATCTTCTCGACCTTCCTTGGGGCTTGGTATGGGACAGGAAACAAAATCTGACCTTACCAAGTTCCTTTCTCCAAGGCAAACAGGAAGTCATTCCTATTTTAAAGAAGCCAAAATACAACTTGACAACAATCACAGAGAAATTGAGCATTGAAATGGGAGACTGGGATTTCAACCTACTGCCTCCAAAACCACATATGTGGCATAAAGTAGTTTTCCACATGCCACGTTCATTTATTCTTATAAAAATTTATATTATATTATAATCAGTTAATAAAATAATAAATTAAAAGGCCAAAAGACCAGGCACTGGTGGCTCACACCTGTAATCCTAGCTACTCAGGAGCCTGAGATCTGAAGATCGTGGTTCAAAGCCAGTCCAGGCAGGAAAAGTCTGTGAGACTCTTATCTCCAATAAACCACTCAGAAGACCGGAAGTGGTGCTGTGGCTCAACGGGTAGAGTGCTAGCCTTGAGCTGAAGAGCTGAGGGTCGGCTCCCAGGCCCACAGTTCAAGCCTCACCAGTGACAAAAAAAAATACTAAAAGGTAATTCTACATAGAATACATAGAATAAGAAGGTTGAGCAAAGGTTATCTTATCTTGAACAAAGGTATCTAGCAAGGTTTAGAAATGCTTAAACAACAATGCTGACACTCAAAATAAAGATGGCTGTCAATCTGCCTTCTTCAACCCATTCACCAATGAGCATGGTTTTACTGATAGTTGTCTCAGTATATCAAAATGAAAGATGAGATTTGTAATCAAAACATGTGTTATGAAAATGGCAAAGAGTTTCTTTTTCACTACTTCAAAAAGAAATGTGTAATCCAAAAAGAAGGCATAGGAGATAAGAGCCATGAGGGAGATGGACTACTATAATGGCAAATATTTTCTCTAATTTTCACAAGTTTTGTAACTATGGAGTCCTGAGCGAGATGTGATGAGATTTTTGTTTTATCATGAAAATGCTTGAAATAATTTAAATTGGATACAAAGTTAGAAAATGTCCAAATTATAATAAAAACATGTCAGCTTCTATCATGTAGTTTTCAGCTTCATTTAAAAATGAATTTTTGGTAATAAAGACAAGAAAAAATTCACACAATTAGATTTTTATATTTGATATTAGGCAAATAAAAGAACAGCTGCTTTTTTCTAGAAAGAGAGTAGGCAGCAATGAAGTTAAGAGTAACTTCCACCATTTAAGGGAAGACCTGCTATTCAATGACTCAAACTATTAAAACGAATTTACTGGTTCATTCTAACTAAAATCAAGGATTTGAGAGATCATTTTCAATAAGTGCGAATTCAATAAAATCTGTTTAAGAAGACAAACAGCTTTTATTCTGAACCTTGCCACTCCTATTCATCAACCTCAAAATTAGTACAGCAAGTACACAATACCACATACTAATTCACATATTATTTCTGCTTTAACCATACCAAAATAGCATAATGAATATGACAGTGGTCTGGATCTAATGTTTAAAATTGGTGATAATAAAGCCAGGGGCCAGTGGCTCACTCCTGTAACCCTAGTTACACAGGAGGCTGAGATCTGAGGATCGCGATTCAAAGCCAGTCTAGCCAGGGAATTCCATGAAACTCTTATTTCCAATAAACCACCAGAAAACCAGAAGTGGTGCTGTAGCTCAAGAGGAAGAGCGCTAGCTTTGAGCTGAAGAGCTGAGGGGCAGCGCTCAGACCCAAAGTTTAAGCCCAACAACAACAACAAAAATGGGGACAATAAAAATGTTGTTAAAAAATTCAGATAGTAGAGTACAGATCATAATAAGAAGTAGGAATTCTTTGCTGAAAGGAAAGGGAAAGGGATAATAGAGAAGTAGCTAGTGCTGGTGCAGTTCTCATTCTTAATAGTATCTCCAAACCTCCAAATAGAATAATTGTTGCATGCCTCAAAACCACACAGAAAAGAGCTATTTCACATATTAAAATAATAAATGTTTAAGTAAATGAAGTCAAGCTATTAAAATAGTTACAAGTAGACTATACTTTCACATTACATTTTTACTGTTTATATGACAATACATGAGATTAAACTCCCAGATCATATTTGCCCAGAAATATCTCTTTAAAAGTCTTATGAAAAAAGGATTTCTCAGACACTAATGATAGTGTAATTCTCCTATAATATTTGGCTAAATGAAATAAGAGATGTTAGGGCTAGGAGTGTGCCTAGCAAGCACAATGTTACAAGTTAAAACCCTGACACTGACAAAAAAAAAAAGAAAAGTGAAGGAGGGACAGGGACAGAGGAAGGGAGACGGGGTGGGAGAAAGGGAAGGAAAGAGGTACAGGAAGGTGTGACCTTGATGTCTCTGTAGAGGACATTTAACAGCTGTAAAATTAAATGTGACCCAATTACAGTAACAGTGCTTTTGGTAATGCTGAGATGTTACTTTCTCTAAGTTTGACTAGGAGATACAGGTTGTGTGTAAACTTAGGATCTTCACAAAACTCCTTTTCCAATTGCTTTCCTATTTTCCCTCTTATTTGTCTGAGTCGTTCCAGTATATAGATAAAAGCTAGTCATCAAGGTGCAGGAGAGCTCGAAGCGCTGCCTAGCGTCATTCCTCAAGTGCATGAATGACCAGCCTTCTCAAAACACAGACAACTAGAAATAGAGCTGTCAAAACTTTCCTTTAAAAATGCTTATTTTTCTCCTGAATTATCAATATATTTCACCATTTCTTTGTCATGCCTCAAAATTCAAAATGATAGACCATTTACACCAAGTTTCAAAAATTAGAAAAAAGTGACTAATTACTAGAATAAATGGTTCTAATTCTTTTAGTATTTCCTTGGAAAGGTGCTGTACAGAGTTACATTCTTGGTGACTTTATCTTAATTATGATGGTGATGCTATAGTTATATAATATATAATCAAACAGTAAACTGGACAAAAGGTACATAGCCCTTCTTTGCATTATCTTTGTAAATTCCTATATATTTGTAATTTCCAAATAAAGAGTAGAAAATAAGAAAATATCGATAAAGTACATAATAGGAACCATACCTCAATGCTAATATAAAAAACAATAAGTAAGAAGGAAATTATTCCCACAAATATAAGAGATCAATATGGATAAGTAGCCATGAAAATAAATTAAAACAAAACAAGTATAAATTGCAATAATGTCAATGTGTTGACAGTCAGCTTAATGGAGTTAAACATGTATGACACCCAAATTACCTATATGTGAGCTAAACATACCCTGCATTCCAAGAATATAGTTGCTGGAGACCTACTGCAATAAGATACTAGTCTAAATTTTAATTTTTAACCATATAATTTTCATGGATATCAAAATCACAATCATATTCAAAACTATTTAACTTTCCCTATAAAAAAATTCACTGAACTACTTTTAAAAAGAAGGGCACAAGGTAAATAAATGTGGCACTCCAAGAAGACAGACCATCAGTGATTTGGGAGATAGAGAGAAGCATCATGGCAGTCCCCAGATTCTAGATAGTGACTCACAAACCATTCAGACTGGACCATGCTGAGAGAACATCCCATCCTTTGCTGACTGGGATGACTGGGAAAAATTCTCAGACGATAGGTGATGCTGAGCTGTAAATCAAACTATAACTTAGTATAAAGGGTTTATCCTAGGTACCATGTACCTCCTATAATACAGACTCCACAGAAACAATAATCTCAACACACAAAGAGCCAACAAACCCTTGAAGCATTTTCATAAACATATACTTACCAGAGTAGGTGTGATGAGATATTTTATTTGACAATATTTGGTTCTTTAAGTTTTCTGTACTCTATCAAAATAAAATGTGAACAGTTTGAAGACTATAAAGGTTCTTAAATTTCTTCTAATTTTCATGTCTTCAATTACATCTCAGCATTGTTTCTGAAGGTTGGAAAGAGAATGTTTTTACCTGAATATGATTAGAAATCTCAACTTGACTTCTACCAGTAGCATTTCAAGAGTGTTATACTGTCCCCAGGGTATTAACTTTGTTTTAGCACTGTGCGAGTTCAGGATCCTAGCAGAAGCTGTGCTCAGCATCGTTTCAAGAACCTGAATGACTATCTGCCTCCAAGAGGCTAACTGGGGTAAGAGTGGCTTTTAGAGCCACATGCCCAAGAAAGTGTCAAATTGTGAACTCTTGTTTTTCTAAAATGAACACACATACACACACATACACACACACACACACACACACACACTTCTGTGTTGAAGTATTTTAGTTCACTTCTAAGCATGAAAAATAGAACAAAAAAATTCAAGAACATACTGAAATTATTTTATCCCTAATGATAATACATGTTAAGAGAACACAGTTGATGTTAAGGTCTACATATACCAATAGGTAAAGTCTAGATCTATATATCAAAATTCTAAGACTGAACATTATGCATAATTTTACATGCCTAAACCCTAAAAAGGCAAAAAAGCCATCTGTAATATGAAAAATATTATATGATACTATATCTAATAAAATAAAGTTTAAATTCCAAATTTTTCATTATATATTTCTAAAGGATTTGTAGCACTGCTGTTTTTCATTTCCGAACATCTAAATCTTAAAACATCTGTAATATATTCCTGTTCAATCATACATTGCTAATTAACACTGAGAACATATTCCCATTATGATTAAAACCTAACTCTTTCCAAAGTGATACCACATTTGTAAGCAAGTAGTTAAAAAAAATCATGCTGAGCTGAAAATACTGGGTTTCTGTGCAAGATGAATCACCTTTCTTATCTGCACTGTTCAGATCAAAATGTCACAACAATTAAATTACAATTTTGTCTGACATCAATATCCCATGCAACAGAGGAAAACATACAACCCTGATTTCAGAGGAAAACAGACAACCCTGATTTCAGGGATAGTGTTTGCTTTTAACTGGCAGACAAATTGAGCAATGAATCAAATTTTGCTAAAGAAAACATGAGACACACTGCTAGATCACAGAGGTCAGGGAATTCATCAAGAATGACTTCCCTAGAACTTTGTTGCTTTTGACTCAGAGGAAAGAAATTTATCTCTTTTTTCATACATACAAATATAAAAGACACATAAGACACATATTATCTATATACTACATAGGTCTATAGATGATACTAAGCAACACATGAAAGTAAATCACACTGATCCTATTCTATTACATCACATGTGCATACTGATAGTTATGTGCATAAATATATGAGTGCATGTTTGTAATTACAGAGGAAAGAAAGGAGCCAATACTTTTGCCTTCAAAAGTCTAGAATCCTCCATACCTAACTCATCTATTCTCTGATCATATAAAATATTATACAAGAGTCGAAGGAAATCCTAAAATTGACCTTGAGCTGCTGCACTTTTCTGAGGCCAGAGTATTCATGGGCATAAATCTAGCTGGAGAAATAGGAGAGAGATCTCTGGTCTCCTAATTGCTAATTTATTATAATGATCAAAGTGTAAAGAGATGGATTCCTTAAAGCTGACAAATAGTATAAGTAGAAATAATGACAGGTCTTTATGATTACATAATTTTGTATTTATTTGTAAAGGCTCAGCTTTCAAAAATCTTCTAGGACTTCCGGAGAAAATGATGTTGTACTAGAATCTTCTATCAAGGCATACTTGGATTCCATAGACAATTCCACTATAATGTTCATTCAGAATTCAGACAGCAAATGTTCTATGCTTACCAGACAATACAATCTGTTACAACAACTCAATTCTTTAGTGTATGGCAAATGAAGGCACAAAGACAGAGGTAGTTAACCAGGGCTCATGCCTATAATCCTACCTACTCAGGAGGCCTGATTCTGAGGATCAGAGTTGAAAGCCAGAAAACCCAGGCAGGAAAGTCTATGATCTCCCATTAAGCACTAAAAAACTGTGGCACTATGGATTAAGTGGTAGAGCACTAGCCTTGAACAGAAAAGCTCAAGGACAGCATCTAGGACTGAGTTAAATCACCAGGACCAGCAGGAAAAACAAAAACAAACACAAAAACAAAATCTCATGGATATGGTTATGTTTCAATAAATCTTTATTTATCAAACATGTGACAGGCTAGATTTGGCCTGTGGGTCATTATTTGCATTCACTGGCATAGGAGGCTAAGCATGCTATTCAGAGAATAAAGGTGAAGAACAGATACATAAAGTGACACATAGTTTACTCCACTAACAAATGGCAGACACAGACCCTTTCTGACCTTTTACCCTTTACCCTTTATCTCCCTATTGAAACAATATCTCCCACAACACACAAGACCAGAAAACTGATGGATTTTGAAAACAAACAGAAAAAAAATGAATAGCTGTCAGACAAAAGGCTTCCACCTGGGAGCTACTTGGTAGGATCATAGTTCAAGGCCACTCAGGGAAAACGTCTACAAGACCTCTATCTCAACCAATAGCTGAGTATAATGGAACATGCCTGTTATCTCAGCTAATTGGAAGGTAGAGATCAAGAAGACTGAGGTTCCAAGCTAGCCAGGCAAAGTCTGCAAAAGGCCATCTCAACAAAAAAAGAAAAGTATAAAATGGAAGGATTTGGGATCCAGGAACAACCTAGCAGAAAGTGAGACCCTGTCTCAAAAATAACCAGAGCAAAAGGGGTTGAGGCTGTGGTTTAGTGGCGGAGCACCTGCCTAGTAAAGCCCTGTGTCAAACTTGAGTACTGGTATTTTTTTTAAAGTTCAAGTATTCAGTTTTAAATCGATTGTATCTTAATATTTGCACATACCCTTCTTACTCTACTAGAAATGGTCATTTGAAGGCAGAGATTATGTCATTTGTAGATCACTTCCAGCTAACACATCACACAGAGCCCTGTTTTATTCTAATAATTAAACAAGCAAATGTCCTTTAAGTAACTAAAGTCATCTCAAACAAGGTACTTTTCCCAACAATAACAATTTTCCCCACGTTGGTCCGACATCATCAGCAATGCTGTTAAAATGTTTTGCTCTACAGTTTTATTAACAATCCAATCATTGTATATTATTTTCAAAACCCAACCTGAAACCTACTGCCTTCTCAAATTTAATACCACCTCTCCATAATTAAATTTACTAACTAAAGCAATACTGTCTTCATTTCATCACTGGTACTTAAAATACAAAGGTTCCTAGCATCTCACAGATGGAGATGTAGCAGTCTAGACTGGGATCTAGATATCTAGCAGAACTTTTTAAAAAGCCAAGGATCTCTTTCAAGGTAGTAATAATCTCAAATATTCCCTGTAGTTCCACTATATAGAAGGGAGAGATTCCACATTCTTACTCTGCTTATCAGAGACTCTCCCAGATTTTGCCACTGGATCCAGTTTGTCTTATTTTCTCCTCCTTTCCTAGGGTGTGTGTGTATGTGTGTGTGTGTGTGTGTATGTGTGTGTGTGTGTGCGCGTGCGCGCGCATGCTGGTACTAGGTTTGTGTGTGTGTGTGTGTGTGCGCGCACACACATGCTGGTACTAGGTTTGGCTGCCTGGGCTGTAATCCTCAGATCTCAGTTTCTTGAGTAGACAGGATTGAAGTTGTAAGCCATTAGCACCTGACTTTTATTTTGTAATCTCAGCTTTCTCCTTTTCCTTGAGGGAAAAATATAAAACTATTTTTAAGCAAAGTCTCAAGGTATTCTTTCAACATACACTTTTGACCACATTGGCAAGAGATCAATCCCTATATATTTCACCAGGATCATGGCTGTTCTGTAAGACGAGAAATGACAAGTTATCCACAGAGAACACCCATGGCCCCCACCTGCACATGTCCACAAACCCTTTCTTAACTAAACAAATGGTCCACAGTCCTGTCTCCTGTTATGCAAAAGGATGTTATGTTCTCAAGGACACTGCTTAGCTCTCTCCTGCATCATCAGCTTTTCCATTTCTACTGGCTCATTAACAGAGCAAACCATTGCATTGCACAACTTTAACATTACATTCTATGGCCTTCCAAATAACTGCCTGCCCCATTGTTTTTGCATTTCCAACAAACTAGCACTCATGTCCAAATTCACATTCTTAATTCCACCACCACCTTATTCTCCCACTATCTTCCCCTTCTAGCTCTATTATGGAATTATGGAAATATACTATCTTTTGTCATATAGGTAATTTTTTCACTTCTTTTGCTCTCATGCTCCACACCCTATCTATCATCTTGTAGCCTGTTATTCTCAAAATATTTTTCTTTCTCTCCTTTTTTTTTTTCTTTTTCTTTTTTTTCTGGTGCCTGTAGTGAGGCTTGAACTCAGGCCTCAAGCTCTTGATAGCTTTTTCCACTCAAGGACTGATGCTCCAGCACTTGAGCCACACCTCTGCTTCTGGATGTTTGACCATGAATTAGAGGTAAGAGTGTCTGGGAATTGTCTGCCTAGGCTGATTGTGTTCTTGGTTCCTCAGACCTCCTCTTGAGTAGGTAGGATTACAGATGTGAGCCACAAATCTCTTTGATTTGTTTAGTCTCTTTGTGTAGTTTAAGTGGCCTTGAAGGCAAGCTCTTCCTGCATATGCAGGAAAGTGGTGGGGTTACTGGTATGTAAGGACTTCCTTTACAAGCCTACTTTAAATTCCTACACACACTTTTCCCCTTATCAGAGCATTTAAAAATTATATCATCTTATTATCTTTATCTCTCTCCAGAAGAATGCATATTCCAAGATATCCAAGATTTGTTCTCTGCTTCTACCCCATTGCCAAAAACAGTGTTTGGTACATAGTCAGCAGTGGATTTTTGTTGAGGAATGCCAAAGCACGAGTTGAGCTAGCCATATGAATCTGATCATGCTTTCTGTAAGAAGCTAATAAACTGTGTCATTCGCTCTTGTGGGTCCTATAATTCTACAACAATTCTTTATGTGGTACTGGGAATATATTAGACCATGCTTGTTGAGCTTATTTTCCAGACAATTTGAGATCAACGATTCCTCCCGATTGAAAGTGGGAAAAGCCTTGGCAAGGTGAATACATCCTGTCCTTTCACGACAGGAGATAGGAAAAGCTCTCCTTCGTCGCCGGTTAAACACAGCCATGCCCCCAGTCCTGTCCCACGGCGCTGCACGGCGGTGCCCGGGCTCACTAAGGTCCCTTCCTTGGACCTGGAGCCTCAGGGGGACAAGAACTGGTCTCTCAAGTCTGTGGGGAGCTGGCCCCGAACACACTGAGCTGTCCCAAGCGGAGGAAGGTGCGTCCTCCCCTGCTGTGAGCGCACCGTCTCCACCGCAGGACCCCGCGTCGGGGGTCTGCGGGCCGGACCAGCTCGGGCGCGGTCGGTCAGCCCACGGCGACTGCGCGCGGGGTCCAGGCGGCAGAGACGGACAGACAGACACGTCCAGCATGCCGTCGGTGCCGCCTTCAGCCGCTCAGCTGGCCAGGCGCGCGGCGCTGGGCCGGGGGGGGGGGGGGGACCCTCGCGGGCCCCGGTGGGACAGAGCCCCGCACCGACCTCACCGCCCGCGGCTCCCCAGGAGTTTCTGGAAACTTCTGGAAGGCCCCGGCGCTGGCACACCCGGGGGCGAGGAAGATGTGGGGGTGACTTTAGTCCCACCGGGGAGAGGGGGGGGTCCCCCCGAAGACGCGGGTTTGGGGACGGGGCCGCGGGGCCTGACGGACCCCGGGGCGCCCGGACGCACCGCAGCCCACGGGCGGGTGTGGACGCGGGGTGCGCCCCCCTCCCCGTCCTGCCCACGCGGGCTGGGCCGGCGGGGAAGAGCCGAGGACCCCGGGGCCGGCGGAGGCCGCGCCGCCCCGGACCGCCGAGCCGCCGCCGCCCGGGGAACTTGGCAAAGAGAAAGACTCGGATTACCTGCGGGCGCGGCGCGCGGCGGGTCTGCGGTACGGCGGCCCCGCGGGCTTTCAGCAGCTGCCGTAAAGCAGGCGGCGCGGCGCGACCTGTGGCCGTGGCCGTGGCCGGGCCTCCGTTCCCACGGCCGCCGGGCCCCGCCGCCAGCGTCAGCGCCGGTCGCGCTGAGTCATTCAAACAAAGCAGAGCAGAGCAGACCGACGCGCGCGGAGCCGAGCGGCCGCCCGCGCCGACCCGCGCACCCCGCGCCGCGGCCCGCGCCGGCCTGCCCCGCCGGCCCGCGCGCCCCGCGCCGACCAGCGCCGGCCTGCCCACCCGCGCCGGCCTGCCCCGCGGCCCGCACGGACACGGACAGGCGCGCGGAAGGCGGCACGCTCTCGCTCCGAGGACGGTTTTCCTTTTCTTCTTAAAGTCCATGACCAGGACTCGAACTGGGTACCCGCCACTCTCGCTCCAGGGCTCCACCGAGCCACGCCACCAACCCCAAGGAGACTTTGTTAATGCTTCTTTCCCCTTTTTGCTGTCATTGCATAGGCGACGCGCGGAGCCCCTACACTTAAGTCAGGTGGAGAGCACGTATCCTCTCGGGTAATGTCGCCCCTGCCCTTGCTCCCAGTTTTCCCTCCCTGCCCCACCTGCAAGGTGCAGAGTTCATTTTCAACTTAGTGTCTACTGAGTAGCACTGCTGCATTTTTTTTTTCTTGTGGTCGGTTGTGGGGCTTGAACTCGGGGCCTGGTCGCTGCCTTGAGCTTTTGTTCTCAAGGCTATTGCTCAGCTACTTTGAGCCATGGCGCCACTTCTCATTTTCTGGTGGTGTCATGGACTTTTTCGCCCCGGACTGGCTTTGAACCCCAATCCTCAGACCTCAGTCTTTTAAGTGGCTGGGCTTCCAGGCGAGAGCAAGGGCACCCAGCCCAATGTATTTCTTTTTAAGACGGGCATTTTTCAGTGCATTGATGTCACAACCAAATTGCTGAAGAAAAACAGCCTAGGATTCAAATAAGTTATTCGAGTACTGTCTTTTTTTTTTTTAATTCCTAAATGTTAATGCGAAAGGAGAGATAAGACAAGCTTAAAGGAGCATTTGGATGAGTAAGGCACAAAAATGAAGGCTGGGAAAGTGGCTTGGTGGTAGCCCTTGCCTTTCATGAATGAGGCCTTGGGTTCGATTCCTCAGCACCACATAAGCAGAAAAAGCCCGAAGTGGCGCTGTGGCTCAAGTGGTAGAGCGCTAGCCTTGAACTGAAGAGCTGAAGGACAGTGCCCAGGCCCAGAGTTCAGGCCCCCCACCGACAAAAAATAAAAAAGAAGCAGGAATTTCTTGAGTAAATGAAATAAATAATCACAATTGCAGAGCCGGTTGGAGCTCTAAGTAACAAAAAAAAAAAAAAAAAGGCAGAAAGATGTCATGAAAACGAAGGGCAAGAAAGAAGGGGAGAAAAGAGGAAAACTGACTGGGCACTGATGCCTCTGAATATGTAATCCGAGTTTCTCAGAAGTTGATATTCCAGGATTTAAAGCTAGCCCAGCAAAGAAAAGTCTGTGAGACTCCTATCTCCAATTAACGAACAGAATCAGACATGTAGCTGTGGCTTAAAAGTTAGAATGCCAGCCTTGAGCAAGAGTGTGAGGCCCTGTCTGAGCTCAAGCCCCAGTACACAAAAAAGAAAAACACAAGCTTAAATGGGAGGGCTAGGGCTGGGAAAGGGGTGTACAAGAAAGGAAAGCAACAGAGGGAGAGGAAGAGACAGGAGGGAGAACAAGAGGGAGGAAGAGAAGGAGGAAGACAGAGGAGCACAGGAAAGAGGAGAGGAGGAGGCAGAGAGAAAGGACAAAAACTAGGCTTATAAGGTAGCCAAAGAGTAGAGGAATATGTTTACTTGCTATTTAGAAATTGTGACAAATGATCCACTAAGGGAGATTTTTTAAATATGTAAACAGATAAACAACTGTCTGTAAATGAGCCCCAAATGAGGAGTCTTGTTTGAATGAATGAGATTTGGCAGTTGTGCAAAATGAGGAAATTCTTTCTTTCCCTGCATCTTGAGGGGTTGAGTCATCCAGCAAACATGAGCTGGCTGGATTCCTGAAAGGCACAGCAGATGGATGCGTGCTGGTTAGTTTTAATAACTGTATGATATTTCCTTCTGTATTTCTGTCAGTTCTAGAAGAAAAGCATCTGAATAAAATGTTGGGGCCTTAATAGGGGAATAAAAGCCAAAGTAGTTACTTACTGCATTCATATCCACCCACCTAGATTTTACAGTTAAAGATTTCAAAATATCAGTTTCTCCTGATTTCATTTTCTCACCCCTTTGCTTTTTGCCTTCACTGCATTTATTTTTGTATGCATATAGTATATTTGTTTTACAGTGGAGCTGAATAGAGGAAAGATGGTTTTCATTAAAATGAAGGAATGGAAGGAATTTTAGCAAGCCTTCTCTAAGTAAATCCTTTCTAAAACAAAGGATTTTTAATGCGAATGAGAGTAATTAGATATAAAATCAGATGGAAGGGAATAGAGTAGAAATTAGAAAAAGTTCTACTCCCTAATTCCTGAAAAAAGCTAGCAAACACTATAAGGAAGTTTTCTCTTATCTGATAATGTAAGAGATCCCTGCTTCTAGTACCCAGAAAAAAAAAAAAAACTAAAAAAGGAAAATTTGTATCTGACTTTTTAGACAAGTTTCATTTCTCTGAAAGATGTACTAGAGTGTAAAAGTTTTGAGTTCTTCTTTCTATAACCTCCAAAGAATATTTTTTGCAATGTAAGAATCCTGTCAATGTTGCCAACTCTTTGGATAAAGGCAAGGATCATCATTACATTTTCAGTAATCAGTAACAAAGAGATAAATCCAAGTCGTAGAAAGAACTTAATCTAAAAGAAGCAGAGGGGGAAAAAAAACTCTCAGGAACAAAGAAATAGAAAAACCTGAAACAGATGATGAGATTGGGAAACTGGTCTGAGAGAAGCTTTGTACTAAATGAGTATCATTCCTATGATCCTTGCTATTCAGGAAGCTGAGATCTGAGGATCCTGGTTCGAAGTCAACTACATGTGATCATGTCTTATTTCTAGCATTTTGGAGACTGGCTATCAGTTACCATTATAGCAATGTGATGATTTCAAGTCCTTTGTACACAATTGCTCTGCTTCTTAGTATGTCAAGATGATTTCCATTTAACAATTCATACAAGATTATGTTGGAAAATGTTAATCATTGGAATGTGAAAAATATTTTCTTTTTTAGAATAAAAATTAAGAGATGAAGATCTTGTGTCATGTTCCAACTACTTCTTTACAACATGATTTGTCACTGCATTTTAAAGGGAGGAACGGATTAACAGAGATGAATGGTGGGGAACATACATAAAACTGGAATTTGGAAATGCAGAAGGGTAGAGTTGGGATTGATGGGATGGGGAAATAATGGGGTTGGCACTGATCAAGATGTATTTGAACATCTAGACATTAAATTTAAACACCTTTGCACAGCTATTTGAAATACTAAAGAATAAAAATTAAGAAACAGAAGAAGGTAATAAGGTTGGCCACCTGTGACTCACCTCTGTGATCTTAGTTACTCTGGCAGCTGAGATTGGAGGATCAAGTTTCAGATCCAGGCTAGGCAGAAAACTCCCAAGAATCTAGCTCCAATCCAGTAAAAAAAAATCCCAGAATGCCAGACTCAAGATGGAGCTCAAAGCTATGATTTTAAAAGCAAGCAAGAGTGAGAAATTCTGAGTTTAAGCTCTATTACTTGCACGAAGGAGGAGGAGGAGGAGAAAGAAGAGGAGAAGGCAAAGAAGAACAAGAAGGAAGGAGAAGAAAGGTAGCTCCTGATGTTACAGTTTAACAGTAGTTATACAGGCTAACAGTCTCAGTAACTTTACAGATGGAGAACTAATTTCAGGAATGCTACTAAAGAGTGTATTAAATCTGAAGTACAGTTGTCCAGCTTAATGTGAACTATATGGGAAAATGTGTTACAAGATTGCTTGTTAGGGAATGTAGCTCAGTAAGGAAGATTCTCTTCTCTTTCAACACCATATGTCTTTAGCGAATCTATTGTACAGATTTTAAAAGAGGTCTACTTGACACTGAGCATTTTTTACTTTTAAACATTTAACGTAAGTCTAAGAATTGCTCCTTTATGATTTTAATTTTGGGAAACAACTAGAAATTCTTTAGTAATTGAAATTATAGTATATGTATGTATGTGTGTGTGTGTGTGAGAGAGAGAGAAAGAGAGAGAGACAGACAGACAGACAGACAGATAGACAGACCGACAGATAGACAGACAGAGAGTGTGTCCTGGGGGTTGAAGTCAAGGCCTGGACACTGTCCCTGAACTTTTTGCTCAAGGCTAGCGCTCTACCTCGTGAGCTACATTTCTTGAGCTACATTTCTACCCTTTTTTTTTTCATGTATACTTGGAGATAAGAGTCCTACTGACATTCCTACCAAGGCTGGCTTTGAACTATGATCCTCATATCTCAGCCTCTTAAGTAGCTAGAACTATAGGTATGAGCCACTATTGCTCAGCTAAATTTAAAGTTTTTATTTAAAAAAATTCTAAATAAGATATGTTGATGCATGACTGTAATCTTACTACTTGAGAAGGTGAAACAGGCAGATTTGGAACTCCAGGTCAGCGTGCGCAGCATAATAAGGCAAGAAACCTTTTTAGAAAATGAAATATAAGCGCTGCTTTTGCTGTATTTGATGCTGATATAATTTGTGGAGGGGAAGGGGAAAAAACAGATGGACCCATTACAACAATGAGATGTACAAGATGTTATGTCGAAAAATGAACTTTACAATTTTGGCGGGGTTGGGGGTAGGGGTGGTGGGGGTGGTGGTCGTAGGGGGGGTGAGGGGGGTGGGGGGCAGAGAGAGGAAGGGATGGTATGGGGAAACAAAGGAGGAGGCAAGAATGCTTGATAAGAAATGTACTCACTATCTTGCCAATGTAATTGTAACCCCTCTGTATGGTATTTTCACATTAATTTTTAAAAAAGAAAAAGAAAATGAAATAAAAATAAAACATAAACAAGACAATATTCTATGATAAATCTCTGTTTTTTTACAATTGTTTAAAAATTATTGTGTCATTTACATATATTTACCATCTTAACTTTTGAATGTAGTAAATGCATTCATAATTATTGATCATATAACACTGCCACCATCTTCATAACTCATCCCATCATATAAAAACTCTACTTATATTCTTCATTAAAGAAAGAGTTCTCTCTTACCCAAGACCCTTGTCACTAACCCTTCTACATTCTGTCTCATAAAAATGTTTTGATTCCTCTAAGTATCCCATGTAACCAGAATCACACGCTGTGTATCTTTTGCTTAGGGATTGACTTGTTTTACATAGCACAATGAAATCAAGATTCATCCATTTTATAGCTTATATTAGAGTTCCTTTCTTTAAGTCTGAATAGTATTCCATTTTAATGGATACTACATTTTGCACATTCATCACCCTCATGAGTAAAGTGTAAATACAAGTATACAACTATCTCTGAGATGCTATAAACCATCCTTGCAAATTAATTGAACTCCAGGAGTCCTATTTTCTTGATTTTCAGTGAGAAGTACAGATCACATCTTGTCTTTCCTAAGCCATCTGAAAGCAAGAAACAGTTATGTGGGAATGCCATCAGTTCACTTAACTGTATATCTCTCCAAGTTAATCGTGGCAAAATAAGTTTATTTGACAGGCTGTTGGGGCCTGTTACAGAACTGACTGCTTATTTGGTGTATACTGTATAGACTGCCAAGCAGTTACAGATCTTCTCAAATGATTTATTTCTTCTAGACTTATTCTCCATAGGTGTGATATTTTTATGCATTGTATCTCGCTATGGTGGATCCATTCTTCTCCTCTCCCTCTCCCTGTCCCTGTCCCTGTCCCTCTCCCTCTCCCTCTCCCCCTCCCTTGCCCTCTCCCTCTCCCTCTCCCTCTCCTTCTCCCTCCCTCCCCTCCCCCCTTTCTCTCTCATATGCCCATACTGAGGTTTGAACTCAGGACCTGGACACTGTCCCTGAGCTTTGTTGCTCAAGGGTAGCAATCTACGACTTTAGCCATTCCTCTGGTTCTAGCTTTTTGGTAATTAATCAGAGATAAAAGTTTCAAAGTCTTTTCCGCCAAGGCAGCTTTCAAACAACAATTCTCATATCTCAGTCTTCTGAGTAGCTAGAATTAGAGCTCAGCAACCAGTGCTGAGCTATCTCTTGGTTTTTATTATGAACATTTGTTATACATTTCTGTATTACTGCAAACAACAAATTTTGATAACTTTGTTTTTTTTAGATGGCTTCCTAAAGTTTGAACTCAAGGTCTCACTTTTTCTGGGTTGGTGCTCTACAACTTGATAACATACTTCCAGCCCTGTATTTCACTGGTTATTTGCCTAAATTAGACTTACCACCATTTCCAGGTTCATAGGAATGCACCACAACATTCAGCTTCCTTCTTTCCAGAACTTTCCTGCAAGGACTGGTCTGGAACCATGATCCTCTGATTTCAGCCTCCCACATGTAGCTTGGGATGACAGGCGTGTGCCTTGGAGTCATGGTCCTTTCAATTTCAGATTCCCCAATGAATACATGAACCATTGGCTCCAGCGATAGCATGTGTTTTTATTTTATTTTGTCTAGGTTTTCTTTGTACCATCTTAGAACTGCTATCCTCTCATCTCCAGCTCCCAAGTAGTTGGAATTGTAAATGTATATCACCACACTCAGCCCTCTATAGTTATTTTCTTTGGTTACACTGGGAAATTTACTTACACCTTAAAATTATAACATTCTCATTTGAATTTTGTAACACCTTAACTTCTATAACACATAAAGTCTGTGTCCTTTGAGTCAGCCCTTACCTTTTGAGTCACAAATGGTTGTTGTCACACAATATCTATGAAATGATACAATATAATGTTAGAAATGGAAGAATCTCCCTGAAGTAATTCCCAAGGCGCTGAAGTACAATATTAAGAGCTCCTGATAGTTAATTAAACCATGAATTGTATCTATGTCTGCTTTGACTATTAAAAAAATTACATAGCATTTGAAAATTGCCAATAGGACTTCAGATACAGATAAGATTCATATTTATTTCTGCTTAGTGATTTTAAAGTTAAAAGAATTCTGCATAAATTACCATGTATTTTGTACTAATAAATCATCCTGCATTTCTGAAGTTTTTTTTTCTGAAAACACAGTATAATTGTTAATACTTTTATTTTTAAAAGAAAAGAATTCTCATACTAAATTATCTCTCAATTACAGGTTATAATAATTTGGTATAGAAAGTGCCACTGTATTCAGGGTTTGGGTAGAAATTACCGGCTCAAAATGAGAAATCTAGCTGAAGGGAATAAACAAATGCATTTGAATTACTGTGCTTGCAGCATACTTTTAGCTTTGTGTAAACTTATTTGTGTAAAGAAATTACTTAGCTGCAAAAGTTGTATCTAGAGGTGATGACAATGTGTGTGACTTCTTAAAAATTAGCTTCCTGGAAGAAATTGTTAGTTTTGCTAGTCTATCTGAATTCTATACATTTCCATACCTAACTTCTTTGCAGTGATGACAGTTATGTGACTGAGTTCTGGCCAATGAGGAAGATGGACTTAAGTACTTCATCTTCTCTTTTTCTTTTTTTAATTTTTTTTGAGGGTCCAGTCGTGGGGCCTGAACTCTGGGCCTGGGCGCTGTCCCTCAGCATTTCAGCTAAAGGCTAGCACTCTACCACCTGAGCCACAGCGCCACTTCTGGCTTTTTTTCCCTTCTTATATGGTGTTGAGGAATCAAACCCAGGGCCTCATGCATACAAGGCAAGCATTCTACCACTGAGCCCCCTTCCCAGCCCTTCATCTTCTCTTTATTCATTGGCTGAATGATCAGAGAAGCTTCAGCAGAGAACTGTGGATTCTGCATCTCTTCTCATCAAGTCTTGAAAAGTAAACCATGCTCTTTATTCTTAGAAAGGAGATTCGATATCAGTACATTTTTTGTACAGGTGTGTAATCCATGAGGATGAAATTACTTCAACAGCAAGGGTGGGAAATAGTTACTGACCATTAGAGCTAGCATAGGGGAAAACTTGTAAAGTGGTCTCTATAACCCATGCCTCCAGTTGCACATGACCAGTGTAATGCCAATCCCTTGAGAATGGGCTGGACCTAATGAATCTTTTAATGAATAAAACCAAGCTGACATAATGAGATTCAGCTTCAATGCTAAGTTATAAAAAGACTGTGGCATCTGTCTTGGCATACTCTCTTTTACTCTCTGCCACATTAATCACCCCAGGGAAAGCCAGTTAATGAGTCACGAAATGGTCTGGTTGAGAAAAATGCTTATGTGATGAGGAACTGAGACTTTCCAACAACCATATGGCAGAGCTAATTTTTCCAGTCAAGTCTTCAGATGAGGCCACAGCTCCTAATTTTACTGCTAAACAGGTACAGGCCAAAAGGTAGCACAGAGAATCCCCTGTGTTCCAACTATCATTCTCCCTGTGATCCTTGTTTAGCAGTAACATAATTTCTCCCTGATAATCAGTAAATCATCCCCTTTCTTATTAGTTACTTTGGGAAAAAATTAATGAAAAGCTCAAAATGGCTAGGTGGCAGTCTCAACTTCCTGATCAATGGAACAGAGATTGGAACCTTCTTTAGCTCCTTGGCAACTAAAATCATGCAGTCAGTAGAGTCCAACGTTGCAGAAATGAAAAGCAAACTTTGTAAATGGACAATTGCATATGAATGCAAGAGAAGCCAGCTGTACAGCTGCCTCTTCATTCCCAAAGCCATGAGAGCTGCACGTTGTAGAAAAAGATCATATATGTATGCTGTGCAGAATATCCCATTCAGGAACATTTGTGAGAAGACCAGTGAATGCCACTGCGCTGTATATTTTTATTTTGCTAGAAAACTTGTTGGATATTAAATGTTTATCTAAATCTACATGCAGTTAGCTAAGGAAAAGTATATCTTGGGAATTCAATTCTCAGCATCTTCTGTGGAAGACACTGTAAATAAACAGAGCCTGGATCTTTGAAATTCTCCTCAGAGGAGGGTCACTAGGAGAGCTACCGCCCATAGAACATCTGCTGTGAACTTTCTGTGATTGAAATAAACTTAAATCTCACTAAACCATTAAGATTGACTCATCTGAGTAGGGAATTTGCTGTAACCAAGAATTTAGAGGATTCAGAAGATCCATGAAATAATTATACTTTCAAAAAGTAATTTTATGCTTTAGAAAGTTATTTTGCATAAACATTCATTAACATATAATATTAAGAATTATTTATATGTTAGATCTATAAATAGAGTGTTTTTCCTTCAGCAGAAATAATTTTGCATGTCTGAAGTACTATTACAGCTGGCACCATTAATGGCATTCTTAAAAATTTGAATGCATTATTACCTATTACTATTATATGTTCAATTTGTTTAAAAAACAGAGACTATTAAATGAAATTTAAAAATACTCAAAAATTAATAGCAACTCTTTTTTTTCCTCCTTCACAACTTTCTTACACTTTGGTATAGCAAAATTTCCATTCCTTGTCATATTTCTGATGTTTCTAACTCATTTAATTATTGAAAGAATGAATATATTCCTAGTATTCCTTTTCATCATATTACAAAGTCTTTAAAATGTGATCAGATCTTAAGAATCACTGGTATAATGCTAGATGTAAGATGAAAAAGTGACATGAAAAATTTTCTTTCCTTGCTTTGCCAATATAAGTAATGAATTTTAAAATGTTATGTGCAACTCAGTTTTTGTTTATTGGATAGATGACTTAGCATGAATATTTTGGGAGTGTTACACATATTCAAGCATGTCTTAAATAACTATAGCAAAACATATCTAAATAAAATGTAGAATATACATTGATACAAATGAAGTGATTATCTCTTTTCACTGTATTTGATGTTGGTATAATTTGGAGAGGGGAAGGGAAAAAACAAATTGTTTAAATAGGGATACAGGTGGATGAATTGCAGCAATGAGATGTACAAGATGCTATGTTGAAAAATGAACTTTACAACATTGGGGGGAGCAGGGATGGTAGGGGAAAAACAAAGGAGGAGGTAACAATGCTTGATAAGAAATGTACTTATTACCTTGCTCATGTAATTGTAACCCCTCTGTTGTAACCCCTCTGTACAGTATTTTCACAATAAAAAATTTATTAAAATTTTTTTAAAAGAAAAAAGTGACTACTAGAATACAGAATGATTTTAATGATGCAATGAGTCAAATATAGGCAAAGACAATATAGTTAATACTAAACTCTAAATTTTTTCCTGCAACATTTTCCATATGAAGTACATATCTGGCTCATCAAATTCATGATTTTCTCTGTTGTGTGTCTATAAAAATATATAAATATGTAGCTGAATATATATAACGGAATGGTTGGTTATCAACCTTGGCTAATCTGTCACTAAGATGATACTATTTGGCTATACTTATTTCCTTATTGGTGCTTTAATTGGAAGGTCTGATTGCTCTGGACCTGGGTTTGTCTTACTAGGAACTAAGATTCTCTTGAAGTATGTGAAGAGACACCAAGGTTTCCCTAGTTAATTCCCCCATTAAGAGAACTCTTCTCTGAATGTGGAAGTTTTTGTTTCTGGAAAGCAGTACCTTTATTTCCACATCAACTTCAAGCATTTCTAAATCTGTGGTAGAAGTCTGAAATTACCCCCAAGCTATTTGTTGTATATATCTCTTAACATTGCCCATAGTAATAGGTTTCCTAGCACAACTCCTTCTGGATAGCTGGCTCTGGTTTCATTTCAGTGGACAAAGTCTAACTGATTTAAGATAATTGAGTTCATTATGTAGCGTATCAGATAGGTAAGCTATATAAAGAAACATAGTGCAGGGTCAGGGGAAATGGAAATCTTCTTGAGAACTAATTTAGAAACTCACAAACTCATGTGCTGGTAGCATCAACATTTCTCTCATAGGTTGACTTGTTTCTGAAGACCTCACCAAGATAGAAACACCTCAGGTCCTCATGCCAAGGCTCTGCTGCAGTGATGCCCCCTTCAGGGAGGAGGAAGGAGCCACTGTACATTGAGGTTCTCTACTAGACCTTGTGGCAAGCCAGACTACTATAACAAAATGACTAAGAAGTTCCAATAAGGTAGAAGTTTACTTCTTGTTTATGTAACATTCTAGTAGATATAGATATTTTTTGCATGATAGTTATCTATGCTATGCTCACAGATGATTCTACTTTCTACCAATCCATAGAAAGGGATTGGTTCTCAGGCCCAACTGGTTATAGTCCAAAGCTCAAATTGCTACAACAGAATGCTTGCTCTTTATTCCCTTTACGTCCTTTAACTAAAACCTGTGACGTGACCACTCTTAACAGCAATGTATGTACATGGAAACTAAAATTGTTTACTGGGAAGACATTTTCTACTACATGGAGAAAAATAAATGGTAGCAAAAGACAGCTAAAAGTGGGTTATTACAGTCCCCAACAGAGCCAGAAGCTTTAAAAATGCTTCTTGCTTTGTTCATATTGTTTAACACAAGAAATAGGAAAATAAAGTCAATAATTTGAATATTTTCCTTATGTACTCTGTTTAATTCTACTGTGAGCATTAGGGAATATGTTAAAATATATAAAAGAGTATCCAATAAAGAGTACCTGAGAAACTCCTAGTTTTACTTACTTTTAATAGTAATGTTGTAGTAGATTAGATTATTGTCCACAGAAATTTGCTTCCTCGTTTCTGTAGGATATATCCATGGCCATTACTGAGTAGCAGTGGCCCAATGGGAAAAGTATGCCTTTCCACTTATCTTAGACTTGATGATGGGCTGTACATAGGTACATGACACATACAATCAGGAGCCGTGAGACATATGTGACAAAAGTATATCAGAGTGGATCCAACCCATAGTAGCATGAAATATAAATGACTGGCAAACTTCCTGTTGTAAGCTCCAGAATTTGCGATTATTCTTTACCCAAAGCAAAGATGATATTAATTTGTGTAAATCTGGAGGTATGGAATACAATAGGAGATTGATGACATTAACTTGAGAGAGTTTAGAATGAGAATGATCACCAATCTTTATGGAGTATATGAACATAATTCCACTAAGAAGAGCAGGAGAATGGTGAATTGTAGGAAAAGAATCAGAGTGAAAACCAGAATGCTTTTCATGGAAGCTGACTTGTTAGGCTTGTATCAGAAAAAAATGTAAAGCATCTCAAATTATTTTAATCAGTTGAGGATTCAGTATAATTTGTTAGGAATTTTGGAAAACAAAATAATCATAACTCCCTACATGTGTACCCAACATGTGTCCATTGATTCTAAAGAAAGAACAATTGATTTTTGCTTCTTTCTTGTCTTCCAAACATGGAGCAAGTTCTTCTTGTTGAGCCACTAATCACTTCAGAACTCATAGCAAAGGCATCATAGAAATTTTGTGTCTGGTATGTCTAGTTCTAGTAATAAAGAAGAGAGTTAAAAAGGGGAAAATACTTGTCAAAGCAACAAAGGCAACAAAAGAAATTTTCCAACAGAAAAGCCAACAGAACAAGGACTTGAGAAAGATGGGGGGAAAGGCCCCAATGGTTCCAAATAATTTTTAGCGTAACATTGGCATGTAAATTAACAGGTAGTCATTAGGATTGTGAGCTAGAAATTTTGAAGATATTTTCAATCCAAGCAGCCATGGCTCATGTCTTAGCTAGTTGTGAGGCAGAGCAATTCAAGGATAAAATTTGGCAGTAGACACGGGCAGACAAATTCAAAAGACTCCAAGTAACCAACAATAAACTAGAATAGGCATGGTTTAAGTAGTAGACTTTCAGTTGTGAGCCAAAAGGCTGAGCAAGATTATCAAGCCTGAATTCAAAACCCAATTCCAGCATAAAAATAAACAGAAGTATTTTCCCAAAATTATTACCTTGAAAAGTTGCATATAGAAGTTTTGTTTCAATTAAAATGAAAATGAGACATGAACAAACAGACTCCATACCATTAAGATATGGAGACAAATAAGGCTACAAGGAGAAACACATGAGATGGAAAGAGGGGAAAACATGCAGACCCAAAGAAACAAAGGTTGCATGGTTTCTCTTCTTAGTGGTAGATAGAATGTATCTATAAATCTGTAAGTAAACGTGCTGTTTGCTTTGCAAGTAATTCCAAATAAATTAACTTTATTATAATGGGTGATATTGAGAACTCAAATTGTACAATATTTTAGAAAGACTAAATGGAATCCCCAAAATGAGCACCCAGAAATAGGTACTTGTAAGGGGGTTGGGCAAAGGAAGAGGAGTACATAATGAAGTGGAGAAAGGGAGAGAATACAGTCATGAATTTATTGTATATACAACAAAATTGAGAAATGTAAGGAAAAGGGTGAGTCAAAGAGGGATGAAATTGTTGCAGGGTATGATAATATGCATTGTATTCACATACTCCTTTGTAAATGACACCTCCCTAGTACAACTGTTGAAAGGGAATAATAAAAACAATTTTAATTGTTACTAAACAGACTTATGTATGATTTTTCTAGTAAAATTTTAATTGTACGTTTTGTTCAAGACTAATAAATTCACAGGAAAAAAGATGATGAGAAATGAAAAATAATAGTTTCGAAATGATAGCATATCCTATATTTCATGAATTGAGGAAGTAATGGGTAGAAAAAGACCCAGTGGTTATCCATGAGGGAATAAAATCAATTTATCAAGTTCCAGGAGAAGATACATTGTAGGTAACCTAGAAGAGCAGAAGCAATGCAAAAGTCCTCTAAGAACTAGAGGAAAAAAGAGGAACATGAGTGTAACTGCAGCTAGTCTCATAGCTATGGAAAGGAAATAGTATCTAATGAATGCATGTGCAAAGGATATTTTCCTTTTCTTGATGAAAAGGGAGGCATAGTTACCTGCTTATCAAATAAAGAAGGACAAAATGTACAAGAATATTGCTGTTGAAAATGTAGGTCATCTGTTTTTTTGTTTGTTGTTTTTGGTCTGGTAAAAATAAGGCAGTATAGATCCAGAATCTTTTGCAATTGAACTATAACGTGAAGGTGGAGTTTCTGCTTTTGGACCTGAATTCACACTGAGGACAATTGTAGCAGCTCTTGCCAAAGCCAAACTCATGCAAATCAAATTCCCAAAGCATTGCTTTAAAAGAAAAATACTGATAAGGATATGCTATTCATTGCACATAACGTTCTAAACTTTTTTTGCTTGGAAATGAAGAACTTCCCATTTCATATTTTAATGTTCTTAGCTTTGTTACAGATCTAAGGAACACACAATATAACACACTTGGCATATTCAGTAATCCAAATTTCAAATGTATTTTATAATAATCATGTTAAGGCACAGTTTTTGCCCAGGTTATTAAGCAGATTTTCAAACAGAAATTCTAGAACGCAATGAGCAACATAAAGAAAATGCAGATGGTGGCCAGAAAATTCCTTTCTCATTTTCAGAGTCTCCGCATCTCTACTTATAGGGTGGCCATCAGTATATGAAAAGACTTTCGTAAAGAAATAAACAGCAACTACAACAGTAAGTGTTTAGTGCATGTTAGAAACAACTGAAACACCTTACATGTGTTAACTGACTTATTTCTAAAAATAAGCCTATGAGATATTTATTAGTATAATCTGCATTTTACAGATGATGAAAGTAATCAACAGAGAGATTAATTAACTTGCCCAAAGTTATGCACCTGGAAAATGTTAGAGACTGAAAAGGGGGAAAAAAAAGGAAAATTTTATTTTGATAATAAAACTACATAAAACATATAGCATAGTGAGGTAGTATGGTAATGAAGCCTTACTTTTTATTTACTCTATGTCAAATATTGTCAAACTCACTCAATTTACCTTATTTGCATACACCCCTATCATCAGTACTTGGTTTTCTGGCTTTCTTTTATGAAATTTGATTTTTTTGTGATAAGGTCTAGAAGTTCTCAGTGTCACAAACCTGCTGTGTAGCTCCAGAGTGTAGGGATTATAGATGTTTATCAAACTTCCCTCCCCTCCCCTCCCCTCCCCTCCCCTTCCCTTCCCTTCCCCTTCCTTTCCCCTTCCCTTCCCCTTCCTTTCCCCTTCCCTTCCCTTTCTCTTCCCCTTCCCTTCCCCTTTCTCCATTTCTTTTTTCTTTTCTTCCCCTCTTTCTTTCTGTTAGTCCCACCCTTCCTTTCCATCTTAAAGTACTTCAAAGATAGTCACAAATATCTTATCTTTTCCCCAATGGGATCTTGCACAGATAATATTTATCCATTATTGATCTTTCTTGAGCTATCAGTGTTAGCTAATTTGTAGTTCTTCCTCCTCTCTTTGGAGAATTCCACTGGATGTCATAAGAATTGCCTTTCCCAAGAATCTGTACTTTCTGTTACTGTACTTTTGGTTACTCTCCACCAACCCACCAACTTGAACAAAAAACTTGGCTCATCTAATGGCTGATCAGTACAGGGACTCAAAAGTGTCTCCCACAGTGGACCTGCAATCCTAGCTACTCATGAGACTGAGATTTGGGAATAAAGATTTGAAGCTAGCCTATGCAGACAAAGCCAAGAAATGCTTAGCCCTAATTACCAGCAATTGTATAGTAATTCTAAATACCCTGTAAAGTGGAGGCTATTACTGAGTGCCATTGGTGTAGTAAAGAGACAGGAATTGATAGGCTTTGATCTGTTATATTAGTCAACAACTTTAATTGAAAAAGTCAAAGGGTGTTCCTGAAAGGATTTAAACAAATCACTTATCTGTAGCTAGAGGACAAAGAAGCTGAAGATTAAATAGAAGACAATTCTAAGAACTCAATGAGAAGACTGAGCTCACAAATTTTGTGAATCTCCTACCACAAAGTAAGGACCATGGTAGAGAAATAGAAAGCCTGGTGATTTTGCAGAGATTTCTAGATAGATACAGATGAAATTTTGACTGTCAAGTTCTTATGAACTTTGTGGGTTTGCAAAACTACTTAGTCTCCTTTAATTATACAGATTCATGTGAGCAGAAAGCTAGGTGCCAGTGGTTCATACCTGTAATCCTAGCCATCCAGGAGGCTGAAATGTGAGGATTACTGTTCAAAGTCAGCCCAGTCCCTGAGAAAAGTCCAGAAAAGTTCCCTGGACTCTTATCTCCAATAAACCAGCAAAAAGCCAGAAGTGAAATTGTGATCCAAATGGTAGAGAGCTAGCCTTGGGTGAAAAAGTTAATGGATAGGTCCAAGGCCCTGAGTTCAATCCCCAATACAAGTGCACAAACAACAAAAAACAAAACAAGAGGACAGAATCCTAAAATGAGATAGCTGCCTTAAAGTATCACACTTACCTTCCTCAGGATCTGATTCCCTATTTCTCCTCACCCTCTACACCCCTATGAAGGTCATTGAGAAGTATCTTCTACTGGGGAATTACAGAACCATAGTCAGGAAAGAAAGAGATTGTATTCCAATATAGTTTCATCAGTGGACTGACTTGTGAGCACTATCAGGAATAAAACCCAACAACAACATCAACAACACCACCAGAAAACAAGGCCTTAGGTTGATTATTGGGAATGTAGATGAGGTAGTACAAGGGTAGCAGGACTTAAATTGGCTAATGGGCCACTTCCACACAATATATGTTTCATCATACTGGTATAAACCCGCAATTATCATTCTAGTACACTATTGAGATAGTTTTTAAAGGAGTAGGAATATGATGGCTCTTTATAAATAAAGAAAATGTGTAAAGAAAGGACCGAACATTTGGAGAGGTGGATATGTTTAAGTGACTCAACTGCATAAGGCTAACAGAATCTATTAGTGGACCATGCATGCTCCAAGAAGTGACCAGAAGACCCTCATTACAAAGTGAAAAAGAAGGTCAGGTTAAGGAGGTAAGGAGGTCAGGTGCAGTATAGGAGATTTTGCTCTCTTTAGTAGCAATGGTTGTAATAGCATCTTCAAATAAAACTTTAGAAGCAGTATTTAGCCAATAGGAATAAGAAAGTATAATTATTTTACTATGTTGGTAGGTTAGAATGCTAAAGTATCAGCTATTAGGTCTGATCTATGTTCAGACGTTAGCCAGTTCTCAGACCATCCTGAAGAAGAATTCAACAATATCATACATATACATCATTCATCTGTACCATTGGAAGTTTGGATCAGAGCTCCTAACAGATTGCAAAATCTATAGATGCTCAACTTCAGTGTATAAAAGACGGTGCTTTATATTACGTGTATATATCCTCTGTATGCCTTAAACTATTCCCAAGCCACTTATAATATCTAACATAGTGCAGATACTAAGTAGAGAGCTATTATGCGGTACTGGTTAAAGGATAATAACAACGAAAAGCCTGCACATACTGAATACTGATGTAATCTTTCTCAAGACTTTTAATTCATGGACTGGGCTCTTGCTAATAAAAGGACCAAAAGGACCAATGTGTCAAATCATAATGCTTCTGTCATTATCCAGAGATGCCTCTGGCATTTACTCAAATTATCATACATGAGGGAAAAGTGAATGCCTGAGTGTTTTCAGAGCATTTTGCTACAAGATCTGAATTAATGCTGATACATAGGAACCAAAGCATCATTATGCCCCACCCCAGTTAGAATCAAATAACTGGTTAAGATCCATCTTATATTGGATCCACGAACATAATGATGATAAAGTTTCCAGTGCCTGCGTGTAAAATTGAAATAAACATACTTAATATCTGGGATATCTCTCACATAAGATTCTTGAACTGAGTCTAAGAGCTGTCTTTGTAGGATATTCTCATCTCAATTAGTAGTTTGGTACTGTAACAATTTTAGATGGACTATGGAAGGCAACAGTAAACTGTTGAACACTTGACCAAGTTGTCACTTTAATTGCATCTTCTTTACCAGATATGGTACCCACTCACAGTACATTAACAGACAGTCTACCATATGGAATGCATTCTTATCCACTCCTATAACCAGTGTGTCCATTGAGAAGACAACAGAATTAGAGGTGTTCTTGGCTCTGCTTTTTCTTGATGCTCTGATTTCTTTTATACTTTGATCAACTGGCACACAGAACATAGGAGACTATCACAGCATGATACTTGGCTTCACTGGATTTATGATACCATTTTAATTTGACCTGAGATGCAAGAGATGACAGGTACACTGAGTGACTTCCCAAGACTCATGCTCCCAATGGAAGGCTATAAATCTGTAATGTTTCAGGACCTTTTCCTTTACTGAGGTTTTTGGTGAGTTGCTAATCAGGGCCATGCTACAGCATGTCTTTCAATGTGACGAGCAAGCTATTATAGTACTCACCTATAAGAAATAAATACTTAGCATTGCAAATTCATTTGGGTTTTTGAAGTAACATATCCTATACATTACCCATCAGTTGGGTGATGTGAAAGGCTTGTTTGAATGCTAGCTCAGTAAGAAAAGGCTCAGGAGAATGTCTTCACTGTGGTAAAAATAGATTTACCTGAACCATGTAGATTAGCATATCCAAAAGTAGCAAAGACCTGTGCTCTGTGTAGGTTTCATCAATGATGGGGGGAAAATGTTAACTCTCATTCTGGAGTTTTTTATGAGGTTGCCTGTTCCCACATATTTGCCTGTTTGTCATAATAGATCTGGGCCTTTTATACTTTCATTTTTTCTTCTGAAATCAGGTACTGAGGTTTTATAAGCTGAGGGCAGTGATGAGTCATTTTCAATACAAATGGGCTCTCTTTCCTTTTGCCATGTGTCTTCCAGCTTTCCATGTGCTTGTGTGGTACACAAACTTTATCCTGTGTTCTACAGCGTGTAAGGCTTTCTCTAGCATCAGACTCTTGGAGCACTTCAGTGTCTACAATTCCTGTCTTTTTCATACTGGCTATCATTATCCAGATGATAGCAGCTTCCTCCAGTTCCCTGGCTGCTGGTGATTACCTACATGAACACAGAATTCTTTATTTATTTATTTTTTTGTCAGTTGTGAGCCTTGAACTCTGGGCCTGGGCACTTCCTCACCTCTTATCCCTCAGCTCTTCAACTCAAGTCAAGAACTCTACCATTTGAGTCACAGCACCACTTCTGGTTTTCTGGTAGTTAATTGGAAATAAGTGTCTCCCAGACTTTCCTGCCCAGGCTGGCTTTGAACCACCATCCTCAGATCTCAGCTTCCTGAGCAGCAAGGATTACAGGTGTGAGCCACCTGTGCCGACTACAAACACAGCATTCTATCTTGTACCATGAGTAGCCAAATATTCTGGCATTGACTCCAGAATTGGATGTTTGTGTCTGCATCTACAAACATTTTGCAGGCTAACTTGATAACTTGCAAGGAATTGACAAAATCTCAGTTTGTGACAAAAATATAAGATCTGACATAAGCTGAAGATCTCATCTCTGGGTGCTTGATTGCAACCTTAGGGATTATGAGGATTCTTCCTATTTTCTATTTTTAAATTTATGTCAATTTTTTTTACTTCTTAGTTGCCAGTCTTTTTTTTTTTAATTGTGAAAATACCATACAGAGGGGTTACAATTACATGGGCAAGATAATGAGTACATTTCTTATCAAGCATTGTAGCCTCCTCCTTTGTTTCCCCTTCCCATCCCTTCCCATACCCTCCCACCACCCCACCTGATCCTCCCCCCCCCACCAAAGTTGTAAAGCTCGTTTTTCGACATAACAACTTGTACATCTCATTGTTGCAATGGGTCCACCTGTATCCCTATTTAAACGATTTGTTTTTTCCCTTCCCCTCCACAAATTATACCAACATCAAATACAATGAAAACAGTAATTTTACCGTGGGGGAGGGGCATACAGAGCAACAAAGAAATCATCTTATAAATATGTTAGAAACAATTGCATGAAAGAAAAAAAAACATTTGAATACTTATCTTAGGGTTCATTTCCCTAACATCAACTTTATCTGACCTTTACTGCTTGACTCAGACATACACTGGTTATTGCAAATAGGGGAAACCATGGGACCTATGTTTCTTTGGGCCTGGCTTACTTCACTTAATAGAATTTTTCCAAGTCTTTCCATTTCCTAACAAATGGGGCAAGGTCATTCTTTCTCATGGAGGGATACAATTCCATTGTGTATATATACCACATTTTCTTGATCCATTCATCTACTGAGGGGCATCTGGATTGGTTCCATATTTTCGCTGTGGTAAATAATGCTGCAATAAATATAGTTGTGCTAGTAGCTTTAGTGTGATCTTGTTTGTGATCATTTTGGGTAAATGCCCAAAAGTGGGATTGCTAGGTCATAGGGGAGCTCTGTGTGGAGTCTTTTGAAGAACCTCCATACTGCTTTCCAAAGTGGTTGAACAAGTTTACACTCCCACCAACAATGTAGTAAGGTTCCCTTCTGTCCATATCCCCTCCAGCATCTGTTGTTATTAGAGTTCTTGATTATAGCCATTCTAACTGAAGAAGTGCTCAACCTCTTTAGCCATAAAAGAAATGCAAATCAAAACAACACTGAGATACTACCTCACCCCAGTTTGCCAGTCTTATTGTTAAATTGCTCATTATTGCAAATCCTTTATATTAAACTTTCCTTCTTATGCTGGGCACTGGTGGCTCATACCTACAATCTTAAGATACTCAGGAAGCTGAGATCTGAGGATCTCCAATTAAAGCCAGCGTGGTCAGCAAAGTCCATGAGACTCCTATCTCCAATTAACCAAAAAAAAAAAAAAAAGAAGTAGAGCTGTGACTCAAGTGGTAGAGTACTAAACTTGAGTAAAAAGGCTCAGTATAATGTCTAGGACCTGAGTTCAAGTTCTATGACTGGAATACACACACACACACACACACACACACACACACACACACACACACACACACACATCATTAATCTATTAAAGTGGGCACTGGTGACTCATATCTGTAATCCTAGATTCTCAGGAGGCATATCTGAGGATCATGGTTTAAAGCCAGACCAGGCAGGAAAGTGCATGAGATGCTTATATTCAATTAACTACCAAATACCTGGAAGTTGAGCTGTGGCTTAAGTGGACGAGGCTTGAGCACAAAACCTGTCGTGACCTGACAATTCCTCTAGACAACCCCAGCAGCACTCTCGGTAAAACAGAACAGCTATATTAAGGATAAAGTTAAAGTAATCCCAGAGTGTAAGTAAAATACAAGAAAGATGGTTAGGACTTTCATATCACCCTCAAGTGTTGTATTCTCCACATTTCCTTCTCTTCTCTTCAGGAAGGGTTTTCCTGAAGGAGAGACTGGTGGAGAAAAGTAGTCTGAATGTGATCCATAGATGAACTGGCTTGGTGTTAAGTGGAAAATGATGTCTCCAGAAAACAATAAAATAGAAGCACAACACAAAAAGGGAAACTGACAAAATAAGGACTTGAAGAGGAAGAGGAAGAGGAAGAGGAGAGGGAGAAGGAGAGGGAAGGTGGGAAGAAGAGAGAGAGAGGGGGGGAGGGAGGGGTATGTGTGTGTGTGTGTGTGAGAGAGAGAGAGACAGAGAGAGAGAGAGAGAGGCCATTATGGAAAATAGTGGTGGCAGAATTACATGGCTCAAGAGCACACATATGTTTAAAATTTTCATTTTTCTTGGGTACAGGAGGACATCGTGTAATGATAGCGTCTGCACATAGGATATGAGGAATGCTGCAGTAGAAGATACTTGAAGGGATCTATGCATATACCAAGATTCTATCCCATAGTTTTAAGTACATGTATGAGATATAACACATATCTGAATCATTAGGTAGTAGCCTGTTGTGCAAATACATTTTTTTTGGCCAGTTGTGGGGCTTGAACTCAGGGTCTTGGCACTGTCTCTGAGCTCTTTTGCTCAAGATTAGCACTCTACCACTTTGCACCATAGCACTACTTCTGGCTTTGGAGTGGTTAATTGGAGATGAGAGTCTCAAGGGGACTTCTCTGCTGGGGCTGGTTTCTAAGCCTCAGCTTCCTGAGTTGCTAGGATTATAGGCATGAGCCATTGGCACCTGGTGCAAATGCATTTGTCATTGTTTTATTTCTTATTTTTATAATTTCCTTAGGATTTATGGATGTTGAGTCAAAATTCTACTTTACAGTTATTTAAAATAATTCTTGTTTGTGCAATAATGGTAATTATGTGTATGTAATGATTCAATCATAACAATAGAGCAAAAATAGAGCATATAATTTCTTTCCATTTATTTTAAAATGATATCCTTTGTTCCATAAAAATATGATATTTACACGATTCTCAAATTAAAAGTAACTCCCACCTCTTATTTTCTCCTTTTTGTTAAAATATAGTAAGTCCACTCTTAGATCTTTTACCATTTGGGATTTGGTAAGAAGTATGGTTCTTGAATATTTAGTTCCAAATAAAACATTAAACAGAGACTGCTCCACAGTCCCTCTTAGTGGATAAGGATATATTTGAAAATTGCCTATATTTGTATCTAGGTCTCTTTAAGATGTAAACTTGAAACACATTCCAGAGCTCTCCATAAGTTCCACCCCATCCCTGATCCCCTCCCCCAACTCAAAACACCAAGGAGTAGCTAAAAGCCTCTTTGTGGCTTTTTTGTGTTCTGAAAGCTTATAGCCTTAACCCAGATACCTACTTTATAGATTCATAGCATGCCAGCTTTTCAGATATTCTTTTGAAGTTTACATTTATAAGCCTTTGTGTACTAGCCTCTGTAAATTTTCATGTGACCTGACTGAACTTATTGAGGATAGAGAGTGAACAAACCTTACAAGCTTTTGGTGAAAGAGAATGTAGGTTCCATGTAAAAGAATATCCTTAAATTCCATTATGTCCCCTTTAGCCATCCTGTTCATTCACACAAAGTTTCAATAACTCTGGCTCTCTCACATCTCTCTCTTTTCTACTTTTGTTCTCCTACTTCCCAGGGTCTCTTACTCTGGGTTTCTCAAACAGCCCTTTCAGTTCACAAGGTCCACTCATAATAATAAAAGCCTGAGAAATGTCAGAGTGCTTTAGAACAAAAGCTCCAACACCCAGATTTCCAGCCCCTTTCTAACCATCTATATTGTTTTTTTTTTTTTGTGAAATGTCCCTGAATGCAGTTTTGAATGTGTACAAACAGGGCATATATTTTCTAATGCATATTCCAATTACATTCTTAAAATTTAATATTGATGAACAAATTATTTTAAAAAGTAATATTTTTTAACAAAATCCTAAAACGTTATTCAGAAAACATTAATTTAGAACAAGCAAAAGGGATCTCTCTGGGTAGACATTAAATATGTAGTCACTTCAAATAGTAAGTCATTTCAAAATTTTTATGATCTTTGACCTACAAACTCCTCTCCTGGGAATCTTAGCCTAATGGAGTAATTCAACCTGGTATGCTGAATTATGCTCAAAAATGTTTATTGTTAAAAAGCATGTAATGATAAAAGTTAATCATGTCCAACATGGGCATGGCTGAATGATGGTCTATATTTATACCAGGCTATTAAGGATTGTTATACTATACCATAAAGATATCACACTAACATATAAATGTATAAAAGATATACTGTTAAGTAATAAAGTATTTCAAAAAACTGAAGAAAAAGGTGACAAAGCATTAGCAATGTTAACAGTGATAGTTTATGTATTTTTAAACTTTCAGAACTAGGAATATATTATCTTTATTAACAGTACACAGGCACACATGCACACTCACCTCAACTGTATCAGACTGAACTGGAGCTGTAGGCTTTTATCATTGTAGCAGACTGAGAAAAAGGCTGTGGCTTTGTTGCATTCTGAGGATGTGTGAGCTTCCAGAGACAATGTGTAAACTGGGTCCAGCGGCTCACACCTATCGTCCTAGATACCAAGAATCCTGAGATATGAGGATATAAGTTCAAAGTAACCCAAGGCAGGAATTTCCCTGAGAGTCATATCTCGGGAACTTTACTGAGATTAAATTAAATTAGCATAGACCTAGAAGTAGAGGTGTGGCTTGAGTGATAAAGCTTCACCTTGAGCAAAAGAGTTAAGGAGAGTACATAGATCCTTCATTCAAGCCCCTGTTCTGGCACCATCACCACCATCAACTACGAAAAGACATCTAAGGTCTTATGTTTTGTCCAGGGCTGATCATGGACAGCAATCTTTCTACCAATGTCTCTTATACTACAGCTGGGTTGACAAACATCCATCACTGTGCCCATCTTGTTGATTGAGATGGGGTTCTTACCCAAATTTTGCCAGTGCTGCCTTCTAACCACAATCCTCCTGAGCACTTTTTCTGAGTAGTTGGGATTACAGACATAAGCCATGGAGAATGGTCAAAATTGTACTTACTAATGGAAAACCAAGTTTCTGTTCAAGTAGCATGGAAACTTCAGTTATGTATAGTTTTTGCTGTTTTCATTTTTAAACATATACCATTCTTTTTGTGTTTCTTTAAATCAACTCTTTACCACACCGTCTATCCTCATTCAAAATTTTTCCTTCAGTTTTAACCTATGTGACAATACGTGCACAAATGTGACGTTTATATTTTCTAATACATGCTAAAACAAGATACAGCTATGAAAATGTAGTATTTATGAATGAAGAACCAAGACCAAACAAAAAGGAATCTTATATGAAAAGATGAAATATGAAGAAAAATATTGACAGGAGAATAAGATCCCAGAAAAGAAAGAAAAAAAGGATTGAAAGGCAGTCAAGCTCAAGGAGATGGTAGGTAGCTTGTGATGAACAGAGTGGATCCCCACATAGGGAAACAGAGCAAAGACACAGAAGTCTGCATTTTAGGTAGATGAGACTCATGAGTGAAATTATATGATTTGTAAGCATTCAACTTTGCCTAATTTTACCTTAGACGATGTTAGGTCTAGAGCAGGTAGCTGGGACCTGGCAGGTATAAAGTTTATGTTGTTATAAGAAGCAGAGAAGTGTCTCGATGGCCCAATTGTACATTGATTTTTAGCAGTAATGGCTGTGAGCTAGATATTAGTGTTAAATTATTGGCTAAAATTCCTCCCTGGTCTCAGAAGATGGGTACTTCTTCCAATTTTCTCATCAAAACTCTACTGTGTTCCATAATTTAAGTGGGACAATATATTACTTCTTCCTGAGAAGAGGAACATCTTGGTTAAATATGATAAAATATGCCGAAAGTTTCTGGTGTTTTTTAAACTTCTTAGGAGCTATTTTACACATGTACGTATAAGATATCGTGAGAAGAAGGAAGAAGAATATGAAGTGAATTCTTTATATTAAGTAAAACTTATTGAGCATATATTTTATTTATATATTGTGAGGAGTTTCATTATGATATTTTGGTACATATCTAAAATACACTTCAATCACATTCAACCCCCTTTAGAATTCATTATTAATCCCTGCTCTTAGGTATGTGTTGGCACTGGGGGCTTGAATTCAGGGAGTAGACACTATCTCCGGAATAGCTGGGATTACAGGAGGGAGCCACAGGCACTCAGCTCTCCATTTGTTTATCCTACAAGATTGTATACAGGCTTCGTCATGACCTTTTCCCCACACATACAATGTTCTTCCACCATTCTTCCCTCCATTTCCTGCTCCTATCTCTCATTGGTTCCAACATCCAAATTCGTTTCCCTTATATTCAATTCATGTGTTTTTGGTTTTTTTTTTTCTGTAAAAATTACCTTTGATACCCACAATCCTAGCTACACATGAAGCTGACATCTAGGTATTGAGGTTCAAAAATACTCCAAGCAGAAATTTCTGTGAGGCTCCTATCTCCAATTAAGCGCGCGCGCACACACACACACACACACACACACACACACACACACACACACTCAGAGCTATAGTCAAGAACAACACTCAGCCCCAAGACCCCCTCCCCCACATAATAAATTATCTTTGAAATCACTAATTATATCTGAGGCAACGGCATGCATTTTTTTAAAATCAGAGAGCAAACAATTTAACAAGTACCCTTCCATAACCCATTAGCCTGAAAAGAAAAGCAATAGGAATGCTGTGTTTGTCCAAAGCTGACAATAAATAATTCTAGGAATCCGAATATTGCCCAAAGCACTTGAAATCCTGATTGGTTCCAGATTGGTCCTGACTGACTTCAACATAATCTGTCTGTGTGAGTGACTTCAATATTATCTCATCTCTGGGCATCACCACCTTAGCTCTTTCTATTGTAGATTTTTCTCTCTTAAAGCAATCGATGCTATCAATGAGTATTTCTCAGAGCTGCTGTGAGCTTCAGGTCTCAAAAGAGTCATTCTCTGCCCAGGCTGGTAAATCAGTTCATGCCACTATACTCTGACTTGGTCATGTAATGATTTTGCTTGAAGCTATGAAACTGTTATCACCTTTTCCATCTCAATGCCAAGGCCAGGAGGAGGCTGGCTCTCTTCCTTCTCCTACACATCAGGACTTTACAAAGTTTCCTCATTTCTTTTTTTTTTTTTTATTGTGAAAATACTGTACAGAGGGGTTACAATTACATGGGCAAGATAATGAGTACATTTCTTATCAAGCATTGTAGCCTCCTCCTTTGTTTCCCCTTTGCATCCCATCCCTTCCAATCCTCCTTCCCTCCCCACCTAACCCTCCCCCCCACCCAACAAAGCTGTAAAGTTCGTTTTCAACATGACTTGTACATCTCATTGTTGCAATGGGTCCACCTGTATCCCTATTTAAACGATTTGTTTTTTCCCTTCCCCTCCACAAATTATACCAACATCAAATACAATGAAAACAGTAATTTTACCGTGGGGGAGGGACATACAAAGCAACAAAGAAATAATCTTGTAAATGTGTTAGAAACAATCTCATGAAAGAAAAAAACGTTTGAATACATATCTTAGGGTTCCTTTCCCTAACATCAACTTATCTGACCTTTACTGCTTGACTCAGACATATACTAGTTATTGCAAATAAGGGAAACCATGGAACCTATGTTTCTTTGGGCCTGGCTTACTTCACTTAATAGAATTTCTTCCAAGTCTTTCCATTTCCTAACAAATGGGGCAATGTCATTCTTTCTGATGGAAGCATAAAATTCCATTGTGTACATATACCACATTTTCTTGATCCATTCATCTACTGAGGGGCATCTGGGTTGGTTCCATATCTTAGCTATGGTAAATAATGCTGCAGTAAACATAGTTGTGTTGGTAGCTTTAGTGTGGTCTTGTTTGTGATCATTTGGGTAAATGCCCAAAAGTGGGATTGCTGGGTCATAGGGGAGCTCTATGTGGAGTCTTTTGAAGAACCTCCATACTGCTTTCCAAAGTGGTTGAACAAGTTTTCACTCCCACCAACAATGCAGTAAGGTTCCCTTCTGTCCACATCCCCTCCAGCATCTGTTGTTATTAGAGTTCTTGAGTATAGCCATTCTAACTGCGTTGAGGTGGTCTAGGTCTTCTTGGCACAGACCGAAATTTTCTTAATAGAGACCCATAAACACAACAAATCAAAGAAAGGTTGGAAAATGGGATTGCATGAAATTGCAGAGCTTCTGCGTTGCAAAGGACATAGATGGCAAGATCAATTGAAAGCCCATGGATTGGGAGAAAATCTTCACTAGCCATACAATGAACAAGGGTCTCATATCTAAAATATACCTGGAACTCAAAAAATTAAATCCCCCAACAACAAATCTTCAAAGAAACAACTGCCCAATAAATAAGTGGTCTAAAGACTTAAAGAGAAACTTACTTCTCTGAACAGGAAAGAAGGATGGCCAATAGACACATGAAGAAATGCTCAACCTCCCTAGCCATAAAAGGAATGCAAATCAAAGTTTCCTCATTTCTAAACCTAGTTCTTTGATTTCTCTCCTGCAAAGCTCAGAAAAAAAAATCCCCAGAATATTTGTCAGCTAGTCATGCAATCATTCAATCACTCATCTAACAAATATTTATTTATTGAACCTCTGCTCTGAGTCAATTTCTCTTCTAGGTGTTGAAGAGGCAGCAGTCAATGAGACAGACAAGTTCCTGACTCTCCTGGAAAACACTATTTCCATAAATAAATAAATAAAGCAATCTTGGGAACAATACAAGGTGGACTAATGCCATGCCAGTAGTTCACAAAGCCACTACAATAATGGTCTCAATGTCGTAGTCTCTCCTTGATGCTCTAATCTAATGTAGTTAATATTTGTTTCAATGTATATGAGTAGATGCAGATATCTGGAGTGGAAAGATTGTTCATAGCTGACAGACATTCCCCCTCCCAATGTTTCTTACTGCAGCTAAGAAGTAGCATAGGCCTCTTGGCAACTAGGAGAAAGTTATCTGCTCATCAGCTTTCCCTCTGATGACAACCTTAGCATGCTCTAGGCTTGCCTCTGATGGGTGAGGCCCAGCCTTTTCCATATCTTCAGTCCTTCCTTTTGCTTCTAGATTAAACTTGCAGCTGTGGATGTAGCTCAGTGTTCCAGTAAAATTCCAGCATATATGAGCACCTGGGTTCATTCCTTAGCACCACACAGGCATACACACACACACACACACACACACACACACACACACACACACACACACACACACACACACACACACACACACACATTTTTCTCACTTGGATCAAGCTCTCTTGGGAACATTCTACTACTGCCTTTTGAAGAACTATTCTAAGATCAAGCAAGAATGAAACGAGACACTATCCTCACTCTCTCCAATGGCTGGCTCTGGGAAGCACAGCCTAGGTATTTGCATTGGAGAAAGTGAAGCTGTATCTCAGGCAGCACTGGTTAATGCTGAAGACTGACCAGATTCAAAGTCTACTTCTATTACTTATGAAATTTGGACAGATACAGTGAAAACAGGGGTTATACTATGTGTGAGGGACATACAAAGCAACAAAGAAATCATCTTATAAATATGTTAGAAACAATAGCAAGAAAGAAAAGCCATTTGAGTACTTATCTTGGGGTTCATTTCACCTAACATCAACTTATCTGATCGTTTCTGCTTGTCTCAGACATATACTAGTTATTGCAAATAAGGGAAACCATGGGACCTATGTTTCTTTGGGCCTGGCTCACTTCACTTAATACAATTTTTTTCAAGTCTTTCTATTTCCTAACAAATGGGGCAAGGTCATTCTTTCTGATGGAGGCATAGAATTCCATTGTGTATATATACCACATTTTCTTGATCCGTTCATCTACTGAGGGGCATCTGGGTTGGTTCCATGTCTTCGCTATGGTAAATAAAGCTGCAATAAACATAGTTGTGCTGGTAGTTTTAGTATGGTCTTTGTGATCATTCGGGTAAATGTACAAAAGTGGGATTGCTATGTCATAGGGGAACTCTTGAACCAGAGAGAACCCACTGCTGGATCAGAGGAAAGATAAGTCAAAGGACTGAAATCAGGCAGTGGTCTGTTTTCTAGACTACTCAAAAAAAATCTGCTTTGTGCAACTGAGCACTGTGGCCTTTGAGCTGTTTAGGGATTAAACTTGACCCATTATGACATAAACACGTACATCATTTCCAGTGCCCTCATCAAGGCAGAGAAACAAGAAAGTATGATTTGATCTGAAAGTGAGTAGAGGGTAGGAATAAGACAGGGTGAGAGCCCTCAATGAAGCCTGGCATGGGCACTTGATTCAACAGCACTTGATTTTCCTTATACCCTTCTAAACTCTAACTGGATGTTTGAGTATTCACTTTCCAGAGTTAGAAAGCCAAATTTTGAGCTCAGGGTTTGTCATTTATCACCACTCCTGTGACCTTAAACAAATAATATATGCTTTATGTGCTTTGTTTTCTCATTTAAAAATAAGACTATTTCTATTTCTCAATATACGACAGAGTTACACCCTGATAAGCCCATCGCAAATTGAGACTGCATTTATTAAACCTGCTCTACTAAATATCATAGCTCGGTGGACCTGTAACCTATAACAGGTTCTAACACAAGGGCTCTTTTCTTTTATTGTTTGTGTATTCACTTTTATTTTATTTTTACAATTATTTCTGATTTTTATTTTTTCTTAGCTACCTTGTTTGTGCAAGAGAGGGATTCCATTGTGATATACCAATCAGACAGGCGATGTTTCCAGATCAATCTCACATTCTCTAGTCTCCTCCCTTTTCTTCTTCCTCACTTCTTGAATTATATTCATTCTCTGTTGCTCTCTCCATTTGCTGTCCTCAACAGAGCTTGTTTCTCTTTTCCATCTTTTCTCAGAGTGTGTGAACTGAGCTAAGTGGTATTTCAGATTTTTATATATTATATTTTAATTTGAATAACCTTCTCTATTGCTTTCCATTCCTAGCTCTCTCACCCTCCTGTTGCTCAACAGCTTTCATTGAGAATTTTTTTTTGGGTCAGTTGTGGGGCTTGAGCTCTGGGCCAGAATGCTGTCCCTCAGCTCTTCAGCTCAAGGCTAGTGCTCTACCACTTGAACCACTGCACCACTTCTGATTTTCTGAGTGGTTTATTGAGAAGAGTAAGGACACAAGTGGTTTTTCTTTCTTGATATTGTTTTTTTTTTTAACGTATTTATAATGTACTATGTAATTTTTTGTTTCTTTTGTGTGTTCTCCCCTACGGTATAACCCCTATTTTCACTGTATTTGATTCTGGTGCCCTGCATCTTGTATATACAGTTTTCTAATTTGGGGAGGGGAAGGGAAATAACAAAATGCTTAAATAAGGAAACAGGTTGACCCATTGTAACAATGAGATGTATAAGATGCTATGTTGAAAATGAACTTTACAACTTCGGGGGGTTAGGGAGGGAGGAGATGGGGAGGTGGGGAGGAAAGGGATGGTAGAGGAAAAACAAAGGAGGAGGTAACAATGTTCAATAGGAAATGTACTCATTACCTTACTCATGTAACTGTAACCCCTCTGTCCAGTATTTTTACAATAAAACACACACACACATTCACCATCCATCTTTCTTTTCTCCTCATCCTCATTCTGTTAAATAGTCTCATAGGTGGAATCATGCTATGTGTACATATGTTATATATGTGAATATGCTTATATATATCAATGTATATGTATATATATGTGTGTGTGTATATATATATATATACATATATATCCAGGTATATATCTATCCAGGTATATCCAGCTTCTACCAATGAGCAAGAACATGTGATATTGGTTTCTATTCCCACATGATGTTCTCCATTTCCTGCAAATGACATGATTGCTTCTTTCCTGATGTCTGTGTAGTATTTTAAACTATGTGTAAATGTGTGTACACATACACACATATATATATATGTATATATACCATTATTTATTGATTTATCTGTTGTGCATCTCAGCTGGCTTAAGCATGGATGTACAAAAGTATCTTGTATATTGTTTTACACTCTTTTGAATAACTGTTCAATAACAGTATGCAAGGACCCTAGTGTAAGGACTCTAGTTAGGTCTATTTGTAGTTTTTAATTTTATTGTTGTTTTTTCCTTCACATATATTATCTATACAATGGGGTTATTGTGACATTTGCACGCATACATACAGTATATTCTAATCATGTCTCTCACATCTATTACTCTTCCTTCATCCCCACCTGCTTCCTAATGAAAATTTATGACATCTCTTTGTTCTTCCATACTGATATTTGTAATGGAGAGTTGGATAGCTTCTACACAGAACATTGTGGACCTTCAGGGTAGACTGACTGGGAGCTATGTTTTGCTGTAGCTGTCCCGCCTTTCCAGAGAATGCCATACCCCACTTTGCCAGCCTGGGAAAAGTTCAACAATACAAAGTTTGGAGCATGGTTTCTATTAAATGTGTACCATTTTTTTGTACCAGCGTGAAGTTGAAAAAATGGCAAGTCAACCCACAGTATGTAAAGGACTATCTGGAATCATATCATGTACTTCAAAGAATGGTTTCATGCATTACAAGTTTTAATACATATAACATGTTTAGCAGTGTGCCTGGATTATTGCAGGTACAATATAAGTTAAGTATTGAGCTGTAGGTCATTTAAGACTTTCTCAGGACTCAGAAAAACTGTTTTAACAGTTATGGCTTATTGCATGAAAGGAAACAGTTTAAAAGCATCACAGAGGAAAGGTGTGTAAAGAAAGGAAGTAGAAACTTCAAAGAGTTCTCTTCCAGAAAAACCACAGATAATTCTCTCAGTAATCATGGACCACAAAACACTGTGTTGGTAAACAGCATTGTTGAATGGCAACTCTTTGTACATCTACTTAAAGATAACAATAATTAAAAAACATTGGGGATATGATGAGTTCACACTGAACATCAGACATGTACACATGAAGTGCACGGTGACTGACTTCAGATACTCTATATCTAATATATCACAACAAAAGGAAGTTCTGACCATAGATCACAGTTTCAGCATGCCTTATCACATCAACATGCTTCCATTGTCTCCAATAGCCTAGATACAGAAAAGAAACAATCATTTTATGGGGAAGAATATGCCAAGGAACCAGAGCGTCCTCTCCTAGGAATTACCAAGGATCATTCCTGATGACAATTTTGGGATTTGAGCAATGCACATCTGCAATTTGTATTTGTACAATAATAGCTTTCTGATCAGCTACTTTCATACTACTGTCATAGTGCTTTTTAGAACTTAGTTGACATCTTGAGCAAAAGGGAAGTCTCAAATTAGTTATCACTAAATTTCTCTCACACAAATGATGGAAATTTGTAATTTTTTTATTAGAACATGAGCTGTGGAAAAAAACATAGGTGCTTTGAACTGTTAATTTCTATATAAACAATCATTTTGTATTACTGAATGACCAGATTCTGCAAGTCTGTTTTTATTGCCTTCAGGATTCACTTATCCCAAGTTTACCTGTGAGAAAAATTCCTCAGGAGAGTCTACAAATGGCATGGCTTTGACAGTTCAAATCTTTGAATCTCATACTGGAGAGAAGACAGAAAAAGGAGTTGAAAATCTGCCTACAAATCTACCTCTTATACCAAAAGCTTCAGACATGCTGTAGAAACCTTTCCAGTTCTTTTGGCCAATTATGTGAGGATGGTAGATCATGTCTTGTCTATCATTTTGGGCAAACCATCTCATCATCAGCCTGAACCTGTCTGCTCACAGAGCTCATTAACATTGGTACTTGTATTCTTCCTATTCATTTACATATCCTTAACTTTCCTAATTGTTGAGGTCCATATGGGTATCCATAATGTATGCAAAAGATACATTCACATCCACAATAGCCCATCTCCTACTCAGCACTCAGCTCTGTACCAGCGCCAGATGCTAAATAACTTTGATCAAAATTAAGAATGAGGTACAAGGAGTAGTTGTTCTCAGCCACTGGATTCATGTGAATTCTACCGCATATCTCCTTATGATCTATTCATTTTGTCAGGAACACTATTGACTAGGATTGCAACTTAACTAAGTAAATACTTATCACATTCAATAGACTAATTGTATCAAGTAGATAAGAAAATACCTGTAGCTTGGAGAGTTCCTTGATACACTGTGCTTGAATTATATATTCACTGCCATATGTACATATATACATGTATATGGCAGTGACATTTTTTTCTGAAAAATCATGATTAGAAGCCAGCGCAGGCAGGAAAGTCCATGAGACTCTTACCTCTAATTAATCACCCACCCAAAAGCTGGAAGTCTCCAGGTAATTTAATTTCTAAGGACATAGGAATAATATCTAAATTTAAAGGAAAAATAAAGTCACAATGAATTCATGTTAGTTGAGACGTTAATATAACTGTATGAGGGAGAATTTTTTAAGGAAGTGTAATTTTTCTTTTATTAACTAGTATATCTGCAAGAATGTATAACTTAGTATGTTATTATACGTGTGTGTGTGTGTTGTGTGTGTGTGTGTGTGTGTGTGTGTGTGTGTGTGTGTGTGTGTGTGTGTGTGTGTGTGTGTGTGTGTTCAACCAGAGGATTAAACTTAGGGCCTTCTGAGCTTTTTTGCTCAAGGCTGGTGCTCTACCACTGGAGTAAAATCTCTACTTCTGGTTTATGGGTGGTTAATTGGAAATAAGAATCTCATGGACTTCTTTTCCTGGGCTAGATTTCAATCAAGATCCTGTACATTGGTGCATTATGTCTTAACTTTCCTTTTAACTTTTATACCATACAGGAATTATGGAGTGAGTAGTAAGTAGGGATGAAAGCAAATATATGAGGCCATAAATGGTCATTTTATCTTAATTTTTCTTCCTCATAAAATGTTTATTTTTACTTTGATTAGTAAATGTAAGAGAAAACAATTAGTGACAATAGGTACTTGTAGTCAGAGGTTCTAACATTACTTTCACAATTTGTGAAATAATTGATTATGATATGGTTGCTGTATAAGGAACAAGAAGCAACCAAGAGGTTCTCAGCATGATATTTAGATAACAAAGTGAAAATTTTCCATTGGAATGCTTTATTTATAGTACAGCTGTGTTTCACTGACTCTTCTCTTCATGGAAACAAGGGAGTGGGCAGTAAACACAGGCCTAGTTGTTACTAGCATCTGCCTGAGAAGCTATTGTGCAGGAGCCACAGCCCTGCTGGGAGAGGAAAGAAGAAATCAGAGTTTGTGTTTAGAAGTCAAAGGTAAATGAATTTCCTTTTGGCATAGCACCTTTTGATTTTTTTTGAAAATGGTAATGTGGAAAGTTTTTAATAATATTTCCATTAGTTTAAGTGGAAAAATGTATTTTATTTGAACCTAAGGTAACCAGATCTATCCCAGAGAAAAAGACATATTAAATAAATAATAAAACAAGCTAATATGGGTAATACAAATCAGTCTGAGAGTATATATAATTTGTATGTAAATGTAATAAATTAAGGTTGCATCCTAATCAGGTAAACCTAGCAAAGGAGAGAAGGAAAACCTAAGAGAACAAAAAGGACTAGCTTATGGGAATCTTTATACATTCTATATTTTTAAATACTATTTTTACTTGCCATATTTTCATGTCTTTTTTTTTCTGTCAGTCATGGGGCTTGAACTCTGGACCTGGGTGCTGTCCCTCAGCTCTTCAGCTCAAGGCTAGTGCTCTACCACTTGAGCCACATCACCACTTCTGGTTTTCTGTTGGTTTACTGGACATAAGGGTCTCATGATGATGTCATTCTTTCTGATGGAGGCATAGAATTCCATTGTATGTATGTATGTATGTATGTATGTATGTATGTATGTATGTATGTATGTATGTACGTATGTATATAGATATATGTATGTATATCGCATTTTCTTGATCCATTCATCTACTGAGGGGCATCTGGGTTGGTTCCATATCTTATCTACGGTAAATAATGCTGCGATAAACATAGTTATGCTGGTAGTTTTAGTATGGCCTTGTTTGTGATTGTCTAGATAAATACCCAAAAGTGGGATTGCTGGGTCATAGGGAAGCTCTATGTGGAGTCTTTTGAGAAACCTTCATACTGTTTTCCAAAGTGGTTGAACAAATAGTTTAAACCACCAACAATGCAGTAGGGTTCCCTTTTGGCCACATCGCCCCATTTGTTAGGAAATGGAAAGACTTGAACTAAGCCAGGTCCCATGCTTTCCCTTATTTGCAATAACTAGTATAAGTTTAGGACAAGCAGAGAAGGTCAAAAGCTATGTACATATGACCATATAAGATGATGTTAAGTGAAATGTTCTCCAAGATAAGGACACAACTTGTTTTATTCTTTCTTGCTATTGTTTTTAAAGTAGCTAAAATGTACTATGTGATTTTTTTTTGGTTTCTCTTGTATGTTCTTCCCCCACCGTATAACCCCTGTTTTCACTGTATTTGGTATTGGTGCCCTGCGTTTTGTATATACATTTTTCTAATTTGGGGAGGGGAAGGGAAATAACAAAATGCTGAAACAAGGATACAGGTTGACCTATTGTAACAAAGACATGTGCAAGCCACTATGTTGAAAATGAACTTTACAACTTGGGAAGATAGAAGGGAGAGTTGGGAAGATTGGCAGGGGAAGGACAATAGGGGAAAACAAAGGAGGAGGTAACAATACTCGACAGGAAATGTACTCATTACCTTACTCATGTAACTGTAACCCATCTGTATACTATTTTTTACAATTAAAACAAAACAAAACAAAACAAAACAAAAGGTCTCATGGACTTTCCTGTCTAGGCTGGCTTTGAGCCATGATCCTCAGATCTCAGCCTGCTGGGTAGCTAGGATTACAGGCGTGAGCCACCGGCGCCCAGCTAAGTGTCATATTTTTGTATGTTTTTCAGTCCTTTGGAGTCTCAAAGTTATTTTTTTCATAAAACTTTGCTTAGAAATGAAGTTATAGCACCATCAGTCAATTTTAGGACTCAAATTATCTTCAAATAGTTATACAAGGGAGTTTAAATTTAACGTGTACATTTGTATATACAATGCATCTTGATCAATGTCATTTCTCCTCTCCTCTCCTTCTTTGTCTCTTCAAGTTTCCTAGATCCATTTTCACAAATATACATTAAATATTACATTGTACATTGACTATTTTTCTCACTATTCCTTTTTCCATTCTGTTCCAAGATATGTAATACATCATACAAATAAAATGTATTGCAAGCATGTGAGAATAGCCCATGTTAAATAGTCTGAAAAGTGAAAAAATGCTATTTTCCAACATTCTGAGTAGATGTAATTATTATTCATAATTTAGCTATATTCCTATGATATCTTTCACTAGCAACTCATATAAACTTGATATGGTTTTACCTGAAAATGAAATGTCTTGAAATATAATTCTTTGTGGACAGAAATTCATTAATTTGGGGAGGGGTCAAAAAGTTATAAGTTTTTAAATTTTTTTTTGTTGGTCATGGAGCTTGAACTCTGGGCCTGGGCACTGTCCCTCAGCACTTCATCTCAAGGCTAGCACTCTACCACTTGAGCCCCAGAGCCACTTCCAGCTTTTTCTGTTTATGTGGTGCTGAGGAATCAAACCCAGGGCCTCATGCATGTGAGGCAAGCATTCTACCACTGAGCCAACTTCCCAGCCCAAAAGTTATCATTTTTAACCAAAAGTGGTGAAAATGTTCAAGGATCATTAATGAGAGTAGCAGACTAGCATCAGAATACACATTTTTCTCAGCAGCACATGGAACATTTTCCAAAATAGACCACATTTTAGGTCACAAAGCAAACTTGTCCAAATTCAGAAACATTGAAGTTATACCTTGCATCCTCTCAGACTATGAGGGAATAAAATTAGAACTCAACACCAAAAGCTACCAAAGAAAGTCTTATAACACATGGAGGCTGAAAAACACAGTGTTGAATCACCAGCAGGTCATAGAAGATATTAGAAATGAAATTCAAATGTTCATGATATCCAACAAAAATACACACACAAATTACCAGCTCCTCTGGGACACAGCAAAGGCAGTACTCAGAGGCAAGTTTATAGCTCTGAGTTCCTACATCAACAAATTGGAGAGATCTGAAACCCACAATTTAATGAGACATCTGAACCTCCTTGAAAAAAAGCAGCAAGATAAACCCCAATCCAGTAGATGGAAAGAAATCATTAAAATTAAATCAGAATTAAATGAATTAGAATAAAAAAATAGAAAGAATCAACAAAACAAAAAGTTGGTTCTTCAAAAAAATTAACAAAATTGACAGACCCTTAGCAAATCTTATCAGACAAAGAAGATAACACATCCAAATAAATAAACTCAGAGATGAGAATGGAAACATCACCACAGAAACAACCAAGAATCAGAACATTATAAGGGAATATTTCTCAAACCTTTATGCTAATAAGTTTGAGAACTTGGCAGAAATGGGCCTTCCTAGCAAATATTGACATGCTGACACCAAACCAAGATGAGTTAAACCATCTTAACAGGCCCATATCAAACATTGAAATAGAAACAACAATAAGAGACTTCCCATCTAAGAAAAGCCCAGGACCAGATGGTTTTACAGGGGAATTCTACAAGTCCTTCAAAGCAGAGCTCAAACCAATATTCCTCCAACTCTTCAATGAAATTGAAAGAGAAAGTTCACTACCAAACTTATTCTATGAAGACATCATAACCCTCATCCCAAAACCAGGCAGGAACTCATCAAAGAAAGAGGACTATAGAGCCATTTCTTTGATGAACATCGATGCAAAACTTCTCAACAAAATTTTGGCCAATCGACTTCAACAATCCATCCAAAAAAATCATACACCATGATCAAACAGGATTCATTTTAGGGATGCAAATCTGGTTTAATATATGCAAATCAATTAATATAATTCATCACATTAATAAGAGCAAAGATAAGAACCACATGGTTATCTCAATAGATGCAGAAAAAGCATTTGACAAGATCCAAACCCCTTTATGTTGAAGGTTCTGGAAAAATTAGGTATCCATGGAACATTTCTCAATACAATAGAGGCTGTATATGACAAACCTACAGCCAGTATTACACTTAATGGTGAAAAACTAAAGCCATTTCCTTTTAACTCAGGAACAAGAGAAAGATGTCCACTCTCCATTCCTCTTCAATTTAGTATTAGAATGTCTAGCTACAGCAATAAGACAAGATGCAAATATAAAAGGGATCCAAATAGGGAAAGATGAAGTAAAACTCGCCTTCTTTGCAGATGACATGATCTTGTATTTAAAGAATCCCATGGACTCCACAGCCCAAATTATTCAAGCTGATTCAAAACTTTGGCAAAGTAGAAGGGTATAAAATTAACCCTCAAAAATCAATGTTTTTTCTGTATGCCAACAATGAGAAAAGCGGGGCTGAAATCAGGAAAGCAACTCCATTCATAATAGCCCCACAAAAAAAAATACCTAGGAATTAACTTAATCAAAGAAGTGAAGGACCTCTATGATGAAAACTTCAAAAACCTGAAAAAGGAAATCAAAACAGAACTTAGAAAGTGGAAAAACCTCCCATGATCCTGGATTAGAAGGAACAACATCATGAAAATGGCAATACTTCCCAACGCTATCTACAAATTCAATGCGATACCTATCAAAATTCCAACCTCATTCTTCAAGGAAATAGAAGAGGCAATCCAAAAATTCATATGGAACAATAAAAGACCCCAAATAGCAAAAACGATCCTTAACAGAAAGAACAGTGCTGGAGGAATATCAATACTAAATTTCAAACTCTACTACAAAGCCATAGTAATCAAAAGAGCTTGGTACTGGCATAAGAACAGACCTCAGGACCAATGGAATAGAATTGAAAACCTAGAAATGAGCCTACAGACCTATAGCCATTTAATCTTCAATAAGGGAGCTAAAAACATAGAATGGAAGAAAGACAGCCTCTTCAGTAAATGGTGCTAGCAAAATTGGTTAGCTACTTGTTGAAAACTAAAGCTAGATCCTTATATATCACCCTGCACCAGAATCAACTCCAAATGGATCAAAGACCTTGGAGTCAAAACAGACACTCTGAAAACATTACAGGAAGGAATAGGAGAAACCCTAGGTCTCATTGGCACAGGCCGAAATTTTCTGAATAGAGACCCAGAAACACAACAAATCAAAGAAAGGTTGGACAAATGGCATGGCAAAGGGCATAGCTAGCAAGATCAATTGAAAGCCCATGGATTGGGAGAAAATCTTCACTAGCCATACAACAGATGAGGGTCTCATATCTAAAACACCTAGAACTCAAAAAATTAAATCCCCCAACAACAAATCCTCAAAGACACAACTGCCCAATAAATAAGTGGACTAAAAACTTAAAGAGAAACTTCTCTGAAGAGGAAAGAAGGATGGCCAATAGACACATGAAGAAATGCTCAACCTCCCTAGCCATAAAAGAAATGCAAATCAAAACAACATTGAGATACCACCTCACCCCAGTTAGAATGGCTATAATCAAGAACTCTAACAACAGATGCTGGAGGGGATGTGGACAGAAGGGAACCTTACTGCATTGTTGGTGGGAGTGTAAACTTGTTCAACCACTTTGGAAAGTAGTATGAAGGTTCCTCAAAAGACTCCACATTGAGCTCCCCTATGACCCAGCAATCCCACTTCTGGGCATTTAACCAACTGATCACAAACAGGACCATACTAAAGCTACCAGCACAACTATGTTTATTGCAGCATTATTTACCATAGCTAAGATATGGAACCAACCCAGATGTTCCTCAGTAGATGAATGGATCAAGAAAATGTGGTATATACATACAATGGAATTGTATGCCTCCATGAGAAAGAATGACATTGCCCCATTTGTTAGGAAATGGAAAGACTTCGAAAAGTTCTATTAAGTGAAGTAAGCCAGGCCCAAAGAAACATAGGTCTTCCCATGGTTTCCCTTATTTGCAATAACTAGTATATTTCTGAGACAAGGAGAAAAGTTGATGTTAGGTGAAATGAATCCCAAGATAAGGACTCAAATGCTTTTTTTCCCCCCATGGGATTGTTTCTAACACATTTGTAAGATTATTTCTTTGTTGCTTTGTATGTCCCTCCCCCACGGTATAACCCCTGTTTTCACTGTATTTGATGTTGGTATAATTTGTGGAGGGGAAGGGAAAAAACAAATCGTTTAACTAGGGATACAGGTTGACCCATTGCAACAATGAGATGTACAAGTCATTATGTCGAAAAACGAACTTTACCACTTTGGCAGGGGGTGATGGGAACTGGAAGGGGAAACAAAGGAGGAGGCGACAATGCATGGTAAGCAATGTATTCATTATCTGGCCCATGTAATTGTAACCCCTCTATATGGTATTTTCACAATTAAAAAAAAGTAGCAGACTGAACAGTCAATGGGTTAAGGTTATAATTTTCATTTTTTGATATCTATCTGGAAGTCAAAAGAAGGACTCTTTCTAATTTCCCTCTATCTATCTATAATTCATCTACCATTTAAATCTATTTGTCAACATTGATCTATTTATATCACCTACCTATTTATATTTAGTTATCGCGTATCTATTGATCTACCTCTATCATCAATATGTATTATCAATCTATCAATCAATCTATCAATCTATCTACCAACTATCTACCCTATCTATCGTTCTATTTATCTATGAATCTACTATCTATCTACTATGTATCTATCTATCCATCTACTATTTGCCTGTGGCAAAATTTTATCTCTAGATATTATACAACTAGTTAATTGAATTGTTTTTGACTTCTACCAGAAGCAGGAAAGTTGTCAGCAGGCAAAAGATGATGAAAAACCAAAATTTTGTAGGTTCTTGCAAATATATTTTTAGGTCATGCTTTAGGCATTTGAAAACAATTAGTTCTGGAAGAGTCTTTTTAGCTTTAAAATGAGAATTTTTTAATTGTTATTGTAAAGGTGATATACAGAGGGGTTATAGTTATGTAAGTTAGGTAATGAGTACATTTCTTTTGAATAGTGTCACTCCCTCCCTGGTTTTCTCCCTGTTTTGCCTGTCTAACTGCCCACAGTTATATAATATGTATGTTTGTTTGCTTGCTTGCTTTTATCTACTGTGGGGTTTGAACTCAGGGTCTGGGTGCTGTCCTGAGCTCTTAGTTCATGGCTAGTGCTCTACCACTTTGAACCACAGCACCACTTCTTTTATAATAGGTATTGCTATGATATCTGCTCATTATTGTGGATTATTTGTAAAAATCAAAGTTAGTAATAAGCCAGCAAGTATCACTGGCTGATGGATATGATTAATATGTGAATTACAGAAATAGTTTCAACCCTATCATATTCAAATATTTTAAGTGTTATAATACTTTATAACTTGAAAATGAAATTTCCCACACAAATTTTAAAATCATTATCTTTTAACCTAGTATAAGGAAGAAAGGGAATTTAATTTATAATAAGCAATATTTATTTTAGTATGTAAATGTTCTAGCACCATAATTATCAGCATGCATAATAAACTTGCTCAACCACTGTGAGTGTTTTAACTGTAAATGTGGACAGACAAATATCATAAATATTGTCATCGTAATTTTCCTCAATGGTGAGCACTTTTAGGAAATATTCATCAGTTTATAGTCTATTCTTTCCTGAAAAAGTTCAGTGTATATTTGTTTGGTTTGTATTGTTTTTTATTGGTCATGGGGCTTGAACTCTGGGCCTGGGCACTGTCCCTGAGGTCTTCAGCTCAAAGAAAGTACTCTACCACTTGAACTACAGTGCCACTTCTGGTTTACTGATAGTTAATTGGAGATAAGAGTCTGAGGAACTTTCCTGTCCAGGCTGGGTTTGAACTGTGATCCTCAGATCTCAACCTCTTGAGTAGCTAGGATTACAGGCATGAGCCACCTTCACCCAGCCAGTGTATGTTAAATATTTCAAGGAATGCAGTTTTTAACATATAAAATGAGTTGAAAGTTCAAGTTTAGATTGATTTATGAAGATTTGCCTCCACGGGTAGTTGACTTCTAAGGTCATATTGGATACAGGACAATTCTCGGTTGTGCAGATCACCTCATAGCTGGACTTTCACTCAGTAAATAGCAGTTAGAGCTACTGATCTTTATGACAAATGACGCAACTTCCTCTGGATTCTTCTCCAACCTTTCCAAAACATTCACCAAAAGCCTTCATGGAAAACTATTGAGTTCTATCAGAAATTAATGTGACACTAATCACACAGACAAGACAACATAGACAATGGGAGAGAGTATTTGCAAGCTTTATATATAACAATGGTTAATATCAGAATATATAAAGAACTTCATTAACTAATACTAATACTAATTAATTAAAATGAGTAATAGATCTACAAACATTGCTGAAGAAATAGACATAAATGACCAAAATATTAATAGAAAGTACTCAACAACACTGGTCATCAGACAAATGCAAATAATGATCATAATGAATCCTCATCTCATTCTAGTAAAAATAATAATTATCAAAAGAGAACAAAAACATGGTTAATTCACGGATAATCAATTTCCTATACACTGAGGGCCCCGTGATTCTAACTGGCTAATCTTTACCACCTTTAATTTTCACAAATAATCTACAAGCCCTCAGTTAAATTCCCAGCACCATACATATACACATGCTGGTGAGGATGCTGAGAAAATACAAACCCTAGTACACTGCTATTGAGAATTAATACTGCCATTGTGGAAAACAGTTTGGAGGTTCTTTGGAAACTTAAAAATCGAACTACTATCAGATCTAGCCATTCTACTCAAGGATCTAAATCCAAATGAAATGAAATCAGTTTGATGAAGAGACATCTGCACTCTTATATTCATAGTAGGACAATTTGTAATAATCAAAAAAGCAAATAGCTATAGTGTCAAACAACTGAAGAGTGAATAGAAATGTGATATGTGTAGGCAATGGAATACAGTCATTAAGAAAATGAAGTCATCTACTAACATAGAATTGTAGATTATTGTATGAAATAAAATAAGGCAGGCAGGGCATAGAAAAATAATTCCACCAATCAATGTGGGACCTAAGACATTTGTTCTCCAATAAAAAATGTTACTGGGCTGGGAAGGTGGCTCAGTGGTAGAGCGCTTGCCTTGCATGCATGAGGCCCTGGGTTCAATTTCTCATCACCACATAAGAAAAAAGAAAAAGGCCAGAAGTAGCGCTGTGGCTCAAATGGTAGAGCTCTAGCCTTGAGCTGAAGGGCTGAGGGACAGCGCCAAGGCCCAGAGTTCAAAAAAAAAAAAATGTTACTAGTCACCTAGAAGTCCTTTCTGTTTCCTCCTTGTTACAATGTGCTTTTTCCTATATATTAGTCTGTTATGTCTTAAAATTCATAAAGTGTCATAAAACACCTGTTCTCTTAAATAATCTGAGTTCCATTTACCATATTGTTTGTTGTGTAGAGCGGAATTATTTTTTCATTCGCACTACTGTGTAGTGTACATTTGTATGTATGTACTCCCAATGTTTATCTGCTCAGGTCTTGATTAGCCCTTGGATCATTTCCAATTTGAGATATTACAAATATCCAGCTATATTATGAACATTATTGATCTTGTTCTGTTGGATGAACATTTAAGAATAAAAATTTAAGGCAAATTGGATTTTTTTTTAACTGCCAAAATTTGTTGATTCATTTGGCTTTCATGGAGAAACACTGACATCTGGTGTTTACAATGATGAATTTCACATCTCATGTATTTGAAAAATTAAAGGCATCTAGTCTTAAAGGTACCCTGAGATCTTATAAGAATTTATATATTCAACAAGTTTATAGCTTCTGTTTTAATTATTCAAACTCAATCTAAAATTTCTTAATTTTGGACACTAAAAGATTAATGAAATACTTAAACTTTTTGGAGTAATGGATAGATCTAACCAATTAAACAAGATTAACAGATGTAGAAAAATGTAGAAAAATGCTACATAGATGAGGCGATGATAAATTTAATGACAATATTTTATACAAAACATACCTTTAAAATTGTCTCAGAGTAAAACCTTTTCATGTTTACAAAGTATAAACAAAACCAATGGAAATTGAAGAAAATAAAAATGCTGATATGCCCAACCTCTATGTTTTTATGATAAGGAGAAATTCAAAAGCCTCACAAATTACAGGAGTTCTTTAGCAATCAGCTAAGAGGTGGTGGTAACATTTCTAAATATACTGGAGAAGATGAGCTTTTTACATGACATCATATGATTAGAAAGCATGCAGGCATGTGAATATGTTATGTTTGTGTGTAATCTTTGCTGTCAAGAATAGGCAGAGTTTCAGATTAGGTATTTCTTTGAGGGCACCATTTGAATCCTTATGGCTCTAAAGAGTAGAACCACTTTCTCCTTGACATCTTGCAGCCAACTCACAAACCAATGTTATCACACAGAAGCTTACCTTGACAACATTTAGTCCAAAATATTTGTTGTGGCCTTTTATTTACTAAACACAGTTGCCTTTAGACCCTTTGATTTAAACAACTATATTTTTTAGATTGTAATTGATCAAACTGATAGAAAAAGTACAAAGGATCTAACATTTATGAGAATATCTATCAGAATGATTTATAAGAATACAACCTAAATAAATAGCTGAATTGTCTCTCTTTGAAGAATAGTTCCATAAACATTGCTATGAAAAACTATGTAGAATGAGAATTGGTTCAAAAGCTCTCTAAGACACAATGTCAGTAGAAAAACAATCATAGTAGTTCTGGCTTAAATGGAGAAGGAAGCACTATGTCTATCAAAAAACAACTGAAATATTGGTGGAAATATTAGAAACAATTGTGAAAAAATGCCAAAATCAGATAGTAACTGAAGAATCTAAACCCTTGAAGACAGGAATCTTATGCAGATTACAAAAACTCATTCTACTGTTTTCTCTGAACTCAAAAGAACATTAGCTGGTATTTTCCTCCAAGCTGTGTCTTTTAACTCTGGGAGATTACTGGGCTCTGGCCTCTTTCTGTGCTTGTTTTCCTTGTGTCAAAATAGGAGAATAGCTTCTGGTCAAAAAGCCACAGTGATGATAAAATATACCTCATTTGTTTTTATTCTTTTCCATAGGTATGAATCCTGTGTAAAAGCCCACTATCTCAAAGAAAAAGTTGTTTTCTATAATTTTTCCATTTTGTTTGACAGCAAGGGGGAACTCTCAACCATCTATTCCCTTGTGGAGAGTAGGGGAAGTTTCACCTTGAATTTAGGCCCAGTAAAAATATCTTCTTTGTAAATGAAAGCAAAATCATGTATTTGCAGAAAAGTGGAAACAGAGAAAATGTGTTGCCGGTAGATTTTGACACCAGGAAGAATGTGAAAGGAATCTCCTCATACTGAGAAAATTGATACCAGATGTCAATTCTGACATACAGAAAGAATGAAGATTACTGGAAATATTAACCACATAAGGTAAACATGTCTTTTGAAGATGTTCTTCAATTCTTTTCATCAACAAGACTTGAAAGTAAAACAGCATACTGTGAGGGTTATACGTTGTATGTGCAATGTTACAAAGAAAAGGAATGGTAAAAGTTCAAATCTCTTTCATTCTGGGGGTTTCTGTTTGTTGGATTTTGTTTCCATCCAGGGGCTTGAACTCTAGTCCTCTAGCTTTTCCTCAGCAAGGCTAGTACTCTATCATTTGAGGTACATTTCCACTTTTTACTGGTTAATTGAAGAGGTTTTTTGTTTGTTTGTTTGTTTGTTTTTGGATGGGTCTGACCAGGCTAGCTTAGAGTCTTGATTTTCAGATTTCAGGTTCCTGAGTATCTAAGATTGTTGACACAAAACACAGTTTATTTTGTTTTTACATGAAACAGCAAATTTTTGTCTTTCCCATCCTCTTTTTGAAACCCCAGTTTAAGCCTTTGTACTGTCTCAGCCTTCCAAATACCTGGGACTAGAGGCATGTGATACTGCACTGGGATCACAGTGTTTTACATTACACATGAAGTATCATATTAACTGAAGAAGACTGAATAATTATGGATATATATTGTAACCTATAAGAGGACACATGTTTTAAATTCTTCCAAAGCAAGCAATAGAAGAGAGAATATATGGTATTAAACTTTTTTTTTAATCCCAAAGAAGACAGAAAAGGAAGGACAAGAAGCAGGGAAAATGTACAGCAAAAAGCACTTTAGTAGGCTTAATTGACATTGTATCAATAAGGTAATGTCAGAGTTTATCAGTCTGCATGGAAAAGTAAACCTTAACTTTTTGCTGCCTAGAAGAAACCCACTATAAACATAAATACAAAAACAGACTGAGATTAAGAAGATGGACAAAGGCATGGCATGTGGATACTAAGCAAATGAAAGCTGGTGCGAAGATCAAGGAAAGATAAAATTGACTTCAAGACAAGCACTACTGCTGGGCTTAAAGGCAGGTTCAGTTATAATGATAAAGGGTCAATTCATCAGAGAGGGCTAACACTTAAAAACAGGCAAGCTTCCTTAATAACAATATTTTAAATACATAAAACAAAATTATATAGAAGCCAAAAAATAATAGGATCAAAAGAATAAATTGGAAAATCCCACAAGTTGGAGATTTCAATATTTTTTCAGTAACTGATAGAAGTCATCAAAATGATATAGAAACTTAAATCTTCTATAGTGATTTAAACCCTGTCAATCTATTTCATATAATTTATATTTGTAAAATACTATACTCAACAGTGGTATAACTACTTCAAGAATAGGTAAAGTATACATTGAGTGAAATCATATCTCAAATCATCATGCATGTACTAACTTCAAATTTTGATATTAAAATATGATATTTTATAAGAGATACCTATGATATTCAGTATCTATGACCAAATTAAATTAGGAGAAATACAGTAGCAGAACAATGTGTTTGGTATAAGTTTGTGTATTTTAAGTCATGTTAATCTAGCCAAATAATTTCTATTGCCTACATGCTTACATGTCTCCACATACAAATATTTGTTCAAACCCTAATTCCCAAGGGGACAGTCTTTGGGAAGTGATTAAGTCATTAATCAGCACTTAAACCTATAAAACACATGCCTTTCTAGAGAGACCACAGTCATATTCTTCACTCCCTGCACTATGTTTAAACACAACAAGACTCAAGCCACCTGCAGAAACCAGGAAATCACCTTCCTCCGTACATATGTTCTGTTGGTACTTACCTTGTGCACCTCACAGTCTCCAAGACCTCTTGTAAAATAAAGTTCTGCCACTTGCAAGCCACTCAGTGAATTGTGCTATGTTATAAAAGCTTAAATAGACAAATGTATCATATCTTCCAAACATAGGTGGCCATCCATAATTACCAAGTCGGTGGCTCACTCCTGTAATCCTAGCTACTCAGCAGGTTGAGATCTGAGGATCACGGTTCAAAGTTAGTGCAAGCAGGATACTCCATGAGACTCTTATCAACAATAAACCACTAGAAAACCGGAAGTGGTGCTGCCGCTCAAGCAGTAGAGTGCTCGCCTTGAGCTGAAAAGCACAGGGAAAGCTCCCAGACCCAGAGTTCAAGTCCCATGACTGACAAAAAAAAAAAAAAAGAATACTTAACATAATGCAATCATTGTAAATAGTTGCTATACTAAGGTGTAGGGGGATAATGATGAGGTAAGGCTTATACATGTTCAGTATGGATTCAATTTAAAAATACTTTAAATTTGTAGTTGGTTGAATATTGTATGGCTATGAAACCTTCAGATCCAGAAGTCTGACTGAAATGCAAAGATGTGTTCACATGTATCCACAAAGATCTATCAGATTTCTTCTTAACAAGAAAATAAAGTTGATTAATGGGTTGAAAGGTGATATTCACACTTTATTTTATAGTTTGGTGTGGTCAGATTATTTGGCTTATATGTTACTTATGTATTTAGTATAGATAAAATGATAGAATAAATATATAGAATTGTTTCATTAAGATTTTGAGATAAAAGAAGAGTGAATGAGGAACTTAACAGCCACATGGAAATTTTTATATTACTATGGTAATTAAGAATTTGAGATATGGCTATAGGAAACAAGACAAACACTAGTCTGAGAGGGATAGAGTCCCATAACTGAGGCACCAGATAGGAGAATTGAGTAGAGAGTAGAGGTGGAATTTCACATTTCTGTAGCTAAGGTGAGATTATTAATGAATGACTTTTGAGAAATTGTTTAAGTGCTTTCTGAAAAATGAAACCTGATATGCTTTTAGCTTCCTGTTTTTGGACACATGGCAGGATGGCATTTAGTTGACATCTTTTAAATCAGTGTGGCTTTCTAACTTGTGTTGGCTAATAATATGTAAGCCTAAATGACAGGCATTGGTTTCAGGTAAAAGTAAGTATCTCTGTTTAAGGCAGTTGATGTGCAATTTTTCCTATTGTATTAATTACCAGAAAATGCTGGAAAGAAAGCACATAACATAATTATTATTAATGAAGTAGAATATTACCCTATATGCTGCAATAGCAAAATTTTCATTAAAATGGTGACTTCCAGTGAGCAGGATGAGTGTTTATATGTCTAAAGGACTTTTCTGTACTAGCAGGAAATGAGTGGAAAGTCAAATGATAGTGGTATACTATCATAGCTTGACTGGCAAGATAAAGACTGGATGGAAATGTCCACACTGCTAGCATGAGTTGGAGGGCTCCAGTACAGTCTATGAATTCATGGATTTATAAGGATGAGAGTGGCAACTGCTTCTTAACTTCAAATGGTTAAGGATAATAATGAAAAGCAATTTGAACACTAGTAATTAAAAACTCAGCTTTATACTGTTATATTTATATTTATTTATCTGTATATTGTTTATTTTATATTTATTTTTATTATTTATTTTACATTTATAATTTATATAAATTTATGTTTTATGTTTATTTACCTATACTTATATTTATTTTATATTATATACATATTTTACTTATATTTAACTTATATATAAAATATATAATATATTACTTATATGTTACTTATTTAGTTAGTTTTTTGTGCCAGTAGTAGGGCTTGAATCCTGAATGCAGTATAGTCCTTTGGCTATTTTTGATCAAGGCTTATACTGTACCACTTGAGCCAGAATTCTACTTCACTTTTTTTCTGCTTAATTGGAATAAGAGTCCTATAGACTTTCTTGTCCAGTCTGGTTTTGAACCTTTATCCTCAGATCTCAGCCTCCTGAGGAGCTAGGATTACACATGTGAGCCACGCGCACCTGATTGCATCCAGTCTATTGGTAATTTTTAAAGATTGGAAATAAGCACTTTTCAATTACAAAGTCGTTAAGGTCATATGGTGAGTCAGATCACTAAAAGGAATAAATGAGTTGTATCTGTAACAACATGCCCAAGTCTCAGCTGTGTTATATGAAATGAAGTAACTCAGGCCCAAAGGATATAGACTAGGTGATTCCATTTGTTATGTTTTATTTGAGAAGAGAAAACTATGGGGAGTGAAAATAATTCAGTGATTGTCTGGATAAAGGAAAGAGAGAACAATTTGGAGAGACCATTAAATTATAATTTATTTTTGTTGATGCTATGGATTACATGAATGTATACATTTGTCAAAACTCACAGTATTATATACTTTACAAAGGTGTATTTGAATATATTTGGAAGCCCAGAAGAAGCCTTGTAATTAGAAAATATCTCCTGGCCCTAGCAAAGGTGGAAAGAGTTAGCATTGCTGGGGGGAAGATACTCTCCCTAGAGGCACAGAAGAGTCACCATTCATTGGCCATCTAGGATACACCAATTAGAACCAACCTATGTCTTCTAGAGGAAGTATTTCTATTCCTATTTTAATGAAACTGAGGGTCACAGATGAAATAACTTGCTAAGTTAGTAATAAAGCTGAGTACTTCTGTCTGAAGGCCAGCTGCTGCTTCTATATAATGCAGAAAATAGAATCTGTGTTGATAGAGATTTTCAGGTAGGAGCAAGAGCTGAGGAAATTAGAATCAGGAGACTCTATTCTAGCAACATTATAAGACTGGACCTGATGGCAGGTTGGGCACTAGCGGGATGAAGTGAAATTGAAGGCTTAACTAGAGTGGAAAAATATAAAAGTTTTGATGACTTTGACATTATTTGTTCTTGTCTTTTTTTTTCTAGAGCATGGGGAACAGCTATCCTTACTTATATTTGAGTATATTAGGCAGAAATCCCACTGTAAGGTACAATAGGCCAGTAAGAATATTCATTCAATGCCTAATACCTTAAGAATTTGTACCCAGAAAGCCTCTTATTTGAAAAGACCAATTCTTATCCATTCTCCAAGCCCCATTAAGCTCTGTGTTCTGTTTAGAAAGAAGATGTCATTGAAATTATTACGGTATATTCCAGAGGGCCAAAAAAGAATTGTGAAATAAAAAAGGAATTGCAATTTACAGATGAATGTCATTGTAATCTCTAATGTATTGAGCCTTGATTTCTCATAAGTTCTTTAGGATCTTAAAAAATACTCATTTCTCTCAGTGTCACTTACATGTTTAAAATGTTATGTTGTGTTTACATTTTCATTTATAAATCCTTTCTTATATTGTGCTTACAAAGTGATAGAACTGAAAAAAATTTAAAAGACAAAGATGATAAATAGTAATGGGTGATATTTTTTTCCAGTTGTGGGGCTTGAACTCTGGGCCTGGGTACTGTCCCTCGGCTCTTCCACTCAAGGTAAGCACTCTACCACTTGAGCCACAGTGCCACTTCTGGTTTTCTGGGGATTAATTGGAAATAAGAGTCTCAAGGACTTTCCTGCCTGGGCTGGGTTTGAACCATGATCCTCAGATCTCAGCCTCCCGGGTAGCTAACATTACAGGCATGAGCCTGGCTTGGGCGAATTTTTTTTATGTGTGAGATTTTATAGTAAAAACAATGACATGTTAGCAGTTGGAAGACTGACTTTTAATACACATATTCTCTTCTGGAATATTTTGTTTCCTATACATGGATTCACTAGGAAATAGAAATTGTATCTTTTCTAAATAATATTATTAATATGAATGAGACTTTAGATAGATAAGTGCAAGTAAACTATGTAGTAAAATCTTTTATTTGGCTGGTACTGGGGCTTGAACCCAGAAACTCATACTATTACTTGGCTTTTCCACTCAAAGCTGGAGCTTCACCATTTGAGCCACAGCTCTACTTCCAGCTTTGTGGTAGTTAATTGGAGATAAGAGTCTCTTGGTTTGCTCAGGCTGGCTTTGAATGATGATCCTCAGATCTCTTGAAAAGCTTGTTTTTTTTTCCTTTCATGCAAGTGTTTCTAACATATTTATAAGATGATTTCTTTGTTGCTTTGTATGTCCCTCTTCCATGGTATAATCCCTGCTTTCACTGTATTTGATGTTGGTGTAATTTGTGGAGGGGAAGGGAAAAAAGAAATTGTTTAACTAGGGATACAGGTGGACCCATTGCAACAATGAGATGTACAAGTTGTTATGTCGAAAAACAAACTTTACAACTTTGGTGGGGGGTGGGGGGAGGATTGGGTGGGGAGGGGGGGGAAAGTATGGGAAGGGATGGGAAGGGAAAACAAAGAGGAGGCAACAATGCTTGATAAGAAATGTACTCGTTATCTTGCCCATGTAATTGTAACTCCTCACAATAAAAAATAAAATAAAATGAAATAAAGAAAAGCTATGATTACATGGAGGAGACATTGGCACCTGTCCAATATGATAAAATCTTGAAAAACCACAGGATCTCTTCCCTGGGTCATGTTTATGATAAAAATAATCATTAGTCTTGAATCACACTGAGATCCTTTTAGAGTATGTAACTCTAATAGACTCTAGTGATTTATTCTAATCTATACTGTGTTTCAATTATGTGTCCAACATAGTAGAGCTGTAGCTTCCCACATGAGGCTTATTATGGCTGAGTGCATTATTATAGACAGGCGCACGAAAACTTGCCATGTTGCTATTAGTTCACCTGTGTGCAACTGCATCCCAAAGGTGACACTGAGTTTGTAAGTAGATAATCTTTTAAACATTTATATGAAAAGGTAGTGCTAAGTAAAGTAGTGGAGATTGAGTTATTATTGTAATAAGATGGTGTGTTAAGCTCATATTTAAATGGAAACAGAATAAAATGGAAAAAAAGAACCCCCCCAAACCTTTACAAATACAGGGATTTCCTGTATTTAGTCACTGCTCTTTTACAGCATTTCTGGGAGTCTTTCCTCACCAGGACATTGAAGAAGAATGAAAGCTCTCTGCCTGGGGAAGATGACATCTTTACATCTGAAATTCTTGCATGAGGTCATGCTGTTAAAGGCACAGCTCTCTCCTAAAGAAGACTTGGCCTGCTTCACAGAATCTCTGTTTATTCTGCTCATAAGCTGCCCTTTCTCTGTGTACTCCAAGCAGACCAACCTTACCAAAACTTGTGAAAAGTGAAAAGTGCACCACTGTTAGTTTGATCATTTCTTAGAAATATGAAAGCATAATTAGTAGTTTTAGAAGAATCTCTTCCCATGTGTCTGGACATCTCTAGGAATGAGTAGACATAACACAGTGGAATTTGCACAACATATATGTTTGACTTTCTCTTTTCTTGTGCCTTTTATTTCAAGGCTATGACACCACATTCTCTAGAGGTCATAGAAGGAAAAAACGTTATTCTTGTTTACTGGTTTGCCAAATACTGTCAGGATGCTCCTGTATAAGAAAGAGGTACTAGCTGGTAATGCAAGCTACTCAGGAGACTGAGATCTGAGGATCATAGTTCAAAGCCAGCCCAGGCAGGAATGTTAATGCTACTCTTATCTTCAATAAACCCCCCAGAAAAGTGGTTCTGTGGCTAAAGTGGTAGAACTCTAGCCTTGAAATGAAGAGCTCAGGGACATCATCCAGGCCCAGAGTTCAAGCCACTACCAACAACAAAAAGAAAGAGAGAGAGAGAGAGAGAGAGAGAGAGAGAGAGAGAGAGAGAGAGAGAGAGAGAGAGAGAGAGAGAGAGAGAGAGAGAGAGAGAGAGAGAGAGAGAGAGAGAGAGAGAGAGAGGAGAGAGAGAGAGGAAGAACTACTAAAGAATAAGGTGATTTTTGCACCCTTTTTGATTTTCAATTACCTTTTCCTCCCTTCTGTTAGTTGTTCAGGATCCCAAGGTACAAAATATCATCTTGACTTTCTTCAGTGAAATATCTAAGAAAGTTTTCTTTAATGGCATGGTAGTTCCTTTCCTTTGTGGCTATGATATAATTTCAGCTGATTTTTCCATGATCAGGAATGTATTTTTTTTTTTTTTTTTGTAGGCCGTGGGTCTTGAACTCTGGGCCTGGGCGCTGTCCCTCAGCTCTGCAGCTCAAGGCAAGCCCTCTACCACTTGAGCTACAGCGCCACTTTCGGTTTTCTGGTGGTTTATTGGAGGTAGGAGTCTCATGGTCTCTCCTGCCCAGGCTGGCTTTGAACCGTGATCCTCAGATCTCAGCCTTCTGAGTAGCTAGGATTACAGGCGTGAGCCACCAGCGCCCGGTAGGAATGTATATTTTTGAACCAGAAGTGTATATCACTTTTTTGCTTGAAAAAGTGAGGAGTGGTATATATAGATATATGAAATGTAATTCTATGCTTCCATCAGAATGAATGGCATTGCCCCCTTAGTAAAGAAATGGAAAGACTTGGAAAAAATCATATTAAGTGAAGGAAGCCAGACCCAAAGAAACATAGGCTCCATGGTTTCCCTCATTTGTACTAATTAGTATTTGTCAAGATAGTTTTAGCAGAGGATCAAAACAGCTACAGTTATCTACATATGACCCAAAAAATGATGCTAATCGAAATGAACCCCAAGATATGAAAACAAGAGTTTTTTGTATGTGTTTTTGTTTTTTAATGTAGTATGAGAAGTTATTTCTTTTTCCTTTTGTCCCACCCCTTCCATTCCAATTATTCCCCCTTGTAACTGTCTTATACATATGTCTATCTGATTTGGGAAAGGGAATAGGGATAACAAAATAGTGAGATAAAGAACAAAGTGTAAACCAATACAATAGGGATACTCACAAGACACTATGTTAGAAATGTACTTTACAACTTGGGAGAAAGGGGACTTAGGAAGGTGGAAAAGTGGGAGACAAACAAAGGAGAGTGTAACAATGCTCAGCAAGAATTGTACTCATTACTTATATAGCTGTAACCCCCACTGTACATCACTTTTACAATAAAACAATAAATTTTAAAAATCAGGAATGTAAATATTTAGTTTTTAGAAGCCAAGATCTGTGTCATCCATGCATATTAAAAATACATTGCTTAGGTCTGGGAAGGTGGCTCAGTGGCAGAGCACTTGCCTTGCATGCATGAGGCCCTGGGTTCGATTCCTCAGCACCACAAAAGCAGAAAAAGCCAGATGACCAACAAAAATACATTGCTTATTATTACAAAATCATCTCCTATTAAAACATTTTAATGGAGGCTTTTTTTAAAGGATGGGGGAGGTTCAACATGTCCCCCAATCCCCAAAGCAAACTACCTTTGTAAAGTCAAGCAGCTGTTCTATCAATTCACAGCACCCTGCAGGCTACCTGAGAAGAATTGGTTCTTCCATAAACAGATGGAAAGATATATGTGATCTTCCTTTGATCTTCTGAGACCAGCTATGTGGTAATGATTATAATTCTATAAATCCTGGAGATAATTTGCCCTACAGTGATTCCCAAGTCTCAGTGATTCCCAAATCTCTCTCTCTCTCTCTCTCTCTCTCTCTCTCTCTCTCTCTCTCTCTCTCTCTCTCTCTCTCTCTCTCTCTCTCTCTCTCTCTCTCTCCATATCTGGAGTTCATTTCAATTAGCATTGAAAAACCTAAGCAATTCCATTTTACTTAAGACCCCATCTCAGTTCTGTGACTTAACTCGTAGCCCACTTTAGCCCCAATGCTAAGACTTTATGACAGAAAGCCATGCACAATTCTCGGAGCCATAGATGGCGTTTGCTTAAGGCAGGTGTTAACCCCCAAGTGGTGTTGCCCCCCAGTGACTTAGGGCTAAGAGGTTCGGTCCGAGGAAAACCATATAATTTTCTGACCAACCGGTTCTTCAGAGCCCAGGGTGAGACATGCCATGCATACTGTTGGTCCAGGTATGACTCATAACCGTTTTTGGTCAAGCTATGGGCGAAAGATATTTTTCTGTAAAGGTCAACCAAACATATTTGCCCAGCTTAGGTTGCTTTAAATGTTAACCAATCATGTAATTTCTTATGTAAAAGTTCCTTAAAGTTGTTTGTTCAATACTATAAAAACTGTCCTGATTCTATGCTTGGGGCCTCTTAGCGTCACCAGTTGCCCAGTGAGCGGAGGACCAAGCTCGAGCTTGCAATAAATGACTCTTTGCTGTTTGCATTTATCATGGTCTTTGGAGGTCTATGAGGGGGCATCCGAAAACGGGGTACATCAAGCATCATTTTATAGGGTCATATGTACATAGCTATTGAGTTATTGTGATCCTTGCTAGGAGTATCCTACACCTATACTAATTATTACAAATGAGGGAAACCATGGAGCCTATGTTTCTTTAGATTGAGCATACTTCACTTAATATGATTTTTTTTGCAAGTCTCTTGAGGGCAAGATGAGTATTCCTGGAATAAAATCCTTGATCTCCTTTATCCAGGAGGGAAAATTAAAGAGGGGATATGAATCTCTTCTAATACTAGACCCAGGCTTAGGAAATGCTAATTTTTGCATAAGAGGAAACTACAAGACAAAGAAACTTTTCCTAGTGTTTCCAACTGACAGTGACAACACACTGGATGGTACATGCTAATCTGTCCTTAAGCACTGCATAGTCCTTGGCCCCAGAACAATGGCTGACTGGAAGCTCCACAAAAAAATGAATTGGAACTGAATTGGAGCAGGGAGATAGGTTCAGATACAGCTGCTTCTCTTTTCAAGTGTAGTACTATCACCCCGACGGTAGATAAGTAGCTTGACTGAAATCCCTCTGAGAAAATTAAACTATCAATGACGGTGGTTCTTAGTCACAATTACTGAGGGATGTGATTGGCATTTTAGGAGATAAATAAATAAAATATCTTTATTTTGATATAGATCATATATATGATTTTGAGGGGGTGAACTTGTTTGATGTTGAAGAACTTGATGTTTTAACTAAAAGTGTTAGGAGATAATTTTGAAAATGTTAATTTGAACAAAAGTAATTAATAGTTATACCGCACAAAATGATCCTTGTGAAGTCTGGAGCAATTAGCCACAAAGATTAAGTTAGAAAAGCCTGAACACAAAAGTAAAGTCACAAAAATAAATAGAAATAATGGGAAAATATAAAGATAAATTCAGGAATCTGGCATTCAGATAATACGGTGTTTTAAAGGAAGAAAAAGAAGTAGGTGGGGAAGAAAACAAATTTTGCAGGAGAAATGAACCCCAACGTAAGGACACAAGTGGTTTTTATTTCTTGCTATTGTTTCTAATGCACTTATAAGGTGATGTTTTTGTTGCTTTGTATGTTCCTCCCCTACGGTATAACCCCTGTTTTCACTATATTTGATGTTGGTATAATTTGGGGAGGGATACAGGTGGACCTATTGCAACAATGAGATTTACAAGATGCTATGTCGAAAAACGAACTTTACAACTTTGGCAAGGCGGGCAAGGGATGGTAGGGGAAAAACAAAGGAGGCAACAATGCTTGATAAAAAATTATACTCATTACCTTGCTCATGTAATTGTAACCCCTCTGTACAGTATTTTCACAATAAAAAACGTACTTAAAATTTTTTTTGCAAGCAATAGGAAAATAAATGTCCCATGTCACAGATAGCTACCTGTGCAGACATCACAATGAAACTCATTGCCCTGTTGGGAGTGGGTTTTGAAATCAGAACACAGGGGATGAACTTTTTAACTGCACTATAGACACCTAGGAAATCATCACAGTCAACCCCTTGAACCATTAATGTATGCTAATACAAAAGACGAAATGTTACTTTCTAAAAGAGGCAGATTTAGTTGGACATCAGTGGTTCACACCTGTAATCCTAGCTACTCAGGAGGCTGAGATCTGAGGATCTCAGTTTGCAGCCAAATTGGCCAGAAAAGTCCACAAGACAATTATCTCCAATAAACTATTCAGAAAAAGCCAGTTATGAGGCTGTGGCTCAGGTGGTAGAGTTCCTGCTCCAGGGGGAAAAGCCAGCAACTTTTGCAATAATGATGTGAATTTGGATTCTAATATTAAAATGTATAAAAATATATATAGTAGTGACTGAAAGTACAATAAAACTGCATACAAGACATTATACTCACAATGTATATAGAGCAAAAACATTAAAAATATGAGTCCAACAAATAAAAATGTTATAATGAAAAGGTGAATGTAAATGTTAATCTGTTTTATAGATTGATAGGTTTGATAAAGCAGAAAATGGACACCAGAGAAAATCAAAGATAATTAATAACTTGATATGCTTAAGTACCTATTGTTTAGAAATGAAGGAATGACTCCCATAAGGAATGGTTAGCTTTATTGTTTAGGTATGAAGTATCTCCTGAAAAGTCTCACTTGGTAAAGGTGGGTCCCCCCAGTTAGTAGATCAGATAAAGTAGATGTGATTGGGTCATGGGTATTCTTACTTCAGCAATGGATAAACTGGCGGACTACTAGGAGATGGCAGAAACTTGGGAAAGTGCGGCTTGAGTGGAGGAAGTAATTCATTGCGCACACATCTTTGCAGGCAAATCTGAATATTGCACTCTTCTTGTCTTTTGCTCTACATTCCAGCCAGTGCTGCTGCGCCTATTCTAGTCCCCACGACATGCTGCTTTGCCTTAAGCCCAAGGCAATAAATGACAGCTGAAGTAACTGAAAACCTTAGAACTTATGAGCCAAAATATGAATGTTCTTACTTGTAGATAGTTTCACTCAAGTATCACTCATAATGGAAAGCTAGCATGTTAAGTCAAGGAGAAAATAGTTTAATTACAAAAATCCAGGAATAGTTTAAAAGTCTCAAAACCTATGACACATAGCAAAAATACTCAAAGGAATGTTTCTAATCATGAATTCCCTGAAGGCTAAAGATACATGAGGAGACACTCAGTATCTCTGTCAGGGCATATTTAGAAAGGGAGACCAAATAGGAGTGATTGTAGTGGTGGACTCTTGGGGCCTCACTAGCACTGACACCCCAAGGGATAAAGCGGGAACAGCTGGGTAAAACCTGCTCCTTGAGGTGGATGGCCAGGGGAACAGACAGAAGCTGCAGTGCATGGACCCTGCAGAGGGGCCATGGCAGAGCAGGGTGCAGAGACAAAGAAAGGCAAGTGAAAACTCAGACTCAGAGACTAGAGACTCAGACTGCAGCAGTGCTGAGCAGAGCAGCTGTCCATCTACATGGTAATCTAGCCTCTTTCTACACTGGCCAGGAAATGTCTGTCTTATTCCAAGAATTTGCTGGTAGGACAGTTACAGGAAGCCATTTGAGTAAATTCCATCTTAGTCTTTTTTAAAAACCTTTGTAAGTATAAACCAATCTCAAAATTCAAAGAAGCTAAAATTAATGAAATAAAAAATAAAAAAACAACAAAATTCTTTTGATATTTATATCATGTAGCCTGGCACTATTGTAGTTTCTATATTAAAGTTAGTAAGTCAATATGGCTGAATTCTATAAAAATCATAAACTTATATTTACCTTTTCCTTTTTTTTTATGGTCCGAGATTAAACTCACGGCTTCTCACTAGCTTGATTTTGCTTGTTCAGCTGGCTCTCCACCATTTGAGCCAAACCTCCAGCATGGATTATTTGATAGCTATATTTTACACCTTCAGTCTCTCAGACTTTTCTTTTAAGGCTGGCCAAGTCATTATTCTCTGGATCTCAGCCTCCGGAGTAGATGAGATTATAGGTGTGAGCCACAAGTGCCCAACTGTATCAATAGATTTGACATGAAAAAAGTATGCATTGCTTTTAATTTAGCAGTTTTACTCTTGGAAATCTATGGTACAGAATTTAAAGTCTTAGTATTGAACACCATGTATACACAGAGATATTATAGCAGATTTCCTAATGTTAAAAAACTAGAAGCAAGACAGTGTCTTTTACTTAATAGGAAAAAGCTTTAAATAAAATGTCAAATATACATAAACGAGATACCTGTGTATAGTGAGCACACAAGAGCATAGTAGCATACTATCATCAATTTATGGATTTAGCCTCAATACATAAATGTCAATTGATGTATTTACCTTACACCTCAACATTTATATCATTTGATCCATAAGTACTTTAATAGATTCATCAAATAACAATAATTATATTTAGAGAAATTAATAGTGAATTTGATGCCTAAGAACTACTTTTTCCATTTTCCTCTTTGCTTCACAAATGCATTCTAGAGTTGATTTTTTTGAGTCAGAATTATTGTATGTTTCTTGTCTCTTTGAATTTCTAACAGTTTCATCTTTTCTTTTTATTTATTAAAGAAACTTACTTGTTTTATAGCATTTTATATATTTCATATATAGCTATGCATTTTTGCGATGTGTTTGTGTGTGTGTGTGTGTGTGTGTGTGTGTGTGTGTGTGTGTGTGTATGCCTGTACTGAGGCTTGAACTTAGGGCTTCTACTCTAGCTCAGCTTTTTTATTCATGGCTGGCACTCTACCACTTAAGCCACATCTGTTTTATTTATTTTTGGTGTCAGTCCTGGGACTTGAACTCAGATCCTGGATATTGTCCCTGATTTTTTTTCTCAAATCTAACACTCTACCACTTAAGACACAGCTCTATTTCTGGCTTTTTTTGGTGATAAATTGGAGAAAAGAATCTCAAGGACTTTGTTGCCCAAGCTGTCTTTGAAACTTGAAATCTCAGCCTCCTGAGTGGCTAGGATTACAGGTGAGCCACCAGCGCAAGGCTCTAGCTGAAGTTTAACACACTACTTCTCTTATCAGTTTTTCTCATGCCATGATGAGACATTAGAAACTTAAGATCTGTTAGATTACAGTTAAAATATCTGCTTCTTGGCACTGGTGGTATCTATCTCATATTTCAAGCTTAGCAGAAAATCTTGGATCTCCCACGTGCTGTTCAACACTCATCTAGATTCATTGTTGCATTAGGATAACTCATGTTAGGTAGCTTTTTGCACATCTATGTCATGAAGTAACAGTGTAAGTTTACTCTAATATCAAGAGTTAAGGTTTTTTGGAGCTCTGAATAAGGTACTCTTCTGTGTTCTGAACTATTCATATATCTGTTCAACAATCTAATTAACTAGTTGTGAATTATTGTACATGCTGGTATGAGAGGAATAAATATTGTTATGAATTGGTTACACAGTGGGAGAGAAAGATATAATGATGGAAATGTGTAGAAATGGATTAGTGGCTAGCAAAGACAATATTGTTTGGGTATGGTGGGAAAATAATAGCTTGAGTCCATTCCAGGCACAATATTAAAAGGCTCATTTCACTAAACAAGTTGAGAATGATGGAAGATCTGTAATCACAGCCACATGAAAGTCATAGGTAGGAGTCTGAGAGTCCAAGGCTGGCCCAGGCACAAAGCCAAAACTCTAACTGAAAAACAAAGCAAAATTGGATAGATAGGGGAAAGGTTAAGTGGTAGAACTCATGCCTAGCAAGTGTGAGGCTCTGAGTTCACACTTCATTACTACTAAAAACAAGCATAGAAAGTAACTTACTAAACAAAATAGGTGGTCATTAATTAGCTCAACATGAAATAGCATGTGTGTTGTGATTTCTTTTATAAAACAGTATGTGTATAGCCAGGTTCTGGTGGCTAACACCTATAATCCTAGATACTCAGGACACAGTTCTGAGGATTGACGTTTGAAGCCAGCTATGGAAGGAAAGTCTGTGAGACTCTTATTGCTAATTAAAACCAAAAAAACTGGAGGTGGAGCTGTAGCTCAAGTGGTAGAGCACTAACCTTGAGCAAGAAGGCTCAGGGCAAGGTCCAGGCCCTGAGTTAAAGCACCATGACTGGAACATACACAAAATACTATATATCTATACATACATATAGACATACATATACAAACATTTATACACAACCATCTATATGCACATGTATACATTTATATTCATAAAGAGATACATGAACATATAGCCAGTGAGTGGTTAATGGCTTTTGACTCCAGCCAATAGAATTGTAAATGTTGTTTAATTTTCTTTACCCCTTAATGTACTACTCAACTATTTTATAATGATGATGCATTCATGTAACAAAAACATGATAAATCTGTTTTCATTGTAGAAAACTATCTTGGAGCATTGAGATGAAAACTATCTTCTTAAACTACTCATTTATTAGTTCACATAAAGGACAAATCCTACTATTCAAAATGTAAGGGTACAATTATTAAATACTTAAGGTAATAAATAATTAACATAGAATTAGTAGAACTTACTAATTAATATTATTAGTCAAGATCTACCTAGACTTATGAAAGCACTGAATTATACAATAGTGTAAAAAGCAATATCATTTTAATAGCTCCAAGCTATTTGAGTTAAAAAGCACATCCATCCAAGTAGAGTAATTACACTTATTCACTGTGCTGTAGTTTATTATAATATAGACTTTGTGCTACTGTTTTTCAACCTGCATATTTCTACACCCTAAAACTCTATTAGCTGAACAAACTTTCTTGTAAATTTATCTGTTAACTGAAGTTTGTGAGTTGTTATTTTTGTTTTTTGGGTTTTTTTTGTTTTTAGGCAGTAAATGATTTGGTAGCAAAGTAAAAGTACACCTTGGGGTATTAGACATGTGTTTGGATAGGGACGGACTACTTTGGAGAGCTCTAGGTTTGGGTTTTATTATCCAACAAGATGTGGCTAGAAGCTGAAGCCTTTTCCAAGTGGGTCCATCCCAGCAGGCTTGGCAACTGCATCCTGATTGCCCAGGTGTGAGGAGTCATATATCTGTCTTTTTGAGATGATGAAGGCAGGTGCCTTAGCACTACATCTTCTGTGCCCTCCCTGACAGAGCACTGCCAGTGAAAGATTGTACAGCAGAATCCACCTTTAAGGTGCATAAGCACCTTTGGGGTTTGGGGGAATGGAAGTGGGCACGCTGGGAGCATTTGCTCATTCTTTTTTATGTAGGTGACATCTTACCAACCCAAAACACTGCTCAAGTTGTTTAGTTGTTTAGAAATTATTATACTTTAACTGGGTGACAGTTGACGTCCATAATCCTAACTAATTCAGGAACTGAGGATCATGGTTTGAAACTAGCCCAAGCAGAAAAGTCAGCAAGACTCTTATCTCCAATTAGCCAGCAAAATGCTTGTTGTTGCTGCGATACCAGCCTTGAACAAAAAAAGGAAAAAAGGAAAAAAAAAGGGAGATCACAAGATCACAGAACAGCCCGCCCCCATGAAACAGACACATTTTGGACTTTAGTAAAATGTCAATAGATAACAGTTTTACAAAGAAAGCACAAAGATTTACAAAGAAAATACAAAATAGAATCAACCAGAGAAAATATTTTAAATTTATTTGAAAATAAGGATTTGCTAGAGTTGTTTTTCATAAGTTTGGCTACAATGCTAAAGGGAAGGATAAAAACCTACAAATGACAAACAGCTTAGAATGTGTAAACCAGTTAAGCAATTGATAAACAAGTCCAGTTATTCCATTGCACACAGAACTGTAGGCAAATCATGATGACTGGCAATGTTATGTCAGCACAATCATGCTCTTGATCTTCTCAGAAATACATTTGCCTTTTTAGTGAAAAGAAATGCAAGCTTTCCTCCAATTGGAAGTGTAAGAAACAATGCTGATGATGTCAGGTCAACTTATACTGAAAGACAAGTGCATCTCATATAGGAAATAATGTTTCTTTAGCCATGAAAAATAAATGGATGCCAGGGTTTATATAACACTTGAATGCAGATTATATATAATGGATTAGAGATAATGAATATTTTATAAAGAATCATTTTACATATATTAAATATTGGTTTAACACATATTATATATGTATAGATATGAATATATATAATCATACATATATATATATATAAAACAACTGTATAAAATAATATTATGTGAGCATTCAAAACATTTTTTTGCCAGTCCTGGGGCTTAGATTCAGGCCTGGGTACTGGCCCTGAGTTTCTTTTGCTCAAAGCTAGCACTCTACCACTTGAGCCACAGCGCCACATCCAGCTTTTTCTGTTTATGTGGCACTGAGGAATCAAACCCAGGGCTTGATGCATCCTAGGCAAGCACTCTACCAGTAAGCCACATCCTCAGCCCCAGTCAAAACATTTTGACAGAAGCATACACCTCTAAGTCTTTACTTGGTTAAGAATTAGTTCCTTAAATAGTTAAAAGCCAGACCAAACTACCAGAAAATACAATTATTTTGATAAAACAGCAACAACAAATCCTGGTCTTCCAACATGTCAGGTCTGGCCACATTACCCCAGCATACCAAATAGAGACAAATAGTGAAGAACAGAGAAAGAAGACTTATGTTTAAGGAAGAGGGAGAATATGCATTTCAGTTCCTCTTCATGGCGTTCAGGTTTAACTAGAGAAATACCCAGGCCAGAGAATCTAGCTTTTCTTATGAGGTAATCCATTGAGTTTCATGAGGAATGAGGGATGTCTCGGGAAGGAATCAGTTCTGGGAGAACGGGCCAGAATAGAAACTCTTCTTTGGATTGATTTCATGATCTTTAAGTCTTGAATACAGTTCTATGTGCTTAGAAAGCATTGGCACATGGGAGCATATATGGTGAATTTTCTCTCCACAAGTTCTGGAACTCAACACCATGCTAACCATCTAGGCAAGTACCAATATTTGCTGCAGAGGCTGGGCAGGGAGGGAGATCTGACAGGCTTTGGGACAAAAAAGAGACTAGAGACCAGAAGGGATCAGAAGGCAACCATTTCCTTGTTAATGGAGGGAGTAGGAAGGGAATTTACTTCTTTATTGGATCCAAGTCACAGCACCAAGTTTTATTGGTGATTGAAGTATTCAAAATGTCCCTTGGTCTATGCATACAATGTCTAAGATTAGGACACTACCACAGATGCCACAAAAGGACCAAGAAGAACCATGAAGAATAAGAAGATAAAGAAGTAACTATTAATCAGGGAAATATACCTTGAAGCATGAGGGCAGAAGCTGGATAATGGCCATTTAGACTTATTTTTCATGTTTTTAAGGTTGCACCAGCTTATGTACATTAATTTAATTGTCATAATCATAACAATACAACTTACAGAGAATGTGGCTGTTTTGCATCATTGCTTTAGAAAATCTTGATATTTTTAAATATTTTAATCAGTTTTCAATTAAGCCAAATTCATAAACATCCTCCACTTACGATTGGTTCTGGGTCTGAGGAAGTTTCTTCAATTACTAAGAGCTTATAATCCTAGCCACTAAGGAGGCTGTAGCAGTTAAAGCTAGTCTAGTCAGGGAAGTCTAAGAGACTCTTATCTCCAATTAACCACCAAAAATTCAGAAATGGAGCTGTGGCTCATGTGCTAGAGCACTAGTCTTGAGTACAAAAGCTCAGAGACAGTGTCTAGGCCCTAAGTTCAAGCCTTAGGACAGGCACACATACAAACACAATAAGGATCTTATGCCATGCTGTACTAAGGACTCCCATATTGAGTTCAATATCTCTTTTACAATTTATAGAATCTCAAAGTCATTATTTTTTTGCCTCCACTTAACAGAAGAGAAAATGGATATTTGTACAGGTTAAATAACAATACTAGATGATGTTCCTGCTATACATATTAACTTCATCTATGTTGCCGACTATTTTTACTAACCTTAGTGAATTTTACAAGTTAAAATGGATATTTGGTACGTTTTTTTATTTTTATTTTTTATTTATTTTTTATTGTGACATTTTTAAATTACTTTTTTAATTAAATTAAATTTTTGAATGCTGTTTTAATGCTTATAAAGTTGATGTACAGAGGGGTTATACTTACGTAAGTCAGGTAATGAGTACATTTCTTTCTATACAATGTCACCCCTTCCCTTGCTCTCTCTCAGTTTTCCCTTCCCATCTCCATACACAAGTTGGAAAGTTCATTTCAATGTAGTATCTACTGAGTTCCAGTACTGCATCCTTTTTTTGGGGGGGGGTCTGGTCATTGGGGCCTGAACTCTGGGCCTGGGCGCTGTCCCTCAGCTCTTCAGCTCAAGGCTAGTGCTCTACCACTTGAGCCACAGCGCCACTTCTGGCTTTTTTTCTTTTTGCTTATGTGGTGCTGAGGAATCGAACCCAGGGTCTCATGCATGCAAGGCATGCACTCTACCACTGAGCCACCTTCCCAGCCCAGCCAGTGCTGCATCCTTTATCCCTCTATTTCCGTGCTCCCCCAACACTGCCAAAGACAAACAAATAAAACAGAAAGAA